>NC_086107.1:57481701-57789167 GCF_963921235.1 Mobula hypostoma
ACAGCGATTCTTGGTGTCATGGATTCTTGATTACCTGACTGGCAGACCACAGTACAAGTGCTTGCAACACTGGTGTCCGACAGAGTGATCAGCAGCACTGGGGCTCCACAGGGGACTGTCTTGTCTCCCTTTCTCTTCACCATTTACACCTCGGACTTCAACTACTGCACAGAGTCTTGCCATCTTCAGAAGTTTTCAGATGACTCAGTCATAGTTGGATGCATCAGCAAGGGAGATGAGGCTGAGTACAGGGCTACGGTAGGACACTTTGTCACATGGTGTGAGCAGAATTATCTGCAGCTTAATGTGAAAAAGACTAAGGAGCTGGTGGTACACCTGAGGAGGGCTAAGGCACCGGTGACCCCTGTTTCCATCCAGGGGGTCAGTGTGGACATGGTGGAGGATTACAAATACCTGGGGATACGAATTGACAATAAACTGGTCTGGTCAAAGAACACTGAGGCTGTCTACAAGAAGGGTCAGAGCCGTCTCTATTTCCTGAGGAGACTGAGGTTCTTTAACATCTGTCAGACGATGCTGAGGATGTTCTATGAGTCTGTGGTGGCCAGTGCTCTAATGCTTGCTGTTGTGTGCTGGGGCAGCAGGCTGAGGGTAGCAGACAGCAACAGAATCAACAAAATCCTTCGTAAGGCCAGTGATGTTTTGGGGATGGAACTGGACTCTCTGACGGTGGTGTCTGAAGAGGATGCTGTCCAAGTTGCACGCCATCTTGGATAATGTCTCCCATCCACTACATAATGTATTGGATGGGCACAGGAGTACATTCAGCCAGAGATTCATTCAACTGAGATGCAGCACAGAGTGTCATAAGAAGTCATTCCTGCCTGTGGCCATTAAACTTTACAACTCCTCCCTTGGAGGGTCAGACACCCTGAGCCAATAGGCTGGTCCTGGACTTATTTCATAATTTACTGGCATAATTTACATATTACTATTTAACTATTTATGGTTCTATTACTATTTATTATTTATGGTGCAACTGTAACGAAAACCAATTTCCCTTGGGATCAATAAAGTATGACTATGACTATGACTATGAAAACCTAAGACAAAAACTTACAATTGAAGTAAGGAATAGATTTCAAAGTCTAGAAATAGAATCTGTTGAAGATGATAGCAATCATGTAGAAATGAAATTTAACTCTCTAAAGGATGCCTTAGTAGAATCAGCAAAGTCAGTGATTCCTAAAAAAGAAAAAAAGCACAAAGAATAAATGGATGACAGATGAAATCATAATTCTAATAGAAGAAAAGAGACGAAAGAAAGCAAATCCTATAGAATATAAGTCTTCAGATAAAAAAGTTAAAAGCTTATGTTAAAAAACCAAAGAGGATTGGTTAAACCAGGAATGTGAGCAAATAGAAAGAATCCCTATAACTGACCGAAAAAGGTTACAACAACAAATCAAGAATATCACTGGTAAAAAGCTCCTCTGTTCTTCAGGTGGATGTTTGAAAGCAAAGGACGGTACCATTATCATGGAAAAAGATGAGATTATGAACAGATGGACTGAGTATATTCAGGAATTGTTTGAAGACGATCGAGCCGAAACACCAGAAATTAAGAAAAACATTGAAGGTCCAAGTATTTTAAAATCTGAAATTCGTAATGCAATAAATAAGATGAAGAAAGGAAAGGCAGCAGGTCCTGTTGAATTAGCAATCGAACGGAATTGAAAAACTTACTGATTTAATCAATGACATTTATGAGACTGGAATAATACCCGTAGAGATGAAAAACTCTTCCTAAGAAAGCTGGAGCAATAGAATGTGAATTACATTGGACCATAAGTTTAATGAGTCATATCACCAAGATGCTTCTAAGAATTTTGATGACAAGAGCTAAAAGTGAGATACAAGGTGAAATAGGCAAAGAGCAATGTGGATTTGTGAAAGACAAAAGTACAAGAAATGCAATATTGATGTTACGGATGCTATCAGAACGAACTATTCAAGTGCAAAAAGATTTGTTTGTTTGTTTTATCGACTACACAAAAGCATTGGATAAAGTGAAGCACAATAAGTTATTTGAAATATTATAGGAAACTCTAGATCTAGATTCGAAAGACCTCCACCAAATCAGAAATCTGTTCTGGGAAAAAACTGCTGCTGTAAGAATAGATGGAGAAGTGACTCAGTTTACGAAAATCAAGAGAGGCGTTAGACAAGGGTGTGTTTTCTCCCTTAATTTATTTAATGTGTACAGTGAAACAATATTATAAAAACTAAGAGACATCTTGGGAATCAAAGTTGACGGTGAAAACATCAATAATTTCAGATATGCAGATGACACTGTGTTAATTGCAAGTATGGAGGAAGAACTGCAAAACTTAATCGATATAATTGTTGAAGAAAGTACAAAAATGGGTCTATCTATCAATTGCAAAAAGACAGAATGTATGGTGATATCTAAAAAGAAGGAGAATCCTATCTGCAGGCTGAGAATAAACAGGGAAGACATAAAACAAGTACAGAACTTTTGCTACTTGGGAAGCTGGGTGACATCAGATGGCAGGTACGACTTGGACATCAAAAGAAGAACAGGGATGGCAAAAGATACCTTTACGAGAACGAAGAGAATACTGACCAATACTAAACTAGGCATGACAACCCGCCTCAGAGTACTGAAATGTTACGTTTATCCAGTTATGTTATATGGATCAGAATGTTGGACAATATCTAGAAACATGAGGAAACGAATTGTAGCAGCAGAGATGTGTTTTTTGAGGAGGATGCAAAGAATATCATGGACAAAACGAATATCTAACAAGGATGTCATGAACAGAGCAAACACAAAAAGAGAAATAATGTATGAGATCATGAAAAGGCAACGTAACTTCATTGGACATGTGATTAGGAAAGAGGAGTTAGAATGTATGGTAATTATGGGAAGGATTGAAGGGAAGAGAGCAAGAGGAAGAGAAAGACAAATGATGATGGAGACAGCAACCAGAGAACTGGAAATGAATACCAATGAATTGATCCACTTGACCCGAAACAGGAGTGTGTGTGCCATGGCAGTCAAAGCTCAAACTGGGCATGATGATGATGATGAAATATCAATACACGAGATAGCTTCTATACATAGGTTAATTGTATGTCCATAATGTGATGCTCGGCACAGGAGTGTCTGTACATAAGGTGACTCTGACAGGAAATTATTAAGTAGTGGTGGTGGAGGATGTGAGGTGTTTAGTGGGTAGAAGTGTTGATCAAACTTACTGCTTGGGGAAAGTTGTTGTTTTTGTGTCTGGTGGTCCTGGTGTGGATGCTACGTCACCTCCACCCTGATGGGAGTGGGTAAAACAGTCCAGCAGGGTGAGTGGGGTTCTTCATGATGTTACTGGTACGTTTCCGGCACTTTCCTCTACATATGTCTTTGACGGTGGCTAGACCACTGCCAGTGATGGAGAAATTGAGGAGTGGACCCTGCCCAATACAACATGGGCGCATCCCTCCTCAATACTCATGGTGCCTATAGGAAGCATTCCCTCAAGAAGGCAACATCTATCAACAGAGATCCCCACCATCCAGGCCATGCCATCTTTTTGCAGCTACTATTGGACAGGAGCTAATGAAGCCTGAAGTCTCACATCACCAAGTTCAAGACCAGCTACTTCCCTTCAACCATTCTCTTGAACCAACTAGCAAAACCCTAATCACAATTTTTCAGCAACACTATGACCTCTTTGATAACTTCGTACTAAAATAGCTTTCTTTTCTTTTCTTTGTTTATCTTTGCTTTTTTGTTTGCTATTTCTACTCACTGTTTTTTCTTGTAAAAATATAAGTCTATGTTTTTGTTGTGAATACTGATTATATGATGCTATCTATGTGCCTATGATGCTGTTGCAGGCAAGTTTATCATTGTACCTGTACATGTGTATACCTGTGCATTTGACAAGACAAACCCGACTGTGCCTGCGACTATAACTGATTCGCTGGATGGTGAGACTGCACAAGGAAGAACAGAATTGACTCAACATGTATTCACTTGAGAGGAGAATAAGACATTTCAATGAAGCATAAAGGCTTGACACGCTATGTGAAGGGAGGATGTTTCCTCTTACTGTAGGAGATTTAAAAGCAGGAGCCTCAGTCTCAGAATACAGAATAAGAAAATTAAGAAAGATTTCAGGAGAAATGTGTTCACTCAGAAGTTGGTAAAGTGGTGCAATTCTCCACCATAGAAGCTGTGGAGACCATTACTAAATATAACTAGGAAGGAGAATGACCTCAGAGGTTATGGGGAGTAGGAATATGCCATTATGATAGAGGATCTTACTGAATTATGATCAATTTTGAAGGGCTGAATGATTTACCAGTATTCCTATTCCTCTACTTCTGATTTAAGATGGTGCTGCAGTAAGATGAAAAATGACAACTTACTGATGATTAAGAAAACAAGAAATACAACTTAATACTTTATTGATAATACCTTTTCTGTAAAAAAAATTATAGTATATGATCTCCACAAACAGTGAAGAGGCAAGCAATGGCGAGGCTAAGTCGAGGATTGACTCAGAAGTGTGTGAGTGGAAGGTGAAGTCAGGGTGAGGTCAAGGCATTTTCAAGGCCAAGTCAGGCTGAGGGAAGCAGAAAAAAGCCAGAACGATGGAGAGGCAGATTCAGGCCCCATCCACCTAAACCTAAACCTTTGATTGATCCAAGTACCAGGCTGATTTGGAAAGATCAGGCATGGGCTGAAATGTGGCAACGAGGCCCAGGCCCAGAGCGTATTGATGTGACAGGGTCCAGGAGTTAGAGTAACGAACGACCTGATGTTTGGACAATATAAATGCCCAGCCAGATGGATTGAAAAGACAAGGTGTTGGGACCAGAGTCAAGGGTTGGACTGGTTCTGCTCACTGTTCTGTATGTTTACTCCACCCTTCACTGCACTGAGGCTGTTGGCCAGCTCCGGGCTTTGTGTCTGAGGACCCACTTTCATTGCAAATGCGACTTGCTTACTTTTGTTGTTTGCATGATTCTTTTTCTCTCTCCTCACAATCAGTGTTTGTCAGTCTTTTTTAATGGGTTCTTTTAGGTTTCTTGTTTTGTAAAGAAACAAATCTCAAGGTTGTATAATATATACATTCTTTGATAATAAATGTACTTTGAACTTACCGTTAATCCAGTTGTTTCTCTCTCATTCACCCTGCTTATTACATACTTAGAAAATATAGTCAAGAGCTTGACTAAGATCATATTCTATTAAACCTTATCTTCAATAAGTAATTCCAATATTTTCAAGTAAGTGCATTGATAATTCTAATTTTTGAAGAGATCAGGAATATTTATTTGGGAACTAATTTTCTATTGTACTTTTTAAATGAATAATATTTGCTTCTATCACAATGTTGAGTAATCTATGCTTGTAAATTAGAATGATCGCTTTCAATAACAGAATGATCTTGATTTTTTTTTAATTTTCAGATCCCCACAGCAGAGTGTGCCTTACTATTAAATCATCAGAGGATCCACTTAGTTCATATATTAATGCTAACTATATTAGGGTAAGTGCAATAACTATAGATACAGCTTCAAGGGAACTCTGGGGATACCTTGGCTAATCTCAAAAATAACATTTTAATAATTAAAATTATATTACTTCAATTATGGTGTACTGTGGAATACCTAATACTCAGTCAGATCTAGTTTATAATTGTCCACATAATTACTGTTATTGTTTGTTAAATAAGGTTTAGGGCTATTTACTACCAATGTTCAGGAGTGCTTAGCAGAGTAGGATGTCCTGTGGTGAAATTCTAGAACTACTTTTTATGTTGCAACAATAACATTTATAGTAAAATGCCAAAAGGCATATCATAACCGTGTTATTGAATGAAAAGCCACTATTAGACATTATGGCAGATGACCAAAAGTTTGGTCAAGGAACAGTTTAAAGGGAAGGCTGTGAAGTAGGATAGAATCCTACAGCTGAGGGATCCAGCAGCGGAAGGCATGATCTCAGTGGTGAGGAGAATCAACTGGAGATTATCAAGAGGCCATAATAAAAGCATCACTGATATCTCAGGAGATGAAAGGACTTCATGAGGTTACAGAAGTGGAGAGGTACAGCCATGGAGAGACTCAAATATAAATATGATATTTTTAGAAATTAACCATTGCTGATCCAGAAGTAAAGAAGATGGTCAGAAAGCAGAGGGCGGATGGGTGAAAGGGATGGTGCAAGTTAAAATAGTGGAAACAACTGCCTGTCTTCCAAAAGAAATTGTCTGAATGTCTACTGGAATAATTGAGTCTAAGAACTATAAAGAAACAAGGTTAGAGAGATGAAAGTTTCAGCAGCACATTAGTGGATACAGGAAGGAGTAATGGCCACTTTTAGTGATGCCATGGTAAAATAGCTTAATTTCTTTAGAGCTGGTCGGAGACGATGCGCTCCATTGGGGGTGGTGTGGCACAGAGTCCAGGCCAGTGTTGCCCTCCTGCCCTCCTACCCTCCCCCTCCCACCAGTGTTCGCTTAGCAGAAGACCAACTCTGTTGTGGTCATCTGCAAATTTCTGCAGCATTGAATAGCTCAAGTTTGGACTCTTGTATTGTCTTGCATAGCTGTATCTTTCTACCTTATACATTCTGTGTGTGCTTTGTGCTGTGTGTGACTGTTGGTACCGTGTTTTGCACCTTGGCCACAGAGTAACGCTGTATCATTTGGCTGTTTTCATGAGTATTCATGCATGGTTGTATGATAATTAAACTTGAATTGAATTGAAGGCCGGGAGACTTCCGGTAGCGCTCATGGAGTGAAGTCGCGTTCTTGACTCGCTCCATTACCTCTGAGTTTTTTTTCTCTATGGTCAGCTATACTTTAATTAACCATTAAGGCATCAATTTTTACAATACTTTGAATTAAACTGAATTCTCTGACAATTGGATGATACTTAGATCTGCTATGTCTAAGAACGGGAAAAACGGCAAGGATGGTAAACCTCCGGTTAAACCGAAAGCTACGGATCTCCCCCCGACTGAATCACCGGTGACTTTGAAAGCGATATCGGAGTTAATTCAGAGGGAAATTTCAACCTCTGTTAGGGAGATGATTCGTACGGAAATTGCAGGCTCTGTTAAAGACCTGATTCATACGGAAATCTCAACTAATTTCCAGAAAATTGCCGATTTAATTGATAAGATGCAAACATGTATTGCGGAACATCAGTCGGCTATATCTGATCTTCAAAAATTCGCGCAACAAAGTGAGCTTAAGATGGGGAAAATCGAAGAAACAATTAATGTAATGAAGAAGAAACTTGACTTTTTGACTTTTAAAAACTCTGACTTGGAATCTAGAATGCGACGGCAGAATTTACGAATGATTGGCGTGAGGGAAGCTGTTGAAGCCAATAACCCCATGAAATATTTCTCTCAACTTTTAAAAGATGCATTCCCTACTGTATTT
Organism: Mobula hypostoma; assembly: GCF_963921235.1. NCBI lineage: Eukaryota > Metazoa > Chordata > Chondrichthyes > Myliobatiformes > Myliobatidae > Mobula > Mobula hypostoma. The sequence goes on from NC_086107.1 coordinate 57,489,144, forward strand.
CCTGACCAACCACCGCTACTGGATCGTGTTCACAGAATCCCATCATACTCGTCTAGGTCAGATAGACCTAGGCATGTTATTTTACGTTTTCATTATTTTCAAGACAAGGAGAGACTGTTTCGATTCGCTCGATCTAAAGGTTTCATTGATTTTTCGGATCTTAAGTTCCGATTCGTGGAAGATTTCAGCAAACCAATCTGGGACCAACGGGTCCGTTACAGATCCGTGATGTCGGAATTCTATAAGATGGATTTAAGACCAGCGCTGCTGTACCCTGCACGTCTAAGGATTCGCATGTTAGATGGAGCCCTTCGTTTTTTTGATTCTCCATCGGATGCCCAGAGTTATCTGGATCAACTTTCATCTTCAACATCTTAATTGCCTTTTTTTTCAATTATCTCCGTTGATCGGAGGCTGTGAATTGGTTGGTTTTAACTTTTCTGTGCCCTATTTGGGCAGAAAAGTTTACTTTTGATTTCTTAATATGGCTGCTAAACTTTCTTTTTAACTGCGTCATTTCTTTCTTTTCCCAGGGGATTCTGGGTGGTTACTTCCCTTTTGTCATCTTACGTATTTCCTGTGCGGCCTTAAATTTTGTAGTTTTTTTAAATTTTATTCTGTTTTGCTTTTTATAATCACTTTATGTTAATAATCCTATTTTTTTTTGTTGCTGTGTCTATTCATGAGTTTGAGGTTTATTGTGGTTTTTTTTTAATATATATTTTCCGGCTTTTGTTCTGTTCTGTGTGTATTTTAATTGAGCTAACTTTTTTTTACTTATTTTTTTACTGTTTTACAATTAGCTGATCCTTTTTATATTTATACCTTTTTTTTAGGGAGCGTATACCGGAAGTCATGGGGGTAGTTTTAGCGCTTGCTTCTTTCTGGCGGGTCTGCTTTAGATTTTGCCTTGGGGTCTTGGGGTGGGGGGTGGTGGGAGGGGCTTCACGTTTTAGTTTGTTTCTCTTTGGGTTATATACATTATTGAAGTACTGGTTGCGTCCTTTTCCCCGGTATCTTTTGTATGTTCTGTTTCCTCTCCGGGTTTGTGGGTCGCGCCTATTGTCAATCCTCCTTGTTGTGGGTTGACTTTAGGATTTATGGAGTCTATTATTAATTTTGTCTCCTGGAATACTAATGGTCTTAATCATCCTATTAAAAGGAAAAAAGTTTTTAAAGTGTTCCGGAGACTTAAAGCACAAATTTTATTTTTACAAGAGACCCATGTACGGAGGGGGGACAGACTACGTTTTTTCAAATTCTGGAAGGGACAACAATTTCATTCGAACTCCAATGCTAAGATTCGAGGCGTCTCTATTTTTATAGATTCCTCAGTTACTTTTATACAACAGGATATTATCTCTGATCCGAATGGTAGATTTTTATTGGTTAGTGGTTTACTATTTAATAAAAAAGTAGTTTTGGTTAATGTTTATGCTCCTAATATGGATTGTCCGGAATTTTATAAATCATTGTTTGATCAGTTTCCGAATTTGAACGAGTTTTCATTGATTTGGGGCGGAGATCTTAATACCTGTTTATCTCCAGCTTTGGACCGTTCGGCTCCTTTACGGACTTTACCTAATAAATCTGCAAATTTGATTAATTTTTTCCTTTCTGATTCTGGGTCGACGGACATTTGGCGTTTTCTGCATCCTCAGGAAAAAGATTTTTCCTTCTTTTCACATGTTCATCATTCCTATTCAAGAATTGATTATTTTTTCATTGATTCTCGTCTCATTCCTTCAGTGATTAAATGTGATTATGATTCTATAACCATTTCGGATCATGCTCCACTTAAGCTTTCTATTAAAATTATGGCCAATATACCAAACAATAGACAATGGCGTTTTAATTCGCTGTTGCTTCAGGACTCGGACTTTGTTAATTTTATGAATGAACAGATTGAGCTTTTTTTTACAATTAACCATACAGAAGATATTTCGGTTAACACTCTTTGGGACACTTTTAAAGCCTATATTCGGGGTCAGATTATTTCGTATTCCGTTGCTTTGAGGAAGAAACAGAAGCAGGAGGAGATGGCAATTGTGGACAAGATTAAAGAAATTGATAAGAAATATGTTATGGCTCCTTCTGAGGAGCTATACAAACAAAGAACTGAACTTCAAATGGAACACAGTTTACTACTCTCGTCCTCGATTGTAAACCAATTAAAGAAAACAAGAAGTGATTTTTATGTTCACAGTGATAAAATTGGCAAGCTGCTGGCTAATCAATTGAAATCTAATTATGTTAAATCTCAAATCAATCAGATTTATAACCAAAATGATCGATTGATATTGGATCATGTGGGGATTAATCAAACCTTTTGTGATTTTTATTCTTCTTTATATCAATCAGAGTCTCCTCGAGATTCTAAATATATGAATGATTTTTTAGATAAGTTAGACTTCCCTCAGATTTCACAGGATATGTCTTCTTTATTAGATACTTCCATTACAATGGATGAGATTAAGAATGTTATTTTTTCTATGAATCTGGGGAAAGCTCCTGGCCCTGATGGGTTTACCGTTGAATTTTATAAATGTTTTGCTTCTTTATTGATTCCTTGGCTCTATAAGGTTTTTGAGGCTTCTTTGAAACTTGGTAAACTTCCGGAATCTTTTAATAGAGCATCAATTTCTTTAATACTAAAGAAGGATAAAGACCCTGCTCAATGTGCATCTTATAGACCAATATCTTTATTAAATGTTGATTCTAAAGTTTTTTCTAAGTTATTAGCAAATAGACTAGAAAAAGTACTTCCTTCTATTATTTCGGAAGACCAAACGGGTTTTATTAAAGGTCGTTACTCTTTTTATAATATTCGTACATTGTTAAATATCGTTTATACTCCCTCACAAAATGTTCCTGAGTGTGTTATTTCTTTAGATGCCGAGAAAGCTTTTGATAGAGTAGAATGGCCTTATTTATTTAAGGTGCTTGAAATGTTTAATTTTAGCTTGAAATTTATATCCTGGATTAAACTGTTATATCACTCCCCTGTAGCCTCGGTTCGTACTAACTCTTTAAACTCACCTTTTTTTCCTCTCTTTCGTGGTACTCGACAAGGCTGTCCTCTTAGTCCCCTATTATTTGATATTGCATTAGAACCTCTTGCAATTGCTATTCGAGAATCTTCAAATATTACTGGGATAACTCGGGGATTAAAGTCCCATAAATTATCACTCTATGCTGATGATTTACTTTTATATATTTCTAATCCTGAGAGATCCATTCCTGCTGTTTTAGAGTTATTAGCACAATTTGGTCTTTTCTCAGGTTATAAATTAAATCTTAGTAAGAGTGAACTTTTTCCGATTAATAAACATCTTCCCTTATATTATAAATTTCCATTTAAATTGATTAATAATTACTTTTCATATCTTGGGATTAAAATTACTTGTAAACATAAAGATTTATTTAAGACTAACTTTTTACCATTAATAGACCATATTACTCAACTTTCATCTAAATGGTTTCCCTTATATTTAACTTTGATTGGTCGTATTAATGCAGTTAAGATGTTTTTTTTGCCAAAATTTTTATATGTGTTTCAGGCATTACCAATTTTCGTTCCTAAATCTTTTTTTGATAAAGTTGACTCTAAAATTTCTTCATTTATTTGGCAGAATAAGAATCTGAGACTGGGTAAAATACATTTACAGAAAGCTAAGAGAGATGGAGGTTTAGCATTACCTAACTTTAGATTTTATTATTGGGCTATTAATATTCGACATATGAAATTTTGGTTACTTGACCGGGACATACTATCTATTCCTAAATGGGTAGCATTGGAATTACAATCTGTTCAGGGTTATACACTTGGTTCTATTTTAGGTTCCTCTCTTCCTTTTGATTCGAAACGCCTTAAGCAGGTCTCTAACCCGATAGTTAAATATGCTTTGCGCATTTGGTTTCAATTCAGAAAATTTTTTGATCTTAATCAATTCGGGTTAGCGATTCCTATTTTAGGTAACATATTTTTTCCTCCCTCTTTTACGGATCGCGCTTTTCAAACTTGGAAGACTAAGGGTATTTTACGGTTTTTGGATTTATTTTTAGATGGTTCCCTTATGTCTTTTGAACAATTATCTAATAAATATAACTTATCAAGAATACATTTTTTTAGATATTTACAAGTTAGAAATTTCCTAAGTACTATACTTTCTTCCTTTCCAATGCTTCCTCCTATATATATTTTAGATTCGATAATTAACCTTAATCCATGTCAGAAAGGTGCATCGGCTATGATTTATAATATTATTATGAAACTTAGGAAAGCTCCATTTGATAAGATTAGGGTAGATTGGGAACAGGAATTGGGGCTTACCATTTCTGTGGATGATTGGGGGCAGATTTTACAATTAGTTAATACTTCCTCTATTTGTGCTAAACATTCCCTAATTCAATTTAAAGTGGTTCATAGAGCACATATGTCCAAAGATAAGTTAGCGCGTTTTTATTCGCATATTAATCCTTTCTGTGATAGATGTTCGGGGCAGATAGCCTCTTTAACTCATATGTTTTGGTCTTGCCCTACTTTGGAAACTTTTTGGAGAGATATTTTCAATATTATTTCTAAGGTATTAAATATAGATATCTCTCCTCACCCTATTACTGCTATCTTTGGACTACCTAAAATTTCTAGTAATCTTTCCCCTTCAGCCCGTAGAATGATTGCATTTCTTACTTTAATGGCGAAAAGATGTATTTTACAACATTGGAAAGAGCTTAATGCTCCAACTACCTTTTTTTGGTTTTCTCAGACGATTTTATGTTTGAATCTGGAGAAAATTAGAAGTAACCTTTATGATTCTTCATTTAAATTTGAACAGATTTGGGGACCTTTTATTCGATATTTTCATTTAATGTAATATTTACCCTTCTTGTTTTTTTTTCACTGTTATAATGGAGGTCGGGATTGAGGATGTGATTTTAAGTTTAACTCTGTTTGGTTTCAAGTTAGCCCATTGCTTTGCTTTGCTTTTAGTTAGCTGCACGGTGGGTTTTTTTGGGGGGGGTTTTTTTCTTTTTTTTCCATTGATATATATAAAATTTAGTATACTATTATGTTATCTTGGTTTCTTATGCTTAAATTACATTGTTTGTAGTATTTTCTTTTTGGTATTGTTATCTTTTGGAATTTTATTATACTTTAACATTGTATTAATGTTTATATGGCTTACCTTTTTTGTATACTTACTTAATAAAAAGATTTAAAAAGAAAACAATTGAAGGCCATGCACAACATCAAGACTGCAAATCTGCTGGGTAGAAATTATGCATTGTATAATTCACAAGAGCTAACAATCTGAATTGTTAGTGCCAAGGATTACACTAGGGCAATGGTTCTCAACCTTTTCCTGCTTGTGGCCCACTTGAGACTATCATTTACTTCTGTAGCCCCACCCTCCATAGTCTCTGTTAGATACTAAAGTTTTCTTTTGGTCAACTGTGCTAATTATTCCCATCTACAGTCAACATTTATCTTTTAACAGGATATAGGTAATATGTGTTAAATATAATGTTACAGTTGTATATTAAAAATAAAACTATTTCAAGGCTCTGAATAGGATACTTTATTTATAATATATATAATATTCTTCCAACCTGCAATGAAAAACTGCTTAATATTGTTACTTCCAGTACTTAGTGAGTACCTTGTGATTAATGCAAGCTAACGAGTTTTTGAATGTCCGGTTTAACTTGGTTAAAGATAATTGAAGATCGCCTCTTCTCACAGCATCAAGATAGTTACAAGCTTTTAATAGCAAGTGAGGAGCTTGACTAAGATCATATTCAATTAGATAATTGGGAAATTAATAACAACTTTGCTCTCTCCAAGAGCTGTGGAAACTTATTTTGCATATCTCTAGTTATACAGGAATTTTGCTTGCTGTGTTTAAATTTTGCTTTAGCTGTTACATCACAACTCAATGGGATATTGCTGATATTTTTCTTTGCCGCAGTAATCTTACATAAAAAATGAAAACAAAATATACCTATGTACATGTGTATATATATATACGTATTTGTATATATGTGTGTGTGTGTGTGTGTGTTTTATATATATATATATACACACATTTTGAAAGGGAGAACATAACTACATCTCTGAAGATCCTTGCTGCACCTGGTGACCCTATGATCTCTGTCTCAGAGGCCGATATTCGGCTGTCTTTAGGGCGGATGAACTCTTGCAAGGCGGCAGTCTGTGATGGAATACCTGCTAAGGCTCTGAAAACTTCTGCCAGCCAACTGGCGGGAGTATTCAAGGACATTTTCAACGTCTCATTACTATGTTTGGAAGTTCCCACCGGCTTCAAAAAGGCAACAATTATATCTGTGTCTAAGAAGAGTAGTGTGAGCTGCCTTAATGACCATTGTTCAGTAGCACTCACATCTACCATGAAGAAATGCTTTGAGAGGTTGGTCTTTGCTAGAATGAATTCCTGCTTCAGCAAGGACCTGGACCCACTGCAATTTGTCTATCACCACAAGAGGTCTAAAGCAGACGTAATCTCAATGGCTCTTTACAAGGCCATATCTCTTTTGGACAATACAAATACCTATGTCAGGATGCCGTTTGTTGACTACAGCTCAGCGTTTAACACCATCGTCCCCACAGTCTTGATGAATAAGTTAGAGAACCTGGGTCTATGTACCTCCCTCGCCAATTGGATCCTTGATTTCCTAATCAGAAGACCACAATCTGTGTGGATTAGTGATAATATCTCCTCCTTGATGACGATCAACACTGGCGCACCTCATGGGTATGTGCTTAGCCCACTGCTCTATTCCTTCTATACCCATGATGGTGTGGCTAGGTATAGTTCAAAGTTTGCTGGTGATACAACCATTGTTGCTAGAATCTCAGATGGAGATGAGCAGGTGTACAGGAGCGAAACATATCATCTAGTTGAGTGGTGTCACAGCACCAGCCTTGCATTCAACGTCAGTAAGACAAAAAAGCTGATTGTGGACTTCAGGAAGGTAAGACAAGGGAACACGAACCCATCCTCATAGAGGGATCAGAAGTGGAAAGAGTGAGCAATTTCAAGTTCCTGGATGTCAAGATCTCTGAGGATCTAACCTGGTCCCAACATAGCAATGCAGCTATAAAGAAGGCAAGACAGTGGCTATATTTCATAAGGAGTCTGAAGAGATTTTGCTTGTCAACTAAAACACTCAAACGTCTATGGGTGTCCACAGGCAGCATCACTGTCAGGTATGGGGAGCTGCTGCACAGGCTCAAAAGAAGCTACAGAAAGTTGTAAAGTTAGTCTGCTCCATCTTGGGTACCAGCCGCTGTAGTATCTAAGACATCTTCACGGAGTGGTGCCTCAGAAAGACGACGTCTATTATTAAGGACCCCAATCACCCAGGACATGTCCTCTTCTCGATGTTACCGTCAGGAAGGAGGTATAGAAGTCTGAAGGGACACACTCAACGATTCAGGAACAGCTTCTTCCCCTCTGCCATCTGATTCCGAAATGGATATTGAATCCATGAGCACTACCTCACTTTTTTAAATATATAGTATTTCTGTTTTTGCACTGTTTTTAATCTATTCAGTATACACATATACACACCTACTGTAATTTGTTTATTTTTCTTTCTATGTTACCATGTATTACATGGACCTGCTGCTGCTAAGTTAACAAATGTCATGACACATGCCAGTGATAATAAACCTGATTCTGATGTGTGTATATATACAAATGTTTGTATGTATGCAAGTGATTTTGTATATATAAACAATACCAACAATGCAATTGTGTGCGTAGGCTCTATAGAAAATGAGTAAATGTCGAAGAATTATAATAAGTATAATCTCATGTGAAGAAATATTGGCACTGAATATACATATAAAAATAAAACTAGCTTTTTACGCACTATTTTTTAGAAATAATTTAATTTTTAGGCAATTTTTTAAAACTGCTATCATATATGCAAATTCTATGTGGCGATAAGAAGTATTCACTCACCAAGAAAAGCGCATTAAACCCTTTCAAAATATGATTAGGTATCAGGGATTTAATAGAAGTTGTAGTGGTAGATAGTGATGCAGTGCTAAACTTCACTTGTTCTTGCTTCTCTGCAGTTTAGCTGTTTCTGGCACCGCAGTAAGTTAAGCCTTCATAACACACATGGGTCAGTAGAAGGCAAAACAGAACCAGCCTCCTGCTGCATCCTCGCTGACTGGCCTTGCTGCAGAGAGCCCCATCCAGCCTTCAGCTTGTTCATGATATTCATACTGTTTTAATTGGATTACTACAACACAGGCCATGCCAGGCTCTCCATATTAATCCCCTTTTGATGAGGGTTTTGATGGAAAACCTGGCAACTTCTGACAGTCTATCAGTTGGAATTAGATGTGGAAGGTTCCCCATTAACATGTAATTATCTATAACTAAGTAATCATAATCACTAGCCGGTGGAGCACGTTGCAAGGTAACCTGCTGGGTCAAGCCTGCCTGCTCACTGTATATTCAGTGATTTGGGGATGGATGTTCAGCAGAGTTCAGCAGGCCGCCCTGCAGGGTGTGAATACTGGTTTGTACATGGGTCAAGCATCAACAGAGACAACAACTGACTTGCTGCACAACCCCTCCCCCAACACACACCGACTAAGCTGTTTGGCTGCTTCACTTGCATCAGCTAGCATGCTTTCCCATTTATTTCATTCAGCATTCCAATTAAATTACATATATTCACTTTCTTTTAACTTACAGACAGGATTTTAGTAATATTTCATCAAAACAGTGAACATATCATGGTCCATTCAGAAACTCCTGTGACTCCCAGTTTTTTGTTTTTACTTGTGGCTCCTACAAAATCTGGCACTGGGAACCACTACACTAGGATACCCAAGATGAAATGTACATGATGAGTCTAATGTGTTCCAATGCCCGCATCTGGTGTTAAGGTGACAGGACCCATTGGAATACAAAACTTTTTTTTATCCAACTTCAGGCTCACCTCAGTCATCATGCAAAGTGGGTGAGGATGTGGACAACAATTTAAAACAAAAAGCAATTCTGTCCTTCTCAGGCATCTCCATTCACTTCTTCATCTGTGTCAGTTTGTTCCATCACCATCTTCCACATCCCAGCCTAGAATACTGTTTGATGTATAATTGTGAGCCAGTTGTCCTTTACTTGCTATAAATGTTTAAAATACAACACTGCCATTCCTGATTTATTTTGAGTGATGTATCCACAAGTACTGTAAAACACTGAAGTGCCCTTGGCCAATCCTTGTGTGCATTCAATCCACTGCTTAACGCATAATCAATGCGGGAGTTGCATTAACAATCTTACAGAATTTTGCAGGGTCAAGTACAAAACCTGACAGTGAGAAATTAATAATTCATCGGAACAAGTTGTTCTATTTCATGAGTCTACGTAGAATGTCCTTTGGATGGCGAACTCATTGTCTGCTTCTCTGGACTCTGCAGGAACTAAGTACAGATTTGACAGCTTAGTTTTCTTGCACCCTTCCTTATGACTAATTGAACCGCTACAGTACATTCTACTCTGTATAACGACAGGAGAATTGCAGACTGTACTGTGTTATGGTATTTCTTTCCATTAATACAACTATTAAATTGACATTGTTTTTCGTTTACAGGGCTATGGAGGGGAGGAAAAGGTGTACATTGCTACTCAGGGACCAATTGTGAACACCGTGTCGGATTTCTGGACAATGATTTGGCAGGAAAGGTCAACCATTGTTGTCATGATCACAAACCTGGAAGAGAAGAATGAGGTACTGCGATAGCTGGCACCAGATTGATTCTGTAAAACTGAAGAAAATTACCAGACAAGACAATTTGTATTAATCAGAAAATGTTTTTACTTTCATGCCTTCCAGCACTTTTAAGCACAAGCATTATACATCTGTTAGTTTACTCAGTGAGTGCGAGCATCTTATTCGCACCTGCCCCACATTTTCCATACTATCAGTTTTTTCCAGGATGGTTAACTCTAATTAAATTAAGGATTGACTCCTCATAGTCAGCATACCCAGTGGCACAGCAGACACCCTACTTACCGAAGAGCAGTACTGTTCTTTTCTCTACTGAACTACAATCTCAATTTTTAATTGTGTAGGCAGTCTTTCTGATAGGAAGCAAAACACAACATACTTGATGGATTTAGCAAAATAAAATCCAGGAGGCTGAACTCCTGTAACTCAGCTGAGGAGTGTCAGTCAGTCTGGAGATGAAATCAACAGGAAGCAGCAGCTACATAACAGATCAGAATGCTGGTTTGTCCTCAACGGCTCTCTTTCAAATGCATTCCTCTGTTCCATTATTTCAGAAATGTACAGTGTATTGGCCTGAGTATCAAGCCAATTATCAAGGAATCGAAGTCATTGTCAACAACGTCCTACATGCAGATGATTACAGTTTGAGAAACATCACCCTGAAGGTGAGAGAATGTTGGCTATTAGAATTTGATCTCTACCTTTATTGTTGGATCAACTATGGTTGAAGAATATTATTTATTCATTCCATTAATATTATAATTTTCCATCTCTTTTACGGCATTAACAATATTTCCAATGCCCTTTCATTGTGCAATATGCCCTGTCGCACAATGCCATATACTGTAGATGGCTCCAAGTATGAAAGACATAAAAATATAAACAATGTAGAAGGAAACTAAAAATAATTGTAGGTGGTCAAACAGGAGTTTTGAAAATTCCGAAATAAATTATTAGGATTATTTCAGACAGCAGATACGCTGTTGAAGAGCTCACACGTTGGAGGAAATCAAAACTAAAAAGAAAACTTGGCATGACATTTAGAACGTTGACAAACTTCTATAGAGGAGTTATTGATTGGTAGCATCGCAGCAGAAAATTCTTCAAAAAGTAAGTAGTGGATACAGCCCAGTCCGTCACAGGTGAAGCCCTCCCCACCATTGAACACACCTACATGAAGTAGTTGTCACAGAAAAGCAGCATCCATCATCAGGGACCACCACCCACCCAACACCCATGCCAAGCTTCTTTCTCAGTGCTGCCATCAGGAGCGAGGTACAGGAGCTACAGGATCCATACCGTCAGGCGCATGAGCAGTTATTACCCCTCAACCATCAGCTCTTGAACCAGAGGGGGTAACTTCACACAGCTTCACTTACTTCGCCACTGAACTGTTCCCACAATGAATGGACTCACTTTGAAGGATTCTTTATCTCATAGTCTTGATACCAATTGCTTACTTATTATTATTATTTCCTATTTTTCTTTTGTAGTTTCACAGTTTGTTGTCTTTTGCACATTGATTTTCCACCCTGCTGGGTGCAGTTTTTCATTGATTCGATTATGAGTTCACGAATTTATTGAGTATGTCCACAAGAAAATGAATTTCAGGGATGTATATGCTGACATGTAAGTACTCTGATAATAAACTTACTTTGAACTTTGATTTCAGTTGATGCATTTGTAAAGGTGTGGCATCCTTTAGTCTCGCGAGACCATGGATCTGCTCCTGGAAAGTCTTGCTTCAGTCTGTGTTGGTAGAGCAGCGTCTGTTATTGCAGTGAGGTGACGCTGGACTGTCCTCTCCAGGGCGCAGGCCTGGGCAAGGTTGTATGGAAGACCGGCAGTTGCCCATGCAGCAAATCTCCCCTCTCCACGACACAGATGTTGTCCTAAGGAAGGGCAAGGGCCGATACAGCTTGGCACCAGTATTGTTGCAGGAGTTGCCAGAATGAGGTTGAAGGCAACGTCGGACTTAGGGACTCCGGCTCCGGATTTGTCCTCAGGGTTTATCCCCAAAGCTTTTCCCATGAGTGGGTATGGCCACAAGGCAGCAGAGGTTTGAAATCAGAGTTTTCCCTCTCTTAGATGGACTGCCTTCCCAGGCTGACGAGCTCCATCTACCCAAAGCACTGGTTTTAAGGCACCAGGACCTGCCTTCGCCCCTTCTCCTGTCAGTAGAAACAGTTCCACCGGGCTTAGAGGCTAAGCCACACGAGAAGGCCAGGAGTTGGACTAGGTTGTCAGAGGTTATTTGAGGTGCATGCCGTGAGGAGCACTTTTAGGTAGTGGGAGCTTGTCCCCACTACCACCCCTCAGCTTGACAACCTTGGAACTAAAGGATAACTAAGTAAATAGGGAAACACACTTGAACGGATACTACAGATTGACCAAATTGATTAGAAGATTGAGATCCAGAAAAAAAGGAAGAACCTAATGTGTCTGATGTTCTTCTGTCATTCTTAATTTTCTTCACTCCTGTGCACAATTTCTGAGGAGGCAGACACAATAGGGCCATCCTCAATTTCAGAGACATCAAAGCAGTGGTGCATATCAAACCAATTTTTCTTTCCAGAGAAGTCAATGCAAAGTCAAAGTGAATTTGACTTTTTTTTAACTGTCCACGATTATCCCCGTATTCCCTGTTGAAACCAAAGCCATGGTCAGGGACAGAGGACATGAGTGTCTTATTGACACATGAACACTGATTGTTATTTCTGGATAATCAAGGGACCCAATCAAAGATGATTGCTGCAAAAGCGGTAGCCACCAATATCTGTGCACTGCAGGAGAAGCTTAAACTTCTGTCATGGCTCTAGTCCAGGCTCTAGGAGCTTTTAAGAGTGTTACAGCAGTTCAGATTATCAGTCCTTCAGCAAATTACGATAGAAGATGCAGTGGGTTTGTGGCACAAATTTGCTGTACTCTTTTAGGATGTTGACATTCATCCTACTCCAAGTGGTGATCTATACTTATTGTACATTTCCCCACAGCATAAAAGGAGGCCATTCAGTCCACCAAATCTTTGCCAGCCCTCAGAAAAACCCCATTCCCACCTTATTACCCTATAATCTCTTCTCCCTCTCATGCCCTTCAATTCTACTCTGCTTTTTCTACTGTCTGCCTACACTAGAAATTATTTGTTATGTCCCAATTGACCTACCAAATAGTACAATTTCGGGATGTGAGAGTACACCAGAGCACCCAGAGAAACACATACAATGACATGGACAATGTGCAAACTCTACACCGACAACACAAGAGACTAATCCAGACTGCTAGAACTGTGAGGCAGTAGCTTTACCTGCTGCTCTACCATGATGACTGGCTGTGTCAACCACACAACTAAAAATGACTGCTAGTTTTAACCGATGTGTTGTAGTCATGGACCTGTATATCCCCCAGTATAAACACAACCAAATCCACATTCCTTGAATCTAAACAACTAGTGCCTCTTCATGATAACAGTTTTCTATACAAAATTCTAAATTGAAGTTATTTTTATACACTGGGAAAGGAATGAAGTGAAATAGTTTTCATAGAATGAAGAATATGGTTAATCATATTCAAAGAAATCAGGGAATAAAGTTGAATACAACTTTCTTTCTGGCAAATAACAAATTAATAGGGAAATTTGTAGAATTTTATACCATAAATTAAAAAAAACATAAATAAACACAAAATTAATTTTTGTGCAGAACATTCACCTCTCACTTGAATAATTATATGGTGCATTCCTTTCAGAATTTCTATAAATTATTCTTCTTTCTGCTGCTATAATTTACATACACTCTCTCATGTACAAATATATCCCTAATTATGGATTTAATCCTATAACCATTTAACATAACGAAATTTAATTATCACACCCCATAGGCTGACAGGCTAACTTTTTCCAAACAATAGTTTTCAAACTTTTTTTTGGTTTTAGGATGGTTTTGAGGAACGACATTTAAAGCACTACTGGTACACATCCTGGCCAGATCAGAAGACACCAGACAATGCTCGACCACTTTTACAACTAGTGCAAGAAGTGGAAGAAGCCAGAATGCAAGCAAAGAAGGACAACAGTGGACCAGTTATAGTCCACTGCAGGTAGAATGAAAATATTTATACGATTTCAGAGGTGGAACCTCACTGTATTTTTCCAGACCTAATCTTTCCCATGAACTTCGTTCTTAGAATTCCAACACCTTCACCTGGGAGATTTAAACATTAACATGTGAAGTCATTTAATTTTGGCTTCTTGATTTGCTTATTCTTCCTTTTTTCGTGGTAATCTAAGATTTGGTTGACATGGTTCTTCGCCGTACTTCTCTGTCATTAAAGCAAGCTCTAGAATGATTACCTTAGTGAGATGCCTATAAAAACAGATGCTCTTAACAAATTCTTCATTTTGCTTCACATACTTGTTGTCTTAGCAGTGCAAAATCTAGAGTGCCATCAATTGATATGGAATAAGCTCTTTATTTGGTTTACTTGTTTTTGTTTTTCAGTGCGGGCATAGGGAGAACAGGTTGTTTCATTGCCACCAGCATCTGTTACCGAGAGCTCAAGTATGCTGGCATGGTTGATGTACTGAGGACAACTTGTCAGCTCAGGATAGACAGGTAATTGTGAAAGATAATTGTAGGCATTAAAAGTTTTGGAAGATAAAACAGAATATGAAAAAAGATTTGCAATAATGGTGCATACAGAATAAAACAAATGTATAAATGCCTCATTGTATTCATCAACGCACTGCAAAAATTTTGTTGAACATAAGCAAAGACTGCAAGTACAAAATACCATTGATTAATGAATTTATTTTGTAGAAATTCTTATCATGCCTCAACATAATTCATCTAATGGCTTTGGCACTATGCCTGTTCAAACAGTTTGAAAATAAGATGGAGAGTAACTACTATTACAAGTATTGGATTAAATGATGGCTAAACTAAGAGTCAATTATCCACATCTCACTACTTCTTTTTCATTCTTATCCAATTTCCCTTTGAGACCTATGAACAAATCACCCTCCAACAACCTCTCTGCAGTCCTTTTCAAATGCTAACCATTTGCGCTGTATTGTTTTGTATAAAGTATTTCCATATGTTGCCTTTAGTTCTTTATATCTATATTTCCACTTTAAACCTGTGTTCTTTAGAAACAGTTTCTTTTTGTCCTCTGGAATTATTTTTTTATTTCGAACACTTCACATCCTAACTTTCTTTGCTCTAAAGAATTGGATCAAATTTTGGCCAGTAAGCATTTTATGAAATCTTCTATATAGGCATCCGTTAGTCTCGTGAGACCATGGATTTGCACCTTGGAAGGTTTCCAGGGCACAGGCCTGGGCAGGGTTGTATGGAAGACTGGCAGTTGCTCATGCCACAAGTCTCCCCTCTCCTCGCCACCAATGTTGTCCAAGGGAAGGGCACTAGGGCCGATACAGCTTGGCACTGGTGCCGTCGCAGAGCAATGTGTGGTTGTTCCTTGCTCAAGGACACAACATGCTGCCTCAGCTGAAGCTCGAACTAGCGACATTCAGATCACTAGACCAACGCCTTAACCACTTGTCCTCACGCCAACACTATGAAATCTTATTGTATTCTACATTAATCAGGTTAGCAACCTGTCCTGCCATCTTCAAGGTAAATGCACTTTTACCCATTGGTGTCTCTGTTCCTGCACTATTATACTTACTTTGCCTTCCTTCACGTCTTCCTACCAAAATATACCACCAATTTTCTGTGTTAAATTTCATTTTCGGTACATTCACCTAATGCCAACATTATACTCTTCATTGTTCACAAATTTTCAATGTTTTATGTTGCCTTCACATTTTGAAACTTATTTCTATGCAACCAAATTTAAGTTATTAATACATATCATGAAAAACAGTCCTCCCAGCAATGCTTTCTTGAGAACAGCAGTGACTTTAATTTGAAAAACAACAACCCTAGTAATGCTCCCCAAATCGTCCTCCGCTGCATTGATGACTCCATTGGTGCTGCTTCGTGCACCCAGACAGAGCTCGTAAATTACATCAATTTTGCCTCTGCCTTCTACCCTACCCTTAAACTCACTTGGTCCATTTCTGATATCTCCTTCTCCTTCCTCGATCTGTCTGCCTCCATCTCTGGAGACAAACTGTCAACCGACATCTTTTATAAACCTGATTCCCATAGTTTAAAAACACAAACACGAGGAAATCTGCGATGCTGGAATTTCAAGCAACACACATAAAAATTGCTGGTGAATGCAGCAGACCAAGCTGCATCTATAGGAAGAGGTACAGTCGACATTTCGGGCCGAGACCCTTCGTCAGGACTAACTGAAAGAAGAGATAGTAAGAGATTTGAAAGTGGGAGGGGAAGGGGGAGATCCAAAATGATAGGAGAAGACAGGAGGGGGAAGGGATGGAACTGAGAGCTGGAAAGTTGATTGGCAAAAGGGATATGAGAGGATCATGGGACGGACGGGAGGCCAAGGGAGAAAGAATGGGGGAGGGCCTTGGCAATACCCCATCCCACCCTGTCTCCTGTAAAAATGCTATTCCCTTTTGTTACTTCCAAAAGGGAGATTTTTCCCTTTTTCCTTCATCTCCACCACATCTGTTCCCAGGATGCAGTTTACATTTCCAGGACATCAAAGATATCCCCCCCCTTCTTCAATGAACACGCTTTTCCTTCCTCCAGCATTGATGTTGCCCTCACACTCACCTTCTCCATTTCCAGAACCCCCCGCTTTCCACAGTGTTTGCGCCCTCCATGATTCCCTTGTCCTTTTGTCCCGCCCCACTAATCTCCCTCGTGACCCTTATCCCTGCAAGCAGACAAAGTGATACTACACTTGCCAATTCATCTCCATTCAGGACCCCAAACAGTCCTTCCAGGTGAGGCAATGCTTCACCTGTAAATCTGCAGGGATTGTCTATTGTGTCTGGTATGACCGATGAGGCCTTCCCTCCACTGGTGAGACCTGTCGCTAATTGGGGGACTGCTTCATTGAGCACCTCTGCTCCATCCACCAAAAGCGGAACGTCCTGGTGGCCAAACATTTTAATTCCAATTTCTATTCCTGTTCCGACATGTCAGCCCATAGACTCCTCTTGTGCCACAATGAGGTCACCTTCAGTGTGGAGGAGAAACACCTTATATTCTGTCTGAGTAGCTTCCAACCTGATGGCATGAATATCGATTTTCTTTCCGTCTGCATAAAAATATTCCTTCCCTCTCCCCTCTTCTTCTATTCCCCACTCTGGCCTCTTATCTCTTCTCACCTGGCAATCACCTCCCCTTGGGTCCCCTCCCCCTGCCCTTTCTTCTATGGTCCACCTCTTCTCCTATCAGATTCCTTCTTCTCCAGCCCTTTATCCTTCCTACCCACCTGGCTTCACCTATCACTTTCTAGCTAACTTCCTCCCCTTCCCCCACCTTTTTATTCTATTGCTTCCCTCCTTCCTCTACAGTTCTAAAGAAGGGTCTTGGCCTGAAATGTCAACTGTTTATTCATTTCCATAGATACCACCTGACATGCTGAGCTCCTCCAGCGTCTTGTGTGTGCCGCTTTAGATTTCCAGCATCTGCAGGCTTTCTCATGTTTGTGATTAACTGTTCACCTTGACTCTGTTTTCTGTCCCCAGGCCAATTTCTTATCTATATTGCCTCTTTTAGTCCATGGCCTTCAACCCTGCTGGGAACCTATCATATTACACTTTATCAAAAGTCCATATACACTTTAACTGCACTGACCTTGTTAACAGTATCAACTCCAGCAAACTAGTTAAACACAATTTGCTTTTTGACAAAGAAATGATAAGAAGAGCAGTGTGATTTGTTCATTGAAGAATACAATAGTAATTATTCTGTACAATGCTTTTAGTCTGATTGAGAACTTGTATTATAACTGCTTGGAATAAGAATATTTCTGAATGTGTTCACAAATAATTTGAAAATGATCTGAAAGGGATATAAAAATCCTTTGCCAGCTAAACTTTGTATTTTTAGGGAGGAGGGTAATCCAGAAGCCAACAAGATCACCATAAATATATGATTACTTTCCTTGGTCATAAATGAATACAGCAGGGGTCATGCATGCACATATTCTGAGCACAAATGTATTATGAGAAAAAACCAAAAGATGTGGATCCTGGTAAATCTCCTCTGTACCCTTTCCAATGCTTCCACATCCTTCCTACAGTGAGGTGACCAGAACTGGACACAATACTCCAAGTGTTGTAGTCAGTAATCAGATTTGGTTGCAGGAGGGCAGGACTGACAGCTCAATCTTCCATTGTTTTAGACATTACAGAGCAGGAGGGATTAAAGGAGGAGGGGTGGCATTACTGGCCAGGGAAAATGTCACGGCAGTGCTCAGTCAGATCAGACTGGAGAACTCAACTAGTGAGGTACTATGGGTGGAACTGAGAAATGAGAAAAGTATGACTACGTCAATGGGGCTATATTACAGACCATCCAATAGCCCTAGGGTTTAGAGGAACAAATTTGTAAACAGATCAACAGATTGCAAATTGTTGTAGGAAATGACAAGGTTGCTGTAGTAGGTGATTTTAACTTTCCACATATTGACTGAGAATCCCATAATTTAAATGGACTAAATGGGAAAGAATTTGTCAAATGTGTTCAGGAACGTCTCCTTAATCAGTACGTAGAAGTTCCAATGAGAGAGCATGCAATACTGAATCTGTTATTAGGGATTGAGACAGGGCAGGTGACAGAAGTTTGTGTAGGGAAACACTTTGCATCCAGTGATCACAATGCCATTAATTTCAAAGTAAATATACAAAAAAATAGGTCTGGTCCATGGGTTGAGATTCTAAATTGGATTGGGACATGCTGTTTTCTGGCAAAGGTGTACTTGATAAGTGGGAGGAATTCAAAAATGAAATTTTACAAGTACATTGCCAGGACTGGAGGACCTAAGCTATAAGGAAAGATTGATTAGGTTCAGACTGTATTCTTTAGAATGTAGAAGATTGAAAGGTGATTTGATAGAGTATACATAATTATGGGGGGTATAGAAAGGGTAAATGCAAACAGGCTTTTTTCCACTGAGGTTGGGTGGGACTACAACCTGAGGATATCAGTTAAGAGTGAAAGGTAAGAAATTTAAGGGGGACATAAGGAGAAACTTCTTCACTCAGAGGGTCATGAGAGTGTGGAATGAGACACCAGTACAAGTGGTGCATGTGAGCTCGATTTCAATGTTTAACATAAGTTTGGATAGGTATATGGGTAGTTGCAATGTGGAGGACTATGGTCCTGGTGCAGGTCGATGGGAGTAGGCAGTCTAACTGGTTTCAGCATGGACTAGATGGACTGAAGGGCCAGTTTCTGTGCTGTACCTCTATGACTTTATGATTGTAAAGGGAAATTATACTATAACTACCCAACCTTCAAAAGCTTTTTAACTTCCCTGTTTATTCTTCATGGCGAGTTAGGCTGATAGCAACCATTATTTGATCGGTGGATGCCCCCCTCCCTAGCTAACAAAGTAGTTTAAAACACAGTACATCTATTTTCAGTGATACATGTTTAAATCCAAAGAATATTCTTAAAACACATTTAAATTTCGCAGAGGAATTTTATCTTAAACATTTCCAAATTACAAACC
Organism: Mobula hypostoma; assembly: GCF_963921235.1. NCBI lineage: Eukaryota > Metazoa > Chordata > Chondrichthyes > Myliobatiformes > Myliobatidae > Mobula > Mobula hypostoma. Next base: position 57,508,536 of record NC_086107.1, read on the forward strand.
ATTTCCAAAACACAAAGGATTTCCAAAACACAGGTAGCATTCCTATGAACTCAAAAGACACATCAATGATACAGACAAACAAAATATCTGTTGCAGAAATTGAAGCCAGAGGAGTGGACTCCAGTCCACCCCGTGCTTCCTTCATTTTTCTTGATGTTATTTACCCCATACCTCATAAGCCTGAACTGCTCTTTACATTTATTCAGTTTCTTTGCCACGTGGGTGACTTCATACATATTTGATATTTCTTCAGATACCCATTTTATGCAAAAGGTCTAAAAGACTCTTGGAGACACAGTTCCTAGCTATCCACAATTAATGCTGTTAAGCTAACTTCTCTCAGTACATAAACCTCCATCTATAAGCTACAAGTTATTGATGTACTAAATGATACTATCCATCCGTCTGCAAGCTTCCTTGAACTAAGCAAATTAGTCAATTTGTTTGTTTGAAACAAGCTAAATCAAATAACCCATTATCCTACACTGCACCTCTTGAGCAATAAGACAGATGTTGCGAGCTGGCAGTCTGCACCACAGATATTGCTTCATTTGCAAAGTTGTGTTTTTAACTTCAAGCTAATTACTGCTTGCCATTTACATTTTAAGAACTGAAGACTGACTCCTATTTACAACCAGAAGCTAAACAAAGCATATAGTTGAAAGTTTAACTGATCTTACAAGGGGCAGCTTCTGTGTTTAGAAAGCTGAGCTTGGCAAACAAAACCAAGAGGCCCACTGGCCCAGGAAGTGAATATCCATCACACTTCCACCCTTTCCTCATCATTTATTTACTTCCTCTCCAACCTCAGTTTTTCATAGTCATTCATTTGCTTCTCCAGGTTCCAACTTATGAGTTTAACAATTGATTTTGGCAATCATCATCCATCATTCAAGCTCCATCTAGTGCTATTCTGAAATTTAACTAGATCTGTGACTTAAATTGGATATTATGTCATAGATAGGATAAATAGGATATTTAAGTCATAGCAGTCTAGATTGAAGGACCTCGAGCTGAAAAGTTGACAATCAATTTCCCTTCATAGATGCTGTCTGACTTAGAAACATAGAAACATAGAAAATAGGGGCAGAAGTAGGCCATTCGGCCCTTCGAGCCTGTACCACCATTCAGTATGATCATGGCTGATCATCCAACTCAGAACTCTGTACCTGCCTTCCCTTCACACCCCCTGATCCCTTTAGCCACAAGGGCCATATCTAACTCCCTCTTAAATATAGCCAATGAACTGGCCTCAACTGTTTCCTGTGGCAGAGAATTCCACAGATTCACCACTCTCTGTGTGAAGAAGTTTTTCCTAATCTCGGTCCTAAAAGGCTTCCCCTTTATCCTCAAACTGTGACCCCTCGTTCTGGACTTCCCCCAACATCGGGAACAATTTTCCTGCATCTAGCCTGTCCAATCCCTTTAGGATTTTATACGTTTCAATAAGATCCCCCCTCAACCTTCTAAATACCAACGTATAGTATAAACCTAGTCAATCCAGTCTTTAATCAATCTGGTGAACCTTCTTTGTACTCCCTGTATGGCAAGAATGTCTTTCCTCAGATTAGGGGACACAATACTCCAGGTGTGCTCTCACCAAGGCCTTGTACAACTGCAGTAGTACCTCCCTGCTCCTGTACTTGAAACCTCTTGCTATGAATGCCAGAATACCATTCGCCTTTTTCACCACCTGCTGTAACTGCATGCCCAGTTCCTCTAGCACATTTTGTGTTGATCCTGTTTTCATCAGCTGATGTTTCTTATATCTCCATATTAATTTCAATTTTTGGAATTTTAGTGGTAAATTCCCTTCAAATAGATTTGTCCATTTTGCCGAAGTAATGGGATAATATGCCACGACATCAAATATTTACAACTTCATATTTTCATGCACCAAATGGGAAGAAGAGTGTCAGATGTGTTGATGGAGAATGGTTGTGCAATTTAATCAATTCCTTGGCAAATGTAAGAGTGAATTGCAAAACAGTTGAGTTCAGAGAGTGCATTTGAAAGTTTCCAGTAGAAAACTGTGATATTCAATAATCCTTGAATCTCCTAGTATTAATTTTCATGATTCTTGCACCAAACATTATTAGCTACCATAGAATTTCCAGATTTCTTTGATGTTTGAAATAAATTTAAATATTTTGCGGTTTTACAGGAACTGCAGTTGATATTGACGATGTATTCTTTTGTAGGGGAGGTATGATCCAGACATGTGAACAGTATCAGTTTGTGCACCATGCCCTGAGCTTGTGTGAAAGACAGTTATCCCAACAAGCAGAAGAATGAGTGACAGGGATCCAGCCGTGGACCAAAGTGACAGAAACAGTCTTGTTGACTATTTTATAATCATAGTTTTACGTTATTCATCAGACAAATGATGCTGATGTGTACATGTGTGTGTGAGTATGGTTCTCAACCATAATGTTTCTGTGTTGGCGATCTTGACTTGCAATACCCTAGCCTTCATACGCTTAGAGAACAGTTTTACAGTTTATCAATTGTGCAGGAGTTAAGAGATCAGATACACTGGTACCTCACTTAGCTCTCAGAATGTGTTGCGAGGAATAGGAATAAGAGGACAAATAGAATTTCTACTAAAATGGACCATTATGGACCGTTCATTTCTAATTCAAAATGTCGCTGTGCCAGAAAACTGGAGCAACCTCCACACTCCCTGCATCCAGGTGCTGCTGTGCTTGGAAACTGACTGCTAGGAACTTGGAGTGAATCCAGCAATTAACCAATATGTGGAGGCTGCCTTTGGAGGAAGGAGATGGTGGGGTGTGGGGAGGGGTTGGTGATGTTGAGTGGGCTATAGTGAGCGTGGTGGCCATTGAGCATTGAGATGTTGGATTCAGGACTGTGGCTCATTTGGGACAGTGAGGGCAGACCATTGTTAGACTGTCCAGATCCTACCATCTCTCTCACCAACACCATGTTTTGGATATGAGGGAAACTGATGACCTTTGCCTCTGATTATTCAGCAGCACAGTCTCTCTCCAGGCCAGAGGCTTCTTTATGGTAACAAGCTCAGCGGTGGTTTTTGGCCTTTGAGCTTGCCCAGCCAATTTGATTGGTGGGCTCAAGCTTCTATCATATCAAAGAGGAGATGATGAGACAGTAAGATGTAAATACTCTGTCAGAACTTAGAGTAACGCTGCCTTTCCTCAGAACCAGCCTGTGCTCACTGTGCTGCCTAGGAAGCAGCCTTGAGCCCCACTCCTCAGTGGCAAATGGCTGCAACACTCACTTTGGTTTCCCCACGACATCCAGGCCTCACCAGTACCCTCTCCACACTATGCCACGAGTGTAACAGTGAGGAAAAAATGCCTGTGGAAGTAGGAATATGCCCAGATTTCTGGCAGGAAGAAGAGGGTTGAACACGCCTGTGTATGTTCAGACTGGAGTACAAAAGTGTTCAAATATTTCAACACTCTGCAGGGCAGCACTAAGCAAGATACCAGTGTACTGTTGAGTGCATAAAGATTTTGTGTCTAACTAGATATTTTCACATCATATGAGATGCAGGTGTTTCATTTCAGTTTCTAAAGTGATGTTGCCAGGATCAATGATGTTATCCCATCAAATGAGCCATTCAGCTATTAAATTCCCATCAAACTGCTTTACAATTCTCCTGTTCAATGTTCCTTCCGCAAAAATTCTTACCAAAAACAATTCTGAAAGTTGTTTGGAAGACATTGCCATACATTTTTACGATACTCCTGTGGAAAAACAAATGGTGCTCGGTATATATTATTTTCTTTCCTTCAGCACCAATTGTATTCACAATCAGTAAGTACAGATCTATTCATATCAAAACAGGAAACAATTATTACTTTTCCAAGAATATAATTAAGAAAATTATTTAATATATTTACATTGTGCTGTATTGTAAGGACTGATGAAATGTGTTTTATACATGTATATTTTAAATATTTATTTATTTATTTTGTTATGAAAGTAACTTTTTTATTTATTTTTGAGCCCAATGACAACTTTGGCCTGGAGGTTCAGCAGACCATCTCTAGGGTCTCTAAAAATGTTATTTGGGAATTGGCAGTAACAGGATGCAATTATTGTTCATTTTTATCTATTGAAACATGAATGATTGCACAATGTGGAATACGTGTCTTTTACAAACTCCTATGTTCAGAATCTGCACCAAAATAATATAGAATTTAAGATTACTGCCAGCTAACATTTTTTGAAACTATATATAGTACCCCACTTCCCCTCCTACTCTCATAGTTGAAATAAATGTAGCCTAGTATGTAGGAACAAGCACAAACTGAAGAAATTATCTACTCATTCCAGAACAGCTGAAATTTCCCAAACCATGTTTTAATTATAAAGGAAGCCATTTGTTGTGATACACAGCTATAAACTATCTTTGCTGACTGCAACTTTCTTAGTTGTTGCACGACAATGTTAACTCCCTGTAGCACTTGATGTTATGGCAATTCAATGAAACAATTAAAATGCACAGAAAAGAGCAGAATGCAATTTATCTAATATAAAATATCGCAAAGACCTAAGTATGATGAACTCTAATCTGACATATCAGTGTAGACTTATCATGGTGGAGGTGAAAGAATTTCATTCCTGGGGATCTGTATACCATTTAGCAGGAAATTTGGTGTTCTTGCTCTTAACAGGTGTCCACACCTAATATCAATTGTGTGGAGTCTGTTGGTAGATTAAACCTTGCCCTCTCTTCCTCAAGAGTAGAGCTTTTATATAGCAGACAATTTAAAACATCCCTGTTAATTTTAATTGTGATTGAAAATTGAAGTAATTATAGTATTTCTAAAGCTTCGTGAGTGGATAGGAACCCATTTTTGTTTCAAGGGAAGGATAAGCTATTTGATCCCAAATTTGGAATGACTTGAATGTCTCAGAACAAACACAGGAATCAATATGTGTAGTGTCAAGGAATGAAAAGTTGTACTGAAATTTACAACAAAAATGTGATCACTTTGAAATTCCAGGTAATGATTTGCAGACAATTACCCTTGGTAATAATATCATAAAAGATTTACAACATATCAAGAACAGAGCATACTACAATGCAGAAAAAAGTAGAATGCAGCCTTTGTTAGATTAAGTTTTCACATATAATGACCATATTTTATGTATAATTCAGTTTCAAACTCAAGATTAAGGGAACAAAAGCTTTATTTAAGGTTTTTCTCAAAACACAATACAATTCAGAATTTTCAGTCTAATGCCGAAGAGACATATTGTAACAGCATAAAATGTTCTCAATTAGATTAATTAGACATTTAAGTGTTTGGCTTACCAGTAGGGGGCAATCTTCTCATGTTAGAGTAGGGTGCAACTGAATATCAATATGGGAAGATATAATCTGCTTTTACACATGGTGTATCTGGGCTGGGGAAAGCTGAGGTCAGTGTTTTGAAGAAAAGTTTGACATTATTTCATTTTTCAGCAGTAATGGAGCTCATCTTGAGCTTTAGCATGAAAAAGATGTGTTGCTAACAGAACAGATTATCATCCTTAATTGTTGCTAAGTATAGGGGAGTCTGCTAAATCTTTTTTTAATTCTTACAGAGAAAGTCAATACGAAGAAATGCTACCTAATGCCAGTACTTAAGTAACAGAATGTTTTCCAGTAAATTAAGAAAACCATTACAAACTCTTTTTAAAAGAATGCATGGTCATCAAGAAGAAGGTATTGGAACATAACAAATGCTGTGGCATTCTTGAGGTAAAATGGACCCTTTCAGCTTTATGGATGGTACATATTATATTGGATAATCAAAAAGAAAACAATGCTTTGCCAAAAATATTTGTAGTTCTTACAAAGAATCTAGCTGAAGTAAGTGAATGTAACAGATTTTAGTATGAATAAACAATAGTTAAATGAAACAGATCTTCTGAGCTGCAACTGCAGGCTGTAAAATGTAAATTAATTGAAATTTGATCCTTTGCAGCCATTTTCATTAAATAGCATACTTGATTTAGTTTGCATCTGTTCTGTTTTGTAACTCCAGAAACTAATTGAAAGGAAAACACAGGAGTTGGGATATTTGTCTACTTAGTTTTTCTTTTTAGTGAGGTGCTCACATATGACATGGTGGCAAAATGACGTATGCCATTCACGTACTTTTACATATAATCAATAATGAATTATGTAAACAAACAAAGCAAGCTTAATCAAACAATATATTTACAATATTAGTAAAATATTACTGTAATATTAAGTACACAACACTCCTCCCTGCTTAACTATAAACACTAACTCAATATAGAATGCATCTCAACTCCATTATGTAATGTATTGCTCTCTAGTTATCTTATATACACAGTACACGATGTAATACTGCTACAATATACACATCCACAGCAGAGTTAATTTTATATTGTCCCATTCAGGCCTAGAGATTTAATCGCTGTGGAGGATTTCTTTCTCTATTAGGACAATGGCTTTCCTGACAAGGGAGTCATGCTGCTTTTCGGGTGAGACTTGTGGCTGTGAAACAATCTCAGGTTCTGGGGCGGTTGTTGAAGTTGACTCTGGGACCGCAGGAAGTAGTTCTAATAGCTCTGGAATGCCTTTCTTCTCTAATAATTACCTCTGTAGTCCCTCGCCTGGATAGCAGTTCCAGGAGTGAAACATCGTAACCTCCTTGTTTGAGGAGACCTCAACTTGTCTCAGCTGTGTGTCCTGCATACAACTGAAACTGGGTTTGAGGAGTGGCAAGCATGAGCACATAGAAAGATCCAGGAACAGCATAGCTGGAGAGTCGTTGCTTGTGGAGTGTGCTACATTGCGACATGCAAAGAGGAAATTGGTGAGCTTCTGATTCAGTGTCAGTGTAGTGTGTGCTGCTGACTTTGCTTACAGTTTCTTAGACTCTAGACAAACCTTTCCACCTAGCTCCTTGTAGCCGGATGGTACAGTGCAGACATAATCTGTCTTATTCCATTCATCTTCGGGAATGACTGAAACCATTCCACAACAAACTGTGATCCATTGTCAATAGGTGCCCTGGAACACCAGTCTGCTCAACACGTCAGTAGTGTGCGAGGCTAGAGTTGAGGCTATTTTGAACTCCTGGCTACTTTGTAGCTGCATCCATTACTGGCAAGAATTTTGTGCCTATGGCAAAATTCACATGAATCCTCTGCCAGGACAATGCAAGCCATTCTCAGGGATGGAAAGGTGTTGTTCTCGGCATCCTCTGGATATGTTGGCATCCCAAACAGTGCATAGCAAACTGCTCAATCTGCTCCCGGGAGGGAGGAGAAGATGGCAGCGCGACGGCAGCACATGTGGCCACTTCGGCGATGATATCTGTTATCTGTCAAGTAGGGGACCGTGCACAATTCTGATTTGATGGAGACAGACATGAGAGCACGGAGGAACATCTGGAAAACTGAAATGCCTGCTTCTCTGCCACTGCTACTGTGTGGTAACCGGAATCTCCAGAGCTGAAGGCCCCGAAGTCCTCGGCTTTGCGTGTTTCAGCAGCCAGGGAGAGGTCGAAGGCGCTCGACAGAGGATGGCGCTTGGGAGGCTGTATTGGAGTGGCTGGTCGGAAGCTCGAAGTTTTCGGACAGATGGACAGTGTCGGCTGTGGTCGGCTGCTTCCAGGGCATCAGCAAGTTGACAGTGCCTGGAGGTTTATGGCAGGGTGTTTCTCCCTTTTGCCGCCTGCTATTGGGAACTCGGGAGTTGATCGACTCGGAACTTTGAGACATTTTTACTGTGCCCATGGTCTGTTCTTCATCAAATTATGGTATTGCTTTGCACTGCTGTAACTATGTGTTACAATTATGTGGTTCTGTCAGTGTTAGTCCTTGGTTTGTCCTGTTTTCTGTGATATCACTCCGGAGAAACATTGTATCATTTCTTAATGCATGTATGCATTTCTAAATGACAATAAAAAGAGGACTGAGTGTTCTCATAATCTAATCTAATCTAATATCCAGGCCACCGGACAAAGCTTCAAGCCAATGGTTTCATTTTGACCATGCCTAGGTGACCAGCATGTAGCTCGTCCAACACTTCAGTTCTCAGCTTGGGTGGTACAACAACTCTCAATCCCCACATAAGGCAACCCCCGTCAAGGGCAAGTTCATTCCAGCACTGGTAAAATTGGGAGAACTGGTACTTCTGCTGCACTTTCCAGCCATCTGGGTTGCCATGTAGACCTGAGGTAGACTGGGTCTTTTTCTTGTTTCCCTTGGGATCATCTTTGCATAATAGTGAGAATCTGATTTGCATTAGGGGGAATATGTAAAATGGTATGCCCTCCTTTGTAAATTTTTCAGGTATTTCTTTTTCCAAGTGTAAAAGGGACAACTTATCAGCATTTCCATGGGTAGTTATCCTCTTGAATACAACCTTGCAATTGTGTTCTCCAAGAAACAAAGGACATCCATGCATTTCTGCTGTTGCTGTTAGTGAAACACCCTTCTGTGGATTGAAAACAGACTCCAGTGGTTGATGATCAGCAAACAGGGTAAACTTTCTCCCACACAAGTGTTGGTTGAAACGTTTTACCAAACCAGACTCAAGGCCTCTCTGTCAATCTGTGCATAATTTCTCTCTGCAGTGGTAAGGGAGCGTAACACAAAGGCTGTGGGGCATTGACTTCTGTGACTCATGACATGAGACATAACACAGGGTGAGGTATCACAGGCAAACTTCTCTGGACGATGTGGATCATAATGTGTGAATAGTGTATGATGTCACCATTTCCTTTACCTCTCAGAAAGGCACTTCACATTGCTTTGTCCATTGCCATTTCTTCCCGATCTGTAGTAATGAGGTCAAAGGGTAGAACACAGTAGCCAGGTTTGGCAGGAACCTGTTATAGTAATTGACAAATCCTAAAAAGGACCAAAACTGTGACACATTCTTTGGCCTTGGACCATCCACCACTACTTGAAGTTTCTCTGCATGCTTGTGTAATCTTTGTGTGTCAATGGTGTAAGCACAGTAAGTTTCAAAGGTACATTTAATATCAGAGAAATTTATACAATATACAACCTGAAATTCTTTTTCTTCGCAACAACCACGAAAACAGAGGAGTGCCCCAAAGAATGAATGACAGTTAAATATTAGAACCCTAAAGTCCACTTCCACATCTCCCCCTCCCACACATAAGCAGCAGCAAAGCAATGATCCCCTCTCCCCCACCAGCAAAAAAGCATCAGCGACCCCCACCGAGCACTCAAGCATACAGCAAGGCATCAATAAAGACTTGCAGTACCCCAAAGACTACTCGTTCACCCAATAATTCAACATACCACAGGCTCTCTCTCTTCCTAATAAGGGAAAAAGAGGTGTCCCCGTTTCACAGTGAGAAGGGAGACATAATGAACCAACTCGCTGATTTATGATGTTAAAAGTCTGTTGCGTTGCTTTTTCTAAGCTCTGTGCTCAACGATCTCCAGTCTCTGGGCACACAGCCAGCAGCCAGCAGCCAGCTTGCTGCTTTCGATCTTCTGTCTCCCAGGGCACATTGATTTCCTGCGAGGCACCGACCTCGAGTTTGCCCACCTCCAGAGCAACGAAATCCCGGAACCCTGAAGGCATGCTGGTCTTCTAGGCCGTGTCCTTCGTATATTGAATGATGGCCAGTCGTGAGACCCCGGGAGTAGTCCCATTCCCGCAAAGAACGGAAGTCAGCTTGTAACTCCAAGTCAGGGTCTTCAAAAGAACCCTGAAAGGGAAAAATAGAGATATTAAAGATAGAAATAGAGCTACTTCTGAAGATGGAAGCAAAGGAGTCACCATTAGGCGCCATCATCCTCCTAAGCTCCATCTACTAAGTGATGCTTGGTTTAAAGAGTTCACCCTTGTTGCGTTGTGCTCTGAGCCCATAATTTTCTAATCTTTTTAACACAGTCTTGAGATTTTGGAGATGTTCTACATTCTCCTCACCAGTAACACTGAGTGCGGGGTAGCCTTGAAGCACCTGGTCCATAGCTGCCAGAGTGCAGGTGCAGGTGCTGCTCCGAAAAGAAGCCTTTGTGAGTATTTATGGTGAGAAGCACTTTGGACTCTTCTTCCATCTCCACCTGTAAGTAGGCCTCAGTCAAATCCACTTTGATTAAGTGTTTCCCTCCAGAAAGGTTTGCAAAGATATTCTCTGTCCTGGGCAGAGGGTATTGATTTACCTGCAATACAGGGTTGATGGTGCCATTAAAACCACCAGAGATCCTGACAGACCCATTCTTCTTGGTTACTGGGTCCACTGACATGGCCCATGGGCTCCACTCAACCTTCGGAAGAATTCCTTCAGCCTCAATGCAAACTAGCTCACTGGCTTCTTTATTACGGATGGTATAAGGAATCGGATGGTCTTTTTAAAACTTGGTGTGACATTTTTGTTTAACACTATTTTACCTTTGATACGTTTGAGATTTCTAATGCCATCATTGAACACTGCCGTGGCATCATCCAGTACCTTTCTTAATTTGCTTTCAGTTGACTCTTCTACAGGTATGTGGCATGCAAATGGAGGATGGACCTCCAATCAAGTTATAATTGTCTCAGCCAATCACAGCCCCATAATGCTAGCCCTCCTGTTATTACCACAGACAAGCTTAAAGTGGCTTGTTATTTTTGTATTTTCCTGTTGCAAATGTCATTCCCACAGGAGTTATCTTTTCTCCAGCATAAGTGCTTATTTGGATATCGCAGGCTTCAGTTGGGTATCTTTTGAAATGTCATTCAAACTAATTTTGTGGAATGACTGAAAAAGCTTTGGCAGTGTCCAATTCCATTTTAATTCATTTGCCATTCAATTCTGACGTAGGCTATATTGTTTAGACCATAAGACAAAGGAGCAGAACTAGGCCATTCAGCCCATTGAGACTGCTCCGTCATTCAATCCTGGCTGATCCCAGATCCCACTCAACCCCATACACCTGCCTTCTTGCCATATTCTTTGATGCCCTGACTGATAAGGAAACTATCAACTTCCAACTTAAATATACCCACGGACTTGGCCTCCACTGCAGGCTGCAGCAGAGCATTCCACAGATTCAGTACTCTCCTTTTAAAACAATTCCTCCTTAACTCTGTCCTAAAAGGTCACCCCTCATTTTTGAGGCTGTGTCCTCTAGTTCTAGATGGCCCTACATCCTCTCTACATCCACCCTTTCTAGTCCTTTTAACATTCTGTAGGTTTCAATGAGATGCCCCTGCATGCTTTTAAATTCCAGTGAGTACAGGCCTAAAGTTGCCAAATACTCCTCACATGTTAACTCCTTCATTCCTGGAATCATTCTTGTGAACCTCTTCTAGACTGTCTCTAATGACAACATGTTCTTTCTGAAATGCAGGGCCTAAAACTGTTGACAACACTCCAAGTGTGGCCTGACTAGTGTCTTATAAAGCCTCAGTATTATCTCCTTGCTTTTATATTTTATTCCCCTTGAAATAAATGCCAACATTGCATTTACCTTCTTTACCACAGACTCAACCTGTAAATTAACCTTCTGGGAGTCTTGCACCAGGACTCCCAAGTCCCTCTGCACCTCAGATATTTGGACCTTCTCCCCATTTCGATAATAGTGTGCACTATTATTCCTTCTATCAAAATACATTATCATACATTTCCCAACATTGTATTCCATCTGACACTTTTTTGTCCACTCTTCCGTTTTGCCTAAGTCCTGCTACAATCACTTTGCCTTCCTCGGCACCACCTCCCCCTCCCCCAACTTCGTATCATACAAAGCTATCGATTCCATTATCCAAATCATTGTCAAATGATGTGAATTATCAAAATCATGGACAAACAGACAATGTTTGTCTTTTATTAGTTTTCAAATTGTAAATCTAAAGGCTACGTAGTCCTGTGTCAGTTTCATCATTACCAGATTTTACATCAATAGCATGCGGATTAGTACTCTTTTTGAAACAATTTGACTTTTTGTCTTTTTCTTGTCCACGTGTAGCTCTTTTGTTTCCCCTCCTGCTCATGCTCTTTATACAAGTCCTATTCTATTGCACTTTCTGCAAGTTTTGCCTTTAAACCCACATGGATTTGATGTATGTGAGCCCCTGCAACAAGAGTAACACAATTTGTTCAGCCAGCCAGGTTTCCACTTGGATATTGCAGTTTTGTTTATATTCACTTTCATTCCTGACTGCAACTCAATTGTGTCTCTGGATGCTGTTTCACTTAATACAGTGGTTTCAACTACTCTTTAAAATGTGAGTTGTGCTTCAGTTAGGAGCTGTTTTTGAATGCTTTCTTGGAAGATTCCACAAACTAAACAATATCAAATTGAGCCCATCACAGAAATGACAATGTTCAAACATTTTCTTCAAATCAGGTACACAAGCTAAAATGGACTCCTCTTACTTTTGATTCTACTTATGAAACAAAGCATTCAGCAATCAACAATGGTTTTGGATCTAATTGTTCCTCATTTTATTACAATATCAGTAAAGCTCATTTTGGTTGGTTTGGGTGGAACAGTTAAACTTCTAAGCAAGCTGTATACTTTTCCACCTATTGCACTCAGCAGCACTGGCACTCATTTTTTATCAGCTATTTCATTTGCTTCAAAATACTGTTCAATTCATTTGGTATACATCATACAGTTATCTGTTGTGCAATTGAACACATCTATCTTTCCAATGCAGCCAGCCATTTCTGCTTTTTAAAATATTTTATCATCAACGTCCACTACTCAGTGTTTATGAACATACACGTTGCTTATTAATTTTGTTCTTTTCTGTCTTTTTTTTAACTTGAACATCTCTCTCTCTCTCTCTCTCTCTACACTTCCAAAGAAAAACATACTGTGCTTTTTTAAAAAAACTTGAATGTCTCTCTCCCCTTCTGAAGAAAACATGCTGCACTTCAACATGTAGATAGTTGTCCAGGGTTCATTTTAAACTGATCTCATTGCCACTGTTACTTTTTTTAACTCCAGAAACTAATCAAAAGAAAAATACAAGAGTCAGGATATTTGTCTACTTAGTTTTTCATTTTAGTGAGACGTTGACATATGATGTGGTGGATTAACAATGTATGCCATTCATGTACTTCTTGCATATGACCCATAAGAAATTATGTAAACAAGTATGCTTAATTAAACAATATATTTACTATATTACTCAAATATTACTAAAATATTAAATACACTACAGCATCATTAACTACAATTGAAAAGACTAAATTCTGCCAAAAGTTCATTTTAAGAAGAATATTCAAGAAGGGCATGACCAGAGTTTTAAGTGAATTTTAAATGTATCAATAGCATGAGATCTATCTTTAAGAACATTTCTGCAAACAATATATTTTACTGTGTCAACAACAAATATTTTAAAAATGCAAGAACATGTTGTTTGGCTCTTCAAGCTTTCTCTGATATCCAATAAGATCATTCTGATCCTTTCCCTCCTCAACTCAACTTTCCTGCTCATGTTCTATATTTTGATTCCCTTTCTATCTAAATCTACAAGTCCGAGCTTTTAATATACTGAATGACAGAATTTTCAAAGGCAGAGTTCCAACTCCTTGATCAAAGATATTTCTCAGTCCAAGATGGTCCATCCCCTATTTGGAGACTTTGCCTCCAAATTTCAGATTCATTAGTTTGAGGAACCTAAGGTCTCAATCTCTCTCTCAAAATCTTGTATGTTTCAACTGAGATTACTTCATTCTTCAGAGGGTATAAAAAGAGGATTGGAGTAGCATTGTCAGGGCAGAGAAGGTAAGTGAATAAGAGAAGAAAGGGTTGGAGTGGGAGGTGAAGATGGAGAACCTGGCCAAGTATAATTGTAAGAGGAGAGTCCAACTCTCACATTATATTTGGAAATTTTTTTAAAGCTGAGATCACTCTATGTATTCTACAGATACAAAAGATCCCAAGTGCTAATTGTCTTCAAGTCCTGACTAAAATTATTTTTGTCAGGCAAAACCAGATGAACTGGTCATTCCTTACATTTATTGTGCGTCACCTTGCCACGAACAACTAATGTGTCTGTCTATATTGAATAAGTGTACACTTCAAGAATCAAAATTAATTTGTTATCAGTATTGTTGGACTCCCAAGGATGTGACAAAGTGATAAGCAAATGCAAATTATCTCACACTTAGAAGTATATATTATTATCAGCCTTTGTCAAAAAAAAGTTAGAGGATGTAATTGAAATACAGCAAGACACAGATCTTATTTATATCCGTCTACTTGTCTCTAAGCCTCCCACCACTGGATACGCTGTTCAATTTATGTTTGGAATCAGCCCCCCTAGCCCCCCCCCGATATCTTCAAGGATCTTAAGGGTTTGAGTGGTTTTGAACTCTTAATCCTAAATCTGTTGAAACTGCATAGTACAATTTTCACAAAAGCAAACACAAAAAGACTATTTTAAACAGTAACAAATTATTTTTGTACTTAGTGTAGTTTACCCAGATGCATTCTTACAACTGGTCACATACTGGGCATTCTAGTATTTGCCTCATCTTGCTTGTTTATATATGATCTGTTTGTAATTACATGTGAGTGGAAAAATCATTCTGAGCAAATTAATTTCTGTTTTTTCAGTCACTAGTCTACTAGGTAGACAAAGCTGCATGTTGGGAATCTCAGCTTCTTTTTGTCCTTCCTTCAAAGGGTCGTTCAAATCAAATTAGAAAAATGATCGCCTCGAGAAAGTAGCTACAGTGGAGGTGTCCCTCTAGTTTAAAGAGCAAATATTAGCTGAACTCTGGCCGGCAGCTAATCAGCGTTAATATAGAGTGTTATTTACTAAGACTTTGAGTTCAGAGCCTGATAATAAAGTATAAAATTAACTAACCTATTGTTAATATACAAGGAGATTTGTTAATATATAAGAGGAGATTAGAATATCATTAGAAAATTGCAGATGAAGCACTTCTTGCTGTGCAAATAAGCAGTTTCAAAGAGATCTACACAAAATTGTGAATAATTTAAGAGGAGGCTTTATGAATAAAAAGCTCAGGATCAGACTACATAGAAGTATTGTATATAAGTATATTTCATAGTAAAACTTGGTACATAATACTTGCAATTCCATTAAACTGTGGCACTCTAAGGTGGGGTTTCCACCACCAGTACATTGTACCTGTGTCTGAATTCAAACCTTTCATCAGTCTCAGCAGGGCAATTCAAACCTTGATCATCAGTCTCAGCAGAGAAAGACACTGTCTCCCACTTTGCAACCTAACTTTCTATAATTGATGATAGGGAGATAAGACTGACAATCTGGTTGATCTAACCTCAAGGTCTGGCAAGAGACAAATGATGGTAATCCTGAAGCATTAGCAGAACGTCAATGATGCATCTGTTTGGAACAAGAGAGTCCAATAGTGGGAATTTTCCCTCTCCACATCTCTGCATCTCGACTTCTTGTATCTCTTTTTACGTAAAAGTAAAAAATCAATTTTCAACTTTTTAATACCTCCTCTCCACAGCCGTTGAGCTGCAGAGGCAGACTTCCTCTGACTCAAAGAAGCTGACTTGTTCCCAAATATATCTATGAAATCAAAATTTGCTCTGAATACACTTATAATGTAAAAATAAGTAAATACAAAAAATAATGGCCACATAAGAACATCGTAGATGTATTTCTTCGCTCATATTTTAGGAAATAAAATGATTAAATCCTAATTGTGCTAAAAGCGCAACATTTAGTTTGTAAAGAGCCTATCTCCATACAAACTGACATTAAAAAATTTTATGTAAACTTAAAGTTATCTAATTTGACTTGATTTGAATCTGAACTGAGAAACATGAAACTAATTTACTGAGATGTTTGTATAGCATGTTAAGTGTTTAATAAGAATAAATAAGACCTTGGTCTTGTTTTTTCAAACTTAGTTTACAAATGACTGAGATAATGTTACAGCGTTTAAGATAATTTGTTCAATATTATACACTGTTAAATGGTTTGATGTATTTTTTTGATTAAAATGTGATGAAGGTGTTTATGAATTTTAATAAAATTAAAGAATGTGTTGGCTTACCTGAATTTCCATCACCTTATTAACATCTGTAGCCAAGAAAATAATTGCTTGATTTTATCTTTTTTTTATAACATAGGACATAGAAAAGTACAGCAGAGTTACAGGCCCTTCAGCCCACAAAGTTGTGCTGAACCAACTAATAATAAAATGGCCAGCTAAGCTAATCCTTTCTGCCTACATAATGTCCATATCCGTCCATTTTCTTCACATTCACATGCTCTTAAAAGTCTCTTAAAAGCCCCTAGTATATCTGCCCCAGGCAGCATATTCCAGGTACCCACCACTCACTTTGTTAAACAACTTGCTCCTCACATCTCTGTTAAAATGACCTCATTTGACCTTAAATGCATGTCCCCCAGTATTAGATATTTCAATCCAGGGAAACAGACTCTACAGTGGTGCTAGAAAGTTTGTGAACCCTTTAGAATTTTCTCTAATTAGGCCATGCTTTTCAAAATGTTCATAATTCCTACCCCTAAGACTTCCCTCCAGTAACTTCTCTACACTGTCCATAGTTTCCAAGATTATCCCTGGTTCCCTTCTTGACTAATGGAACAATCTTAGCTACTCACTAGTCTTCTGGGACACTTATGTGTCTAGGGAGAACACAAAGATATCAATCAGGACCCTAGCAATCTCTTCACTTGCCTCTATCAATAACATGAGGTATATCCCATCAGGCCTTGGTGACTTATCTGCCTTAATGTTTTTTTAAGAGACCCAACACTCCCTCCTCCTTTACTTCAAAATGTCCTAGCACATTAATATTCTCAGCACTGATCTCCCTGTCCTCCACGTCCTTCTCCTTGGCAAATACTGATGTAAAGTATTCATTAAGGACCTCACCCATATCCTTCGCATACAAGCAAATGTCCCTTTATCTTGAGTGGTCCCACCCTCACCCTGGTTATCCTTTTGCTCCTGATGTATAGAATGCATTGGGATTCTTTTTAATCCTAGTTGCCAAGGAGTTTTCATGGCCCCTCCTGGCTTTCCTACTTCCCTTTTCCCTCTTTTCTGGTTTCTTTATAATCTTCGGGGGATTATAGCTTCCTAAGCTTTACATACTTTTCCTTTTTCTTAACTAAGTTCATTACCTCCCTTGACATCCAAAGCTCTCTTACCTTGCCATCCTTGTTCTTCGTCTGACTAGAACAAACCTGTCCTGTTCTACCTTTTCTTGTAAAGTTTAATGGTGGTTGGTAGGCCAACGCAAGGTGCATTAACACCATCTACCGAGTTGAAGCGTGGAGCAAAGAGACGGGAAGTATACTCACTAGATTTCCTCACTCCCAAAAAGAAAACTCAAATAATATCAAGAAGCCTGATGTTTTTCAGAAACGTAAATATACACTTATGTACAATACAATGGTAGTGATTTCCTAACAAATTTTCCATCTTAAACTGTGTCCCAAAGATCTCAATTTAGCAATCAGATATTTCCTTTGCATTCAAACAATTTTTGTTGTACTGTTTCCTGGTAAGTTTATTTCCTACAAGTGTCCACATCATGCATATTAATTCGGAACAAGGAATAATTCAATAGTATGTCCAATAAGTAAACATGTAAGTATAACTTATTCCCTCCTTTTATAAACATCTCCCAGTTGAGTGTCCACCATCCTCTTAATTTTATGTAAATGTCATCCTTTCCTTTCAGTCATAGAGAAGTACAGCACAGAAACAGGGCCTTCAGCCCATCTAGTCCGTGCTGACATAATTTAAGCTGCCTACTTTGATAAACATGCACCAAGACCATAGCCCTCCACACCCCAACTATCCATGTACCTATCCAAACTTCTCTTACATGTTGAAATTGAGCTCACATGCACCACCTGGGCTGGCGGCTCATTCCACGCTCTCACCACCCTATGATAGAAGAAATTTCCCCTCATGTTCCCTTTAATCTTTTCACCCTTAACCCATGACCTGATTGTCATCCCACCCAACCTCAGTGGAAAAAGCCTGCTTGCATTTACCCTGACAATTTTATATACCTCTATCAAATCTCCTCTCAATCTTCTAGGTTCTAAGGAATGAGATCCAAAACCTATTCAATCTTTCCTTATAACTCTGGTCCTCCAGATCCGGCAACATACTTGTAAATTTTCTCTACTCTCTTTCAATCTTATTTACATTTTTCCTTTAGGGAGATGACAAAAACTGCACATAATACTCCAGATTAGGCCTTTCCAATGTCTTATGCAGCTTCAAGATAACATACCATTCCTGTACCAATAGACTGAGCTATGAAGACCAATGTGCCAAAAACTTTTTGTATGACCCTATCTACCTGTGATGTCACTTTCAATGAATTATGAACCTGTATTCTTGGATCTATTTGTGCTACCACACTCCTCAGTGCCGCGTAAGACCTACACTGCTTAGTCCTACCGAAGTGCAAAACCTTGCCCTTGTCTACATTAAGTTCCTTCTGCCATTTGTAAGCCCATTTTTCCAGCTGACGCAGATCCTTATGCAACCCATGATAGCCTTCCTCACTGTCCACTACACCCCAATCATGGTGTCATCTGCAAATTTCTGATCTAGTAAACCACGTTATCATCGAGATCATTATCCTAACCTTGTTTTCACAGTGATTGAATAGACTTTTTAAATTATGGTTTTCATCTCCCCTTTGTGCCAGGGCACCACTATATTTATATCCTTAATTTTAAGTGACTGCTTGGCAAGAAGTCTGCCACCTTATTTCCTTCAAGCCCAACATGGGCAAGAACCCAAATGAAATGCATACACAAGCCTAGACCCTGCAGCCTCAACAGATGTTGTCCAATCTCAAGAAGAACGTCAGAAATTTGAAATACCTGTTATAATAAATGTGAAGACTGAGAACAATTCAGAGCAGAAAGGCACATAATCTTCAACCATTCCAAGGCTAAAATGATAGGAACTATCTCAGATGTGAAACTGATACTTTGTTTGATAATCTTTTCTCAATTGTCACCTGAAACTTCAGAACCTGCACACCTGCCCTGGCTTACTTTTATAACATTAGCTTCATAAGATAAGCACGATTAGGCTTATTTAAAAAAAATAATGTTAGTTTGTTGAGGAACCAAAGGACATTTTTAATAACACGAGAGGTGCTATATAAAAACAGGTCCTTCTTGTCTGTAAACTAGCTGGTCAATAGAACAGAACAAGTAATTTGGAGACAACACTTCAGAATTGTAGACGCATGGAATTGCTTACACTCATCAGACAGAGATCATTCCTATTGGTGGCATAGTGGTTAAATTACTGCACTAACAATCCAGAAGCTAGACTGACAATCCAGACACCTAAATACAAGTTACAATATGGCTGCTGTGGGTGCAAATTCATTTAATAATCTGGAATTTGAGGGAGAAAAACAACTAATTTTAACAATAATGACCATCTGGGAAAGAAATCTGCTTTCCTTATCTGTCCTGACACTTAAATCAGCCAGCAGGCTACTGCGTTGCAGGTAAATCACTATGATCTTCTGAAGAAGCAATCTGAAATGTTACCCTTGACAATGTTTTCTAGTCAAAAAAAAAGAAAAAAATTACCTTCTTCTTCAAAGCCTTTCTCTGCAAAGGGATTAATTTTAAGATGGAGGGAAGTATTTGTGGTACGGTACTAAACTGCATTTATGGGAATACTGAGCCTCGCAGCAAAGGAAAGTGCAAGGCACTTATTATGGGCATGAAGTTTGGTATTTCTAGAGGATGGCATTACGATGATATCAGGATGTGAAAACAAGAAAATGTGCCTGGTCATTTAGGAGCACTGAGGGTTTGGCAGAGCTCTAGATGAAGTTCACTAATTTGAGATGGCTGGACAAATATCTCAGGATCAAGGGTGGGTACGTATCCCAAACTCATTCAGTGTTAACAACATAAAATATTCCAGGTGTTTGAAAGAAGTACTATCAAATGAAACTCAGATAAAAATTTGTAATTATACGACAAAATATTTGGACAGATGTTTAAAGGTCTGATTATGGATGTAGATTTTAAGAATCTTAAAAGGGAAGAAGTAGGGTGAAAAAATATTTAAATGAAATAATTTTACAGGCTAGGGATTAAGTACCAGAAAGTTAGCATGACTTCCATCAAACTCTAGACAATATTTTGATATATAACTCTTGCTTTCATATCAGAACCTTTTAAACTTCATGCGATATTCTCCTTCCAAACCAATGTGAGAGAGTTGTGATATAGATCCTAGTCTTTTAGCTTGGAATGGATGAATTTGAATTTCCTTAAACTAAATAAGAAAAAAACCCAGAAAGTTTGGAAGCAATTAAAGAAGTGTAAATCCTAGAAATAAACCTGATCATTAGGCCTTACAAATCAAACCAGAGGTAAAGATTTTATGCACTATTATTGACTTTAAACAGAATTTCAAATCACATATTAATCATACTGTTTAGACTGTGTTCTTTCACTTAAGGAACATTGCAAGAGTTTGATTTCTTACAACATCAGAAGGTGCAGAAAAATTTATCTACAGTCTTGTTTTTAGCCAATTAGACTACTGTAATGCACTCTTTTCAGAATTGCCCAAGAAATGTAAATTGGCTGCAGTTTGTTCAAAATGCAGCAGCAAGAATCTTAACCAAAAAAAAGATTATCTGAGCACATTTCACCAATTTCAGTATTAATACACTGGGAAAATAAAACATTGTTATTCAAAATTTTTTAAAAGATTTCAATATGAGAAACGACTGCTGGTTTGATAGCAAAGCTATTGGCGAAACACTTTACAGCATCAGCAAGCAAAGTTGAAATTTGTAAGGAAATTCTCTGTTCTCCCTTTGACTGCATGAGTTTCCTTTGAGTGCTCCAATTTTCTACCACATTCCAAAGACATACGGGTTAGTAAATTGTAGGCATGCTATGTTGACATTGGATGCATGGAGACACTTACAACCCGCCCCCCCCCAGCACATATTCAGGACTGTGATGGAAACAATGCATTTCACTGGATATTTCGACAAATAGAGTTCATCTTTAATCTTTTATTTTTTAAAAATCTCACCATAGGTAGAAACATTGGCCTGAAACAATGTTGTCTATGCACTGTGTCCATAGCAAACATCTGGCCAACTGTCTTACATTCTGTGACTCTAGATCTCCTTAATCTCTGTACTGCTAAACTCTTCATCATGGTATATGTTAACAAGTAACAGAAAATAAGGCCCATCCAGTTTCTCCTGAATATCTTTTGACAAATTGTACCCAGCTTCTAGACTGCAGTGTAGAGAATCTCATGTGCTCACCATTTGAATGAAAAATTTGTACTCATCTTAGCATCCTCAGTATAAACTGGTTACTAAGTATCAGGAAGTTGTGATCTCTAGTTATGGACCTCAGCTATCACAAACATCTTTCCTGTATTTAGCCTCTCTACCCGTTGGAATTTTATAGGTCTCCATGAGATCTCCTTACAGTCCTCTATACTTAAGTGTATATATGCTGAATCCACCAAATCTCTCCTCATCTCATCCAATAATCAGTCTAATAAACCTTCATTGTGCTCTCTCCACGGCAAGAACAAGTAAGACTGCATATTAATTTTAAGATGGGGTGTCTCACAAGCTGCCACAAGATGCCCTCCATCCTGTACTCAAATCAAGTTACAATGAAGGCCATTTGTTTTCCTTTTCCTGTCTACTTCCTGTACAGTTGCTTTCAGTGAAAGCTGTGCAAGGACTATGAATTCTCTACCATAGAAGGCAATGGCAGCCTAGTTATTCATTTTTTTCATGTAGGGAGATACATTTCTGAATGTTGATTGGGATATGGGGAGAAGGTGGGAACAAAATATTGAAGAAAGATGAGCAATGTCAAATGGCCTGCTCTTGATCCTCTTATGGGATCAATGCAGTAAGCCCATTATTTCACACAAGGTGTTGACAGCAACCCTCACAGAGGAGCTGGTCTACCCATGGTCGAGACTGCCCAGTGACGGAAAGAAACGATGAGACAACCTCTCCGCTGGCGAAGATCGGCAGAGCTGCCACCGTTGAGAGATGCCACCAAGCTTTTGGACAAGTTGACAGACATCCCAACTCTCCTGGAAGTTCTGGGAGTCTCGCGCATATTGGTAGTGGCTCCCTGATGCCCCCAAATTATATACAATATCCCGGAAATCGATTTTTTGAGAGCGAGTGAATGAGAGGGACAGTGGGAGTGGGACTGGGAGAGGGAGAGGGAGAGAGAGAGAGAATGAGAGAGGGAGAGAATCCTGGTTGGTCTCTCTTTGTGCTAAGTAGATCTATCAGTTTCCTCTGTGGGCTGGCTTTACAGTTGACCTCTCTTTCTCTTTCATTGTCCATCAGTTCAGTTTAGTGTCCTGCAGCGCCATGGCAGAGTGTTCCAAAAAAAAGAAAATATAAAACGTGCTTCACCCCAGACTACATTAAAGTGTACCCCTGCCTAATCATCATTATCATCATCATCAGGTGCCATGCCCAGTTTGAGCTTTGACTGCCATGGCCCACACACTCCTGTTTTGTGTCAAGTGGATCAATCCATTGGTATTCATTTCCAATTCTCTGGTTGCTGTCTCCAACATCATTTGTCTTTGTCTTCCTCTTGCTTTCTTCCCTTCGATCTTTCCCATAATTACTGTGCATTCTAACTCCTCTTTCCTAATCACATGTCCAACGAAGTTATGTTGCCTTTTCATGATCTTTCATTTCTCTTTTTGTGTTTGCTCTGTTCATGACATCCTCGTTAGCTATTCGTTTCATCCATGATATTCTTTGCATCCTCCTCAAAAACCACATTTCTGCTACTACAATTCGTTTTCTGATGTTACTAGATATTGTCCAACATTCTGAGCCACATAACATAACTGGATAAACATAACATTTCAGTACTCTGAGGTGGGTTGTCATGCCTAGTTTAGTATTGGTCAGTATACTCTTCATTCTCATAAAGGTGTCTTTTGCCATCCCTATTCTTCTTTTGATGTCCAAAAGGGGTCAAAAATAATGACAGTGTTGCTCGCTGTACTGTTTGCAACAGTGATTTTTTTCTTGCCCCTTGTGGGTTAAATGACTGTAAAAGACATATTGAGGTGAGTTTAACAGGTGTCATCCGTTCACTAGCATAGCTAATGTTATTTAGACTAGCTGGCTCAGTACTACATAAGACAATATGATAAGGATACACCTTATGCTTTTATTTATTTTAGGGACCACAACATATTAGGGAGGCTAAGTGCAGGGAAGGCTGCTCAGGTATTTCACAATTCTTTTCAGCATAAAACCAAAGTCTGACAGAGAAGGTCACAAGAGCAGAGGTGTACTTTACATCTTTCATCGTTGAGCATAACCTGCTATTCCAGGTGTGTAAGCACACAGGCAAGCGATTCAGGAAAATGTTTCCCGATTCAGAAATAGCAAAAAAACTATGCCTGCTCATCAACCAAGACAGCAGCTATTGTCACATCACAGTACAAGGAAAGTTTGCAAAATAAATAGAAAAACTATTTGCATTAGCATTGAGACTGCCAACAAAATAATATGTGTGTAAATGGTTTCAATATGTGATCAAATAAATTGTTGTGTTCTTTCAGAATCAAATATCCTGTATTCATACACTCTTGGAGGTCGACCGGTGGGAGGGATATGGGGTTGGCGGGGGTGGTGGTGCTACCTCCCTGAAATGAGTTTTTGCAGGTTGGGATGTCTGAGTTGATACCCAATGAATTTTTCCCCACCGATTGTCCGATCAGATTATTGAGGTTTGATGAGAGCCGGTAACTCTCGATTTGACCGAACTTCAAAGCACCGCAGCACTGGCGGCGGAATTGGTTCTGCCACCAACCGTCCAGCAGTTCCAGAGCGAGGGAGGCGGGCTCCCCGCCGGGCCTCGGCCTCCAGCTCCACCCCTGCAGGGCCCGAGCTCCACCTCCTCACGTCGCCGCTGCTTTAATCTGCCTTCCCTCGACCAAAGTCTGCAGTGCATTGCTCTGTCAGTGCGTTTGATTTCAAGCAGCGGCCCGGGATCTCTCTCTACCAAGCTGAGCGATGCCCGTAAGCATCCGGGGGAAGATGGGTTAAATGGAGCGGCCGCCCTCCTGACCGGGAGAGTGGGGCCTTCCAGCCGGTATTGATTGCAGGGCACGGCCGCCGTGGCGAACGCCGCCTGACGATTGTGGTAACATTAGAGAGGACCTTTGAAGGGAACCACCTGCAATACATGGGCTTTGAAAAACTATATTAAAGTGACAAGTTAAAGAGTACATTTTAGAAACCACATCCGTCTGTTGTGTTGCCCGTTGCTAAAAGCACTTTCCATTTTGAAGCCTTTCAATACGTCAACTTTGACTTTTGCTTGTGGTTTAAGGGAGCTCTTTTGCAACCATCACTATCTTAATGATTACAACTATAAAGGGGGTCTCCATGCTGACTAACCTAGGAAGAGTAATCACCAGGTTCCCCTGGTCTGCTATATCCTAGAGGCCAAAGAACTGTTCCTCAAAGGGGCAGTGTGATTCCCAATCCACCTGCCATTTCCTGAGGTGATTCCCCTCTTAATTTCAACAGTTTACAGTAACTTGGACAGTTATTCCATTGCAGCGTGTGTAGCTTCTGAAAAACAACTTACGGCGTTGCAAAATTCCATAGCCTGCTGCAGAGGGTTATATCATTGATAATGGCATAATGATTTTCATGTTTAAGTCATGGGTGTACAGTATGTGAAAATTTTAGTAACAGTGACATGGAGCAAAACAGTGAATATTTTAATGTCAGTCTTACAGATTAATTTTTTGAGCCAACAGGTGTTCAGGCCTCAGGCCTCAGGCATCAGGTAGCCTACATGAACATTTCACTGCAATGCTGAGAGAGTGCTGTACTTTCTGACTGCTTGCTCTGTGAAATTCCAAAGTGAATCCTCTATCAACCTATTCAGATGTACATTAGATATATTTTGGTGCTATTTGATAAAATGTAGCCAGTTCTGCTGTTACTGTCAACATTTATTTAACTATAACCCCTTTACAGGTGGTTGCTTTAGGATGTAACCTGTGATTAACATGATTTCCAACTCTCTCTTTGCAAAAATGGTATCTTTCAGAAGCTATTGTTGGCCATGGATTTCTCTGAGTGTCCTTTTGGATTTGAGTAGTATCACATAAAAGCTTTTTTTTCTATTGTGAAGTAACTATTTTCTACTAAGAATCTATTTTGCAATTATATTATTGCATTTGTAAAATGATAGGCAAATGAACAAACAGAAAATAGGCCACTCAATTCTTCAAGTCTATTCCTTCATTCAAGAAGATCAAGGCAGATCTATTAGTAACCTAAACTCTACATTTCCATCTTCCTCCATTGCCTCCTTGTAGAATCTATCTGCATCTAAGCTGTTCACATAAATTGTGAAAAAAAAATCGAGGCCCTGTGGTATACCCTTTGCCATTACCAACTAGAAAAAAACTAATTTATGATCACTATCTGCTTCCTGTTAGCCAGCCGATTTCAGACAATGCTGGCACCTGCACCTCTAAAGGGAATGCAAAATTCACTAAATCTGGAAGTTGATTGTAGCTGCAGAGGACATCAGACCTGATTGGGCCTTGCATGTTTGAATTCTGTGAAAGAATTTCATCTGCAATCTCTGTATTTGCAACTTACTTAGTGTCCCTTACGCCATTGGTGTTCAGGGCAGCAATGAAGGTACTCCATCTCTGTCTGTCTATATCATCGCACACAGATATAGAAGGTTTCTTTGTTGTTACTGTAACAATTTTTTTTAACCGGTCAGGGTTGTTAGCCCTGTGCTGAACCCCCAAACCTGGAGGACTGGTGGACCACTCTTTAACTGGCCTCTATCTTTTGACCTGTTTAGCATAGGTGATCCTACCAGAAACCAAAATACAAGGTCCTGACTCTAGCTGACATAGCTCTCCAGGTCATTGAGGCGTGCAAGTCTCCAAACCCAATGACAAGGTTGTGGTCTTCTCGGAGGTATATTTGCAAATCTGCAGAGGAAAATAGGTTGCTCCCAGGGGTGAAATTAGGAGTCATCTGGGGTGGTGTTGGATGCTGGATGATTGAAAATAAATTCCCCAGATTTTCATTCTTGTGTTGAGAGTAGTGAAACTAAAATGAGTTTTGTTGGATAGAAGATTACACACCACAACATGCAAATTGAATGGCTTAGAAAGCTGATATTCAATCTTTTGAGTGAGAAATTAATTTATCATCTTGCTTTAGCATTCAAAGAAGCTGACAAACTCTGTGGAACATTGTGTGGATGATGCTTTGGAAGGACTTGTGGCCTGGAATATAGGAATGCAGCTGGTGCAGGGATATCGTATCGTTATCAGGTCAGACTTAAAGAACATTAAAGGCAAAGTGGCATTGCTGTCTGGAGGCGGTTCTGGACACGAACCAGCTCATGCAGGTATCAATTTTAAAATGTTGATCTTAGTAAATCTCCATAAGATCTTAAACCTTTTACTAATAATGGATCATGCAGGTACAATCAGTTCAGTTGCTTCAGTTGATAATGGTTTCACTTTTGAGTTAGGTAGTTTTGAACTCAATATACAATCCCACATTTCAAATACTTGAAAACTGCTGCTTTGTTAAAGCAACATCTTCTACATGAGATATTAACTTAAACTCTTGGTTGCCTTTTGAGGTGTGTTGAAACAATCTGGTGATTTTGGTGAGCCAATAGATAAGTAATTAATAAAATGTCCAAAAGAGCAGTGGTGCTGGGACTTGTTTCCTTCAAGATCCTTCACTCTTTGGGGATGGGGGGGGTGGGGGGGGGGTGAACAACCATCTTAACTCTTTGCCATTTGTATTTTATGTGTTGTCCCACAAATGCATTGTCCTCCTTTACTATGCAGACCTTGTTTGCTAATCAAGTTTTTTATTCAGGACTTTATAAAATATCTGTAAATAGCTATACATTTAAATTTAAGTGTGATCATCAAGAATGTGTATTTTGAACATACATACAAGGATGTAACGTTGAGACTTTATAAAGCACTGGTGAGACCTCACTTGGAGTTTGTGAGCATTTTTTGGGCCGCTTATCTTAGAAAAGATGTGGTGAAACTGGAGGGGATTCGCGGTTCACAAAAATAATTCCAGCATTGAATGGATCATCCTAAAGGCTTGTATTCACTAGAATTTAGAAGAATGAGGTGACCTAATTGAAACCTATCGAATGGTGAAAGGCCTTGATACAGTGGATGTGGAGAGGATGTTTCCTCTGATGGGAGAGTCTAAGACAAGAGGACACAGCTTCAGAATAGAGGGGCGTTGTTTTAGAATGGAGATGAGGAATTTTTTTTTTAGCCAGAGAGTGGTGAATCTGTAGAATTCTTTGCCACAGTTAGCTGTGGAGGTCAAGTCTTTATGTATAGTTAAGGAAGTGGTTGATAGATCCTTGATCAGTCAGAATATGAAGGGATACGGGGAGAAGGCAAGAAATTGGGGCTGAGAGGAAAATTGGATCAGCCATGATGAAATAGTGGAGCAGACTCGATGGGTCAGATGGCCTAATTCTGCTCCTATGTCTTATGGTCTTATATTTTATGAGTAATTGGACAAGATTACAGAGGTGGATAAAGGCATAATATGGATTTGGAAGCCGGATGAAAATTTTAAATTTATTGTGCTGTCAGTATAGCTCAGCGAATCAGCTGTGAATATAGGCCTTTACAGGCTGTGGAGCAGGTGACTTCCCCATCCTGTCATCAGCCAAATTAATGGGTGAGAGCACTAAGGAAGCCAGCCAGGAGAGCATTTAAACAGTTCAAGGCTAGAAGGAATAAAACCACAGATCAGGAGGTAAGAAGGGCTAAGATGTGGATCATAGGATAATGTTACAGAGATGATAATTGGGCAATATTGATGTGGTTAAAATGTGGTTCAAAGTTCTTTCAGAAATGGAATATCACACCAAAGTGGTGACAGGTTCTGCTGTTCAGTTGAAGATAAGTATGTAATACATATCCTCTGTTGGTAGACCCATTACTGCTGAAGATCATCCTAAAGGATCAAATGTTAGGTCATTGATTGTACATCAGCCATGCTTCATTCAGCGGGTTAGCATTGGACAGAAGCAGCAGTACAGGTGTAGTTTAGACAGACACTAAGTCAATGCCTTGTGTATAGTCGATGTTTGTATGGTATTTGACAGGATTTGATTTGGGTTGGGTTGTTGATTTTTGTTTAATTTTACTTTGGCATTCTGGCCAAGTATGATGATCAGCAACTTATGAAAGACAAAATGTGGACTGTTTGAATGAGGAATTGGAGGTTTGTTTACTGCTAGTCCTATCTGATGAATTAGTTCAGAAAATGTAGGCATTGTTGCCACCTTTTCTCCAGTTATTGCCTTGGTCTGAGCCTTCAAAACTTGAAAATTGAATTAAATATAACAGAGCACTACAAACTCGCAGGACCTGTGTTGCTGAACACTGCAGGACTCTTTCACAGGTGACAATTTTTTAATCCATAGATTATGTAAATATACTCATTTGAATGAAAATTAAGCAAATATTGTATATACATTAGAAATGTTTTTCTAAAATGGATTCCTTCAGAGCAATTCCGGTGGTGGAATTGTTTAACACACTGGGGCTGCAGATGTATACACTCAGTGGCCACTTTAATAGGAATAGGATTGGAACCTGATGCAGTCTTCTGCTGCTGTAGCCCATCCACTTCAAGTTTTGATGCGTTGTGCGTTCAGAGATGCTCCTCTGCACAGCACTATTGTAACGCTTGGTTATTTGAGTTACTGTTGTCTTCTTGCCTGCTTGAACCAGTTTGGCCATTCTCCTCTGGCCTCCCTCATTAATAAGGTGTGTTTGCCCATAGAACTGCCACTCTGGTTTTTTTTGTTTTTCCACACCATTCTCTGCAAACTCTAGGGAATATTATGTGTGAAAATCCAAGGAGATCAACAGGTTCTGATGTACCTGCCTGGCACCGGCAATCGTTCCACGATCAAAGTCACTTAGATCACATTGTTTGGTTTGAGCAATAACTGAATCTCTTAACCACATCTGTATGCTTTTATGCATTGAGCTGCTACCACACAATTGGCTGATTACCTGCAGATCTACTTCATAAAGTGGCCACTGGATATGAAAATGCACCTCAACTGTTAAAATCCAAGCAGAGCAAGTTATAAAGAAGAAATAAAATTGAGAGTTCTGGCTCTTATATTCGAGGCTGTCATTGGATTTTGGAAATTTCTTTTTTTTTCAGGCTATGTTGGAGCAGGAATGTTGACTGCTGCTATTGCTGGAGATGTTTTCACTTCTCCTCCAACTGGAAGTATTTTAGCAGCGATTCAAACTGTGGTCAGAGCAGGAGCAGGTATGTACACAATGAAATAGTGAAGTCAACAAGATGCCCTTTTGAGGGCTACTATATAGAAAGAACTGATTGCAGTTATGCAAAACAAAATTCTGTAAGTCAGTCTATCTCATCAACAAGTTGGAGATGTTTATTACTAAATTTGGTATCATAATTAGATTTATATGTATTATTTTATAAAAGTTATTCATTAATACAGTGACATGCTACAGCTCCAGAAAAAAACAAACAAATACCTGGAATATTTATGGGATAGCCACTAATGAAGTTGTTATTTTGATTACCTACCTTTATCTTTTAATGTCGTGAGACTTATCCATTTTCAAAGATGATAACTCCTTAATACATCCCATCTTACGTAAATATTTCACTTGATATTTTACAAACATTGACTTAACTATGGTATCAGCATTATCTCCGTCTTTGGTTAACACGTGCAAAATACTCTGCAAATGTCTTGCCTACATTTTGTGTGTGTACAGGTTACCTTTTCAGTTCTCATGTAAAAGCAAGGATGTAATACTGACGCTTTATATGGCATTGGTCGGACAATACTTAGTATTGAGAGCAGTTTCGGGCTCTTATCAAAGAACGGATATATTAGCATTGGAGAGCGTCCGGAGAAGGTTCATAAGAATGAAAAGATTAACGTACAATGAGTGTTTGATGGCTGTGAGCCTATACTTGCTGGAGTTTAGAAGAATAGGGTGGGGGTGTGTGGAATCTCACTGAACCCTATTGAATATTAAAAGGCCTCGATAGAGTGGACGTGGAGAGCATGTTTCCTATATTAGGGTAGTCTAGGACCAGCGGGAAATCCTCAGAGTACAAAGATGTCCCTTTAGAACAGAAGTGAGGAGGAATTTCTTCAGCAAGAAGATGGTGAATTTGTGGAATTCATAGACAGCCATAGACAGCTGTGGAGACCAAGACATTGGGTATATGTAAAATGGAGGTTGATAAGGTTCTTGATTAGTAAGGATGACAAGGGTTACAGGGAGAACTGGGGATAATGGGATTAAGAGGGATAACAAAACAACCATGATATAATGACGAAGCAGACTCTGGGTCAAGAGGCCCTATTCTGCACCTATGTCATATAGTCTTAAGTGCCTCACTGTTTCTCTAGTTATCTTAAGACCATAAGATACAGGAGCAGATTTAGGCCATTTGGCCTATCGAGTCTGCTCTGCCATTTCATCATGGCTGATCCAATTTTTCTCTCAGTCACATGCCTTCTCCTAGTATTCCTTTATTGTCTGACCAGTCAAGAATATATCAACCTCTGCTTTAAATTAATGTAAATATGTGGCCTCCACAGCTGCATGTGGCAAAGAATTCTACAGATTCACCACTCTCTGGCTAAAGAACTTCTTCCTCATCTCTTTTCTTAAAGGACATCCCTTACCCTGAGGCTGTGTTCTCTAGTCTTAGAAGCATCCTCTTCACATCCACTCTATTAAGGCCTTTCACCATTTGATAGTTTTCAATGAGGTCACCCCGTATTCTTCTGAATTCTAGTGAATACAGGCCCAAAGCCATCAAACACTCTTCATATGACAAGCCATTCATTCCTGGAATCATTTTCGTGAAGCTCCTTTGAACCCTCTCCGGTTTCAGTGGTTTTTTTTCCTCTTACAAAACAGCTTTGGATTTTTTTTAAATTTTACTTGACAGTATATTTTCATACCATATCTATTCCTTTCTAATTGTTTGTTTTGTTTTACCCTGGGATTAACCAGAATCCTCTAGGGTTTCTTCTGTACTGAGCTCTGTGTATCTGATGTAAGCTGTGCTTTGATGCTCTGTTATCCCTTTTAGCACCAGACACTGATATTTTTAACCATATTTTAAGGCAAATGTTTACTTCTTGCTGCTTCCTCATAGCTTCTTTGGTACTACACTCACTGCTTCTCTGTTCTCCTTTGCTTAAAATCTGCTGCTAAGACCCCCTCTGCCTTGCCACCTCTTCCAGGAGGAGGGAGTTTGTGGCACAGTACTTATGCATAAAGTAAATTTATGTACTATACCTCTCTTCAAACCATTAGTAAAACAGACTGTTGAATATTTTCAAGACAAAGGTATACAGACACTTGATAATGTGATGGAAGATTACTGTGGGTGGGTGGGAACAGAGTTGAAGGTGTGTTAAAGTTGGAAATGATAGAGGTTGATTTTCAAAAGGCCATAATTAGATTTTTTGGTTAAAATTAAAACAACCAGGGAGATCATCATCTATTATGGTAGCTGAGGTCTGTGGAAACATATTTTGTAGAAACAGAAGAATTTTCTTCATGATCAGCTGAGAACAGCTACCTTCTGCAAGGAAATTTGTAGCCAGCTCCAAACATGATTATGGTCTTTTATAAGGTTTTTATATATCCATTTCCTTCTGATATAACATCAACTGCTCCCTACTGGCATTTTCTAATACAGTGGTTAATTGGGACATATTGGGATCAGTACGTCTTGGCTTAGTTAAGCAGTACCCCAATTAGCCGGTTTCATGGAAATAGTTATAAAGGTATAGAAAAAATACACATGACATAGAAAATTATGTATTCAAATAAAATAAAGAACAAATTAGAACACTACCAAATCTAGTACAGTACTATTAAGCTGTGTGATAGTTTCTAATGCTTACCGACAGAGGAATTCATCTGCGTCGCATTCTTTTGATTATAAATGAACAAAATCAGTGCATTCACAGAGTGCAGATGATGAACTGCTGTCAACTATTGCATCCTCCAAATCTTCATTTTCATTGTAACACTCAAGATGATTATTGATACTTCCAAATTCTCCGTAGTTTCTAATTTGTTGAAGTAGTGAAATGGTTCCATTTTCACTCCTGGTAATTTCTGACACCTCCAAACCTGAATACTTGAAACCATGGTGATAAGAACAGATCGGAATTGTCTTACTGCTTAATTCTCATCAACTATCAGTGACAAAAATTGCTGCTCCAACATCTCCACAACTTCCATCATTACAGCTGCACCACAAAGCCATTGCTTAGCCCCCTGCTCCACTTGCTTCATATTTTCGACTCTGTGGCTAAGGACAGCTCATATGCCATATTTAAGTTTGCTAATGATACCACTGTTATCCGAAACAAAGGTGGTGATGAATTAGCATATACATCAAAGAGAGATTGTAAACCTGGCTGAGTTGTGCCATATCTCTCAATGTCAGCAAGACCAAGGAGCTGATTATTGACTCCAGGAGAAGGAAACCAGAGTCCTCATTGGGGGATCAGAGGCGGAGAGGGTCAACAAATTCATCGGTGTCATTATATCCAAGGATCTGTCTTGGGCCCAGCACTTAAGTGCAATTCTGAAGAAAAAGTACTGCAGTGCCTCTACTTAGAAGTTTGTGAAGATTCAGCATGACATCTAAAACTTTGACAAACTTGTATAAATGTGTAGTGGAGAGTATATTGACAGGTTGTACCTCAGCTTAGTATGGAACAGAAAATCCCACAAAAAGTAATGGATGCGGCCCAGTCCTTTTCAGCTGAAGTCCTTCCCACCATTGAGCACATCTACAGAGAGCGCTGTTGCAGGAGAGCAGCTTCTATTATGAGGGATCTCCACCACCCAGGGCATGCTTTCTTCTCACAGCTGCCAGCAGGAAGAAGGTACAGGAGCCTCAGGACTCTCTTCACCAGGTTCAGGAACAGTTATTACTGCTCAACCATCGGGCTCTTGAAACAGTGAGGATTTGCCCCATCACTGCACTGTTCCCACAACCTATGGACTAACTTTCAAGGACTCTTCATTTCATGTTCTTAATATTTATTGCTTATTTATTTGTTGTTATTATTTCTTTTTGCTTTTGTATTTGCACAGTATGGTGTCTTTTGCACATTGGTCATTTGTCTGCCCTATTGGGTGTGGTCTTTCATTGATTTTATTATTGATTGTTTTTGGATTTACTGTGTAAACAAATCTCAAGGATGTATATGGTAACATATATGTACTTTGATCATAAATTTACTTTGAGCCTTGTTTTCTAAAGGTCAGCTCATGCAATTCGTGCTATTTAAAAGCTTACCATGATGCATGGTGTGGTATCTAAACAGCCTTGAAAGTCCACACGAGTTAGAAGCTGTTTGGCTACAGTTTCCTGTCCCTATTAAGCAGTATAGTGTCCCAAAGAAATGAAGGGAATCCCTGCTATTTTCTCCATTTGTTTTTGTTCTTAAGAGTTTTCTAAAATAAGCAGCTGCCCTGGTTGACTGATGGCCCAATTAACCAGAATCAACTATCTCTAAACAGTGTAATCTCTATTTTTTGATAATGCTTCTGTGAAATGCTTTGGGACATTACTTGTTATTTGCATAACAGGTTCTGTATTCATTAATAACTACAAGAATTATCTGAAGGGAGTTGATTTAGTTGGTTGGCTGTGGAGTTATGATGATTAAGAAGACATTTTAGCGACCTTTTTATCTGTATTTTCTATCCAGCTGGTGTACTGCTGATTGTCAAGAACTACACAGGGGATCGGCTAAATTTCGGTTTAGCTCTAGAAGAGACAAAAATGAAGGGAATTCCTGTGGAGATGGTTATTGTGGCTGATGATTGTGCCTTTACCAAGCAGAAGAAAACTGGGAGGAGGGGTTTGTGTGGCACAGTACTTATCCATAAAGTAAGTCTATTTGCCAAAACTCTTCAAAGTATTATTAAAGCAGAGCCTTTGAATACCTTGAAGATAGAGGCAGATAAACATTTGAACATGTGGTGGAATGTTTTAAGTCTGAAGCCTTGTTGATATATCAAGAGATCAATGGCACATAATGGGACTGGAAATTTCTACAAAATGATGTATTCTACCCAGTCCAATACATCACCAGGAACTTTCTGACTTTCTTTGGAAACCAGAATTGTGGCAAAGGACTAAAACTGATGAATATTATACTTCTGTTAAGAATGGGTTGAGATAGGTTATAATTAACTGATCTTTGATTTAGCTCTGGTAAATATCTTGGCCTAATGGCTATTGAATTTCTAAGAAAAATGTTATTCATGAAAATTGGAGACATCATGTGGGTATCTAGGTATTCCATTTACCTGAAGCTATGACCCATGGAAGGTTCCAGACATATGAAATAACTTCATTGGAATCCAGTTCAATTTCCATGATTTTTATTTATAAATGCATTGCATGAAGTTAAAATAGAAGCCTTTTGTTTCAGGTCTGTTTTCTCTCTCAACTCCTGTCTCAGAACAACCTTTATATCCGGCTTTGGTTGTATCCTTTACATAGTTGCTACAAGTAGTAACTATTACAAAATAGGTGTACATGAATGGCAATCAGTGGCAGTAACATTGGAAATGATGGTAAAATGGAAGGTGTTGTATTTGATGATGACAGGTGAAAATGAGCCGATGGTATATAATGGATACCAGTAAAAGTTATGAAATGGAAATGATAATAATGCAGTGAGTGGGAATTTTGTGCTTTGAAAATGAGTTTAAAGCATTTCCTTTGCGATTTTAAAAAGTTGCATGTTGGGATTTGTTGTACTGAAAAAGGACTGAAACTAGAGATTGAAATTTGAAAATGTGGCAATAACTATTCAAATCAGACAGTGATGTTCTCCTCGGGCATCACACCACAAGTCACAAGTTGCACAGCTATTCTTCCTTGTCTTGTGACTCTTTAAATTAAACAAAACGCTGCCAGGTACCTTCATAATTGGATACTTCCTTGTGAAAGAATGCAATAGTAATTGGTTAGTGAATAGCGGGCCAACTGCTGTTGTCTTTTGAGATTGCCTCTGATCATAAAGTAATGACTTGAGAGAAGTATTGATAAAACCTTTGAAAGTTTTTCTCTATCAGGGAAACAAATATTTTCAGAAAATATTTAAAATGTTTAGGTATTTAAGTTTAAGTCCACGTTGGCTCTTTTTAATTGACCAATCTTTGCTGTTGACAGATAGCTGGGGCCATGTCTGAAATGGGAAAGTCACTCAATGAAATTTTAGAGAAACTGAATACCACTTTAAGTAAATTAGGTAAGTGGAAACCAAACAGTTTATAGAAACAGTTAACTTTTCGGGTTCATGACCCTTTATCAAAATGATCCACCTCTGCAGATGCAGCCTAATTATTGAGTATTTCCAGCATTTTGTACTTTTTCTTCAGACTTCCTGATTCTGTAATTGTTTTTTACTTCACTGCTACCTCTAATGATGCTTACGTGGTGCACAGTGTGGAAAGCATTTCTGTGCGATTGTTGAAGTTTACGTTACACTTTAAAAAAACAGTTGGTTTGAATAATCTGCCACGCAGATTGGTGAGATATGCGTATTTGCCAAGCAGAACTATAGAGCAGATTCAGTGTGGATAATATTGTCTAAAGTGGGTGGTGGTAACTGCTTCAAAAGAAGGGCATTGAAGGAATGAACATGGAATTAATTTATCTATCACATATGTATTCTTATAGAAATTGAAAGGTTGCTATTTATCCCTTATTTCAACATTGTTGGTGTTCTGACTTTGCATCCAGATACCATTCACGGATGGTGGGTGTGGAAGGATGCAGACCACAGATGAATATCTGCCAAGGGTGATATTCGTCTGTGACAATATAGAGGGCAGTTATAAACCATATTTTCTGCTTGTGTACTGTCATCCTAATGATGCACTGCTCAGTTATCTCTTGGACTGACTTGGACCTTGCTTGTAGAGCATATTGAAGGCAGATTAATCCAACAAATCAAGAGCTAGAATATATGTCATTAAGATTCTTAAATCTGTTCTATCATACAATATTATTGTGACTGATCCAGTCTTTGGTCTGAAGTCTATTTTCATGCAATTTCCTATAATCCTCAATTCCTATAAATCTTTAGCACTCTAATGTGTTTCTGGGTTGAACAGCTGCTATTGCTTAACTTCAACTTGAATATATGTCACTGTGTTATGCATCCATTGGCAGCAGAGTCATGTGCATATTCTGTTGATTTTTTTTTTGCCCTTAGGTACAATGGGAATTTGTTTGTCACCTTGTAGTGTCCCTGGATCCAGGCCAACCTTCCATTTGGATACAGATGAACTGGAACTTGGACTGGGTAAGAGATTGTTCATAGAACAAAGTTTTGTGTTGTTAATTCATCACATACTGTAGTACAGTAAATTTGGTCGCAAAAAGATATCTTTGTAGGATACTAGTTGTGGAGCTGGACCTAGGAAATCAATGATAAAATAGACACATAACTAGGTTATTACTTGATATTGCTCCACTGTTCTGTTAGATCATCAATGAACCTTTCAACTTAGCACCACTTTCATGCACTTATCTCCATATCCCTTGATTCCTTTCATACCTAAAAAGGTATTGATCCCTTTTCTGAATATACCTTAAGACTGAATCTCTGTAGACTTGTTGGGTAGAGAATTCCAAAGATTCAGTCTGCTCTGAGTGAAGAAATTGCTTCTCCCTCTTCTGAATGACCAATTCCCTTCTTTTTTCATTTTCAATCTTTTTATTGGTTTCATAATAGTAAACATAACATAATATTGATACAAAGTTATTGGGATTACATTGTTATAATGAACATATTTAATCATAAACCCATGGGTATTAAACCTCCTAATCATACAGGATACAAATATAAACCAATTCCTTATTTGAGATTGTGACTTATGTTTCAGCCAGGGAAACATCAAAATCACATTTTTCTTCTGAAGCTCATCAAGAAATATGCACCTTTCAGTAAGATCACCTCTCATTCTTCTAGAGATATAAAGTTAGTCTCCTTAATCTTTCTTCAAATGACAAACTATTCATTCCTGGAATTATCACAAGTGTATCCTTCTATGGATAAAAACCAGACCAGTGCCAAGATCCTATCCCACAATTGCTCCAACTTATTGGAGATGGAAGCCACTGCCATTGTATTCAGATTCTGCTGCAAAATGTGTAAACATACTGTTTAATTTCATAATTGCTTGCTGTACCTGCATGTTAACTTTCCTAAGGAAAACCAAATTCCTTTGAGTACCAGTATCATCTGTTTCCTATTTATTCAGCAAAAGCTCACAGTTCCAACGAATCATTCATTCTCCATGCCCTTATTCATTCACTTAGCCTATTTATATCCTCCTGTAGCCTCTTTGTATCTTCTTACAGCTCATAAGGCCACTGAGCTTTGGATCATCAGCTTACTTGGAAATATGATCTTCAATCCCTTTCTCCAAATCTGTGAACTGCTGGGCACCAGCATGATTCCCTGTCAAAGCTTTCCAATGTAAAGCTGTTTACTTTCCTTTTAGTCTTGGGTTTCTGTCCATTAATCTATCTCTGATTTATGTTAATACATTACCTACAATACCATGTGGTCTAGTTTCAGGTGGTACTTTATCAAAGAACTTCTGAAAGACCACAATAATTGTTTGCCCTCTATCTACTCTGCTAATTATAAGTGAAAAAATCAAATAGATTTATTAAATATAATTTGTCTTCCAATAATCTAAATTTACTAAGTACTAAGCTAAAATCATTTATCAGTAGAGAAAAAGCTGGCATAATTGCTTTTAATCCCATTCTTGTATGGGACTAAATACTAATAGGAAATTTTTAAGTTAAATGATACTGGAGTAAAATAATTGGGCATTGTGTAATGGAAAGCCAATTCACTTATTTGTACTCCGATATATATTGTTTCGGTGATTTGGTTATTGTAAGAATGATTTAGGTTGTCTGTTTGAGTACTTTCCCTATCAGACTTTGGCTGAGTGGGTCAATATAGAACATTTTTTTTCCTGTGTTTTATGTGTCAAGTTACTAGATTTCCATCTTGTGTGAGACCAGAGCATCTATGGATTCTTCTTCTTCTCTCTAATATTAGGCTCAGTATTAGAAAGACAACTATCAACTGTGATCTAATTTTAATTTTCATTGGGAAGTGAATTGCTGCAGACAGTGGATGGAACAAGGTGGACTGGGCTGGGCTTAGATTCTGCCCTTCTGATTAAATTGAGCACTCACTACTCGGGCATGTAAAGATTGAGGTATTCGAAGATGAATGAACGTTGTGCAATTCTGTGTAACAAAACTCAACATTTTATTGAGAAAATAGAAATGCTCAAATAAATACAGCAATTATTCTGAGGCCATGTTAATTCTTTATTTAGGTATCCATGGAGAAGCTGGTGTTGAGCGGATAAAGGTAAGAGAGCTTTAAATAGTGAACTACAGTTGGGGAAGGAAGCCTCATTTCTGAGGTTTGGTGTAAAGTACAAGAAACAAAATGTGAAAAGATCTCTGTAAAATACCTTTGCTCACCTAAGGGTGGCCTCATTTTGGCACAAGAGGATGCCATGGACTAACATGTCAGAATGGGAATTAAATGTTTAGTCAGTGGTGCAGAGATGCTTGACGAAGTGGTTCCCCAATTTAGGATGGGTCTCACTAATGCAGACGACACCGCATCGGGAGTACCTGATACAATAGACGACCCCAGCAGCTTCACAGGTGAAGTGTTGCCTTACCTGGAAGGACTGCCCGGGGCCCTGAATGGAGGTGAGGGAGGAGGTGTATGGGTGGGTATAGCACTTTTAACCAAGAACTTTAAACCAGTAAAATCAATTAATGTTATTGCGTGTTATTTGAGGGATTTGCTATAAGCAAACTGGTTTGTTTTTCTTCTCTGTTATTGTTACTTTTCACCTAACTCTTTCAAAGTACAGCCATTTGTTTCTGTATTGCTAATGACTTCTCACTCAATTCCCTAGATTGTTCAAATATTCACCTGTTATCTCTTCCTGCAGATGGTATCAGCTGATGAAGTTATACAAAAAGTTATTGATCACATGCTAAGTCCCTGTAATGAATCTCATTTGAGTTTGAAAGCAGGTAAGTACTCCTCCAATCCTATGTGAAGGGGTGAATCTGTGCTAGTCCTTAATGTATTGTACATCGTTCTAGATACAATTTTACTCACCTTCATCACTACTGAAAAGTATGGAAGTCACCAAGAAGCAACACCTGAACCCAGAAAAAAATAGTAACTTCTAAGAACTTTCTGGTAAATAGCTCACAGCCTTCTCATGCTGTTTTGCAAGTTTACAAATCCAATTTTACAGATTCTGAGTAATGGTTCTGAATTGATGCATTGCAAATTCAGCCAAATTCCATAGAAAATATTTGCTTCCATGAATTAACCACACTTTAATTCAAAATATAAAATGTAATAGTGAAGAAGGTGTTTATTTGCTGGTTACAGATATAAGTCTGAGGAAAAGGAAGGGCTCTGGTCAGTGTCCAGGTGTCCCTCTGGGGGGAAAACTGGGGAACTATTATGCACAATATATGAATATTTCCTTGGAGGATAAATGGGGAGAGACTAAAGTAATTTCATTTTCCAGATTTCATGTTCACATTCTAAAAAGTATGAGTTTTAATATTTAAAGACAATGTTTACTTGAAAGATGATGGAGGCAATTTTGTGTTGTAAAATCTTGAATGCATGTTGAATATCTGTAGCTTGACTGGAACAAATTGTTTCTTTACTGAAGCATTCATACCAGTCATTGAAATGCTGTGTGGAAATAGTTAAAAGAATATAAACAAATTTTTACCGTTTTATTTTCAGAGTTATACTAAGTACCGAATTAGTTCCTAAATTCTAAAGTTTGGTGTTACAGGCTTTGCCCTGAGCTGTTTAGTGCTTTAAAGCTGATGTTCCTACCTGGATTATGAGAGGTTTTAGTAGTCTTTATTTGCTTCACAAGTTTCAGCTGAACTTAGAAACTATAGAAACCATAGAAAAACTACAGCACTGAAACAGGCCTTTTGGCCCTTCTTGGCTGTGCCAAACCATTTTCTGCCTAGTCCCACTGACCATATCCCTCCATACACCTCCCATCCATGTATCTGTCCAATTTATTCTTAAATATTAAAAAAGAACCTGCATTTACCACCTCGTCTGGCAGCTCATTCCACACTCCCACCACTCTCTGTGTGAAGAAACTCCCCCAATGTTCCCTTTAAACTTTTCCCCCTTCCCCTTTCACCCTTAACCCATGTCCTCTGGTTTTTTTCCACCCCTTGCCTCAGTGGAAAAAGCCTGCTTGCATTCACTCTATCTATACCCATCATAACTTGTTGGTATGCTTTCCTTATACGGCATTTCATTTTCCTCTGTGCCTCTAGGAGATCATATTGTACTGATTGTGAACAATCTTGGAGGACTGTCCTGCTTGGAGCTGAATATTGTGGCCAATTCTGCAATTAAGTATCTGGGTAAGTTTACTAAGGATTTTCATCTGAGACTCTTGTCTGAGGTTAAAACAGAAATGAACAAAGAACAAACAAAAGGATGATGATTAGCACTCTGGACAACAGTGAGAAAGCAGTGATTATGTTATAAGAGTAGTTATTCAAACTGATGCACGGTGGCATGTACTATTCTATCTAATAATCTAATATTGGGACCACTGTTGATTGCTATTTACATTAATTACTTGGAAGCTGAAGTACAATTTTAAAATTTGCAGATGACGTTAAACTGTTTGCTTGATTAATTCTGATGAAGACCAAGAAAATACAAAATTATATTAATAAAGTTGAAGAAATGGCATACATATTTCAGTATAATAAATATGAAGTGATGTATGGTTATGCTTATTTAGAAGACATTAATAAATAGTAACACAAATAACATGCCATAAGATGCAAAGAAATTGGCGATTCCTTTCAGGAAGAATAGAACTGAAAAATAGGAAAATAGTTTTGAGATATCCAGTTTGGATTGTCGAAATCAATTTTTTTTGTGCTGTTTCTAGGATCTATGAAAGAAATTGGTTTTAGATGTTAATATGCATAAATCATTAAAAATTTTTGAAAAGGAGCAAAAAGTACTGTATTTTTAAAAAAATAATGATAGGGTCTTTTTCTTAAGGAGATTGGCATTCAAAGGTTCATAAGAAATGCAGAACCTAATTATATTCCATCTGCACTCAGGAAATACTGATATGTTTTGACTTTGAGGAAAGTTCAGTGTATACCAAAACAATTCCAAAATTTGAAATTTGTAGTGTGATCTAATCAGGATGTTAAAAGGGCATTTTTTTTTTGTACTCCTCAGATGTGGTGATCTCTAATATGAAACTCAGGCTGTATATGGTATATATATTTTGGTAAGATCGTAAGACAGAGGACCAGAATTAGGCCATTTAGCCCATTGAGTTTGCTCTGCCATTCCATCATGACTGATCCCGGATCTCACTTGACCTGATACACCTACCTTCTCGCCATATCCTTTGCTGCCCTAACCCAGGGGTCCCCAACCTTTTTTGCACCGTAGACCGGTTTAATATTGACAATATTCTTGTGGACCGGTGTGGGGTGGGGAGGGGGTGTTCAAGTAGGATTAAACTCACCTCAACATGTCTTTTACAGTTAGTGTTGCCAACTTTCACACTCCCAAATAAGGGACAAAAGTAGCAGTCAAATCCCGGGAAACTTGTATTTACCCCAGGAAAGACTACCATGACCGTAAAGCCTTGCGCGGGCACCTGTGTGCACATGCATGACGTGGGCATGCGCGTACGTGCCGATTTTTTTTCTCTCTCTCTCTCTCCACAAATCGGTTTTGGCTTAATCTTCCCGACTATACTATACATACATTATTTCTATTTGTGTATTTATCATATCATTCCTGCTTTTACTATATGTTAGTGTTATTCTTGGTTTTATGTGTTATTTGGCATGATTTGGTAAGTTATTTTTTGGGTCTGGGAACGCTCAAAAAATTTTTCCCATATACATGAATGGTAATTGCTTCTTCGCTTTACGCCATTTTGGCATGAAAGGTTTCATAGGAATGCTCTACCTTAGCGGGGGAAATACGGGACAAGGGCGGTCCCGTGTGGGGCAAACCAATTTAGCCCAATATATGAGATG
This sequence comes from Mobula hypostoma, assembly GCF_963921235.1. Lineage (NCBI taxonomy): Eukaryota > Metazoa > Chordata > Chondrichthyes > Myliobatiformes > Myliobatidae > Mobula > Mobula hypostoma. The sequence continues at coordinate 57,550,806 of NC_086107.1, forward strand.
TCCCAGCAAATATGGGACAGTTGGCAACCCTATGTTCAAGTTCAACAGTACGTGACAGGGAATGAGGAAAAGTGCAGCTGACTCATATCATTTCCTCACGGCCCAGTAGCACATGCTTTGCGGCCCGGTGTTTGGGGACCGCTGCCCTAACCAATCAGGGAACTATCAACTTCTGCCTTAAATATACGTATAGACTTGGCCTCCACCACAGTCTGTGGCAGAGCATTCCACAAATTTACTACTCTCTGGCTAAAAAAAATTCCTCCTTACCTCTGTTCTAAAGGGTCATCTCTCAATTTTGAGGCTGTGCCCTCCAGTTCTGAATACTTCCACCATAGGAAACATCCTCTCCACATCCACCGTATCTAGTCCTTTCAACATTCGGTAGGTTTCAGTGAGATTCCTCCCCCACCCCATATTCTTCTAAATTCCAGTGAGTACAGGCCCAAAGCTGCCAAACACTTGTATATTAACCCCTTCATTCCCGGAATCATCCTCGTGAACTTCCTCTGGACTCTCTCCAATGACAATACCTCCACAAACTTTGCCACAAAGCCATCAATTCCATTATTTAAATCATTGACAAACAATGTGAAAAGCAGTGGTCCCAGTAATGACCCTGGAGAAACACCACTAGTCACTGGCAGCCAACCAGAAAAGGCCCCTCTTATTCCCTGTCTGTAAGCCGTTCCTCTATCCATGCCAGTATCTTTCAAGTAATGCCATAGGATTTTATCTTGTTAAGCAGCCTTATGTGTGTCACCTTATCAAAAGCCTTCTGAAAATCCAAGTAAATGACATCCACCGCCTCTCCTTTGTCCGCCCTGCTTGTTACTTCCTCACAGAACTCTAACAGATTTGTCAGGCAAGATTTCCCTTATACAAAACCATGCTGACTTTGACTTATTTTATCATTCGTCTCCAAGTACCTCGAAACCTCATCCTTAATAGACTCCAGCACTTTTCCAACCACTGAGGTTAGGCTAACTGGTCTATAATTTAGTTTCTTTTGCCTTCCTCACTTCTTAAAGAGTGGGGTGGTATTTGCAATCTTCCAGTCCTCTGGGACCATATCAGAATCAAGTGATTGTTTCAATTGGTTTCAATCGGTACATTTAATGTCAGAGAAATGTATACAATATAGATCCTGAAATTCTTTTTCTTTGCAAACTTCCATGAAAACAGAGGAGTGCCCCAAAGAATGAATGACAGTTAAATGTTAGAACCCCAAAGTCCATCTGTCCAGCTCCTCCTCCCATGCACAAGCAGCAGCAAAGCAATGATCCCCCCCCCACAAGCAAAAAAGTATCGGCACCCTCCACGGAGCACTCCAGCATTGCAGCAATCAAGAAAGACGCAGACTTGCAGTACCCCAGAGACAACTTGTTCACCCACTAGTTTGACATACCACAGGCTCTCTCTTTTTTAAGAGAAAAAGGGGTGTCCCCATTTCACAGCGAGAGGGGAGACTTAACAAAACAACTTGCTGATTTATGGTGTTAAAAGTCTGCTGCGTCGCTTCTTCCGAGCCCTGTCTCTGGGCACACAACCAGCAGCAAGCTTACTGCTTCTGATCTTCCATGTACTCCCACAATGCATCAGTCGATGGCACCAGCTCGACTCCAGAGCCACAAAAATCCAGCTCCCTGAGCGCACGCCAGTCTTCCAGGCCACATCCTTGGCATATCAAAAAGCAGTCCTATTTCCACAAAGAACCGAAGTCAGCGTGTAACTCCAGGTCAGGGTCTTCAAAAGAACCTTGAAAGGGAAAAAAAGGGATATCAAAGATAGAAGTAGAGCTGCTTCCGAAGGTGCAAGCAGAGGAGTCGCTGTTAGGTGCCGTCATCCGAAGCTCCGCCCTTTTGATTGTTGAAAGATTGTGGCCAATGCATCCATTATCTCTTCAGCAATCTCTCCAGGACTCTGGGATGTAATTTCTCTGGCCCAGGTGACTTATCCATCTTAAGACGTTTGAGTTTGCCTCACACTTTCTCCTTTGTAGTAGTAATGGCACTCACTCCTGCTCCCTAACAGTCACAGACCTCTGGCACACTGCTAATCTCTTCCACAGTTGTGAGAACTGCATCCAGCTGCAGCTTCTAACAATCCACATTAGAGTTGGAGCTGGAGCTGGATGAATTCTGGTTCATTCGGGAGGCTGAAGGGGTGATAGATAGGACATATAAAACGGTAGTTACACCCACGGTGCAGGACACAGGAAATTGGGTGACACCGAGGAAGGGGAAAGGGAATAAGGAGCCAGTGCAGAGTACCCCTGTGGCCATCCCCCTGAACAATAGGTATATTTACTTTGGATACTATTTGGGGGTGTTGACCTAACAGGAGAGTCGAGAGTGGTCAGGTCTCTGGCACTGAGTTGGCCTCTGTGACTCAGAAGGAAAAGGGGAGAAGAGGCATGCTGAGGTGATAGGGGATTTATTAGTTAGAGGAATGGACGGGAAGTTCCGTGGGCAAGAACACCATTTTTGGATGGTATGTTGCCTCCCGGGTGCCAGTATCTGAGATACTTCAATTGAATTTTCAGCATTCTTAAGTGGTAGAGTGAACAGCCTGGCCATGCTCCATGCAGGTACCAATGACATGGATACGATGAGTGAAGAGCTCAGGGAGTTAGGTGCTAAGTTAAAGGATAGAACCTCCAGGGCTGTGATCTCATGATTGCTACCCGTGCCACTGCTAGTGAGGCCAGAACTAGGAAGATTGTACAATTTAATACATGACTAAGGAGTTGGTGTAGGAGGGAGGGCATAATGCTTCATTGGGCTCTCTTCCAGGGAAGGTGGGACCTATACAGAAGGGACAGTTTGCATCTGAACTGGAGGGGGCCTAGTATCCTAGCAGGAAGACTTGTTAATGCTGCATGGTAGGGTTTAAACTAGAGTTGCAGGGGGATGTGAACCAGAGTGTCAGAACAGTTAGTGGAGAGGATGTGGAGGATGATGTTGGTAAGTCCTCAGACAAAGTTAGGAATCGAGAGGTTGAGCACGGTGTGACTAGTGTCCTGAGCTTTGTATATTTCAGTGCACGAAGTATCATTGCTAAGGAACTGCAAGGGTGAAAAGACCCTGATGGAAGCTGTATATGGACCTCCAAACAGTAGTAAGGATTTTGTTTACAAATTACAATGGGAGATAGAAAATGCATGTCAAAAGGGCAATATTAAAATAGTCATGGGAGATTTCAATATGCAGGTAGATTGGGAGTAATTTCTAGAGTCCCTATGAGGTGGCTTTTTAGGGTATCTCAAGGTTGAACCCACTGGGGGATCAGCTATTCTAGATAGGGTGTTGTGTAAAGAACTGGAATTGATTGGAGACCAAAAGGTAAAAGAACCCTTAGGGGCAAGTGATCATAATACGATTGAATTCATCCTGAAATTTGAGAAGGAGAAGCTAAAATCAGTTGTATCATTTTACAGTGGAGTAAAGGGAATTACAGAGGCATGAGAGAGGAGTTGGTCAGAATTGATCGGACAAGAACATTGGCAGGGATGACAGCAGAGCAGCAATGGCTGGAATTTCTGGAAGCAATTCAGAAAGCACAGGATACAGGTTTCCCCTGCCACCCGAAGGTAGAGAATTCCTATGAAACGGTTCGTAAGCCGAAATGTTGTAAAGCGAAGAACCAATTACCATTTATCTATATGGGAAAATTTTGTGAGCATTCGCAGACCCAAAAATAACCTACCAAATCATGCCAATTAACACATAAAACCTAAAATAACAGTAACATATAGTAAAAGCAGGAATGATATGATAAATACACAGCCTATATAAAGTAGAAATACTTTTCCACAATCATTACTGAACTGTTCTCCGTAGCGAAAATCTCACGCAAGCGCCATCGGCAGAAAATCTCACGCAAGCGCTGTTGGCAGGAACACTCTCTCCAGTAACCTTTAAGCTATGAAGCTGCCAAATCATACCAAATAACACGTAAAAATACACAGCCTATATAAAGTAGAAATAATGTTCAGTGTAGTATCACTTACGGGAATCGGGAGGTTAGCTTGCCGAGCACACTGATGATGGTGTGTTAGACTGAGTCGTCGCAGGTTGGGATGGTGCAGTGGCCCCCACCCTCCAGGCCACTGAGCGATACATTGCTGCGAAGCATGCAGGAATGCAGCGGTAGCTGGGAGGTGCACAGCACATCTTTAAGAAAAAAGCCGAAATAAACAAGCTAATTAATTAGGTGCCACCCGACACATAATTGTCAGCCCAGATCAGTGCTGATTTCGAATTGCATCACCTCTGATCTGGGCTAACAATTACGTGTCGGCGGCACCTAATTAATTAGCATGTTTATTTAGGCTTTTTTCTTAAAGATGTGCTGTGTGCCTCCCGGCTACTGTTACATTCTCCGCGAATCGATACAGTATCTGTCCATGGCCTGGGGGTTGGGGTGGTGGGACACTGGGGTGTCATCTCGTCATCGTCTGTTTCCATTAGAGCAGGCAGCTCATCTTCTATCTCTGCCCGTCTCGATGTCGAAAGTCGAGGTTTGTCGCCTGCTGTGGCTGATGTGGAAGGCTTGCTTGACTGCTGAGCCTCGCGCATTTTTCTATTACACAGTTCTTTGTAAGGACTCAAACCATACTGCAAATATCTCCTAAACCGATGTACCCTTTCAAAATTGAAGTCAAAATTATCATTACTCATTCGGTTTCGATTGTTATCCTTTTCTCTTCCAATTGCATCAGCTCTTCATCTATCAGTTCTTGGTCATGGGATGCCAAAACCTGTTCAACATCATGTTCGTCAGCTTCCACAAGCCAAACTCACATTGTCCTTACTTCATTCACCACGATCAAAGCACTTAATTATGTCTAGTTTTACGCTAAGTGTAACACCCTTACGAGCTCTTTCAGGCTTTTCCAATACCTTAGAACTCATCTTGCAAACGACTGCTCACAGCCACGTGTTTCAGCAATGTCAGTGAGAATGCCGTTCCGAATCCGGGAGAGAGTGGCTGCTCGGGGCGCGCACTGCCTTTTATCGCATGCTGATTTTTTTATTGCGCTCTGCTTTTTTTTCGTAACAGTGAAAACACCTTCTGAAAGTGAAAACAGGGTACTAATGTAGGTCTTTCGTAACAGTGAGGTTTCGTAAGGTGAACGTTCGAAAAGCAGGGGAACACCTGTATATACACCCCGAAGAGGAAGAGGTATTCTAAAGGAAAGATGACACAACCATTGTTAACAAGGGAAGTCAAAGCCAACATAAAAGCCAAAGAGAAGGCATATAATAGAGCAAGAACTTAGTGGGAAGTTATAGGATTGGGAAGCTTTTAAAAACCAACAGAAGGCAACTAAAAAAGTCATTAAGTACAGATGGAATACAAAAGTAAGCTTGCCAATTTTGTTAAGGAGGATACTAGAAGTTTCTTCAGATACTTTAAAGTGTAAAAGAGAGGTGAGAGTAGATATCGGACCGCTGGAAAACTGTGCTGGAGCGGGTAGTTATGGGGACTAGGATATGGCAGATGAACTGAAAAAGTATTTTGTATCAGTCTTCATTGTGGAAGACACTACCAGTATGGCAGAAGTTCTAGGTGTTGGGGTCATGAAGTATGTGAAGTTACCATTACTAGAGAGAAGGTTCTAGGGAAACTGAAAGGTCTGAAGGTAGATAAATCTCCTGGACCAGATGGTGTACAACTTAGGCATCTGAAAGAGGTGGCTGAAGAGATTCTGGAGACATTAGTAATCACTCTTCAACAATCACTAGATTTGGGAGTGGTTCCGGAAGGCTGGAAAATTGCAATTGTCACTCCACTCTTCAAGAAGGGAGAGGGGCAGAAGAAAGGAAACTGTAGGCTGGGTAGTCTGCCTCAGTGGGTTGGAATATGTTGGAGTTGATTATCAAGATGGTGGCTCGGGTACTTGAATGCGCATGATAAAATAGGCCATAGTCAGCATGGTTTCATCAAGGGAACTTCTTGCCTGACAAATCTGTTGGAATTATTTGAAAATATAACAAACAGGATGGACAAAGGAGAACCGGATGATAATGTGTACTTGGATTTTCAGAAGGCTTTTGACAAGGTGCCACACATGATGCTGCTTAACAAGCTATGAGCCCATGGTATTACAGGAAAGATTCTAGCATGGAGAAAGCAGTGGTTGGTTGGCAGGAGATAAAGAGTGGGAATAAAAGGAGCCTTTTCTGGTTGGCTGCCAGTGACTAGTGGTGTTCCTCAGGGGTCTGTGTTGGGATCGATTCTTTTTATGTTATATATCAATGATTTGGATGATGGGATTGATGTTTTTGTTGCAAAGTTTGCTGATGATATGAAAATAAGGGATGGGCAGGTAGTTTTGAGGAAATAGACTACAAAAGGACTTAGACAGATTAGGGGAATGGGCAAAGAAATGGCAGGTGGATCATAGTGTCAGGAAATATATGGTTATGAACTTTGGTAGAAAATTCAAAAAAACTGAGGGGCGAAGGGACTTGGGAGTCTTTCTGCACGTTTCCCTAAAGGTTAATTTGCAGGTTGAGTCCGTGGTGAGGAAGGAAAATGCGATGCTAGCATTAATTTCATTTGGACTGGAATATAAAAGCAAGGATGTAATGTTGAGACTTTATAAAGCACTGGTGAGGCCTCACTGGGATTTTTGTGTACTGAAACTGGCAAGGGTTCAAAAGAGGTTCACAGAAATGATTCCAGGATTGAAAAGCTTGTCATATGAAGAGTGCTTGATGGCTCTGGGTCTGTATTCACTGGAATTCAGAAGAATGAGGGGTGACCTCATTGAAACCTATTGAATTGTGAAAGGCCTTGATAGAGTGGGTGTGGAGAGGTTGTTTCCTATGATGGGAGAGTCTAAGACAAGAGGACATAGTGTCAGAATTGGGGGGGCATCGTTTTAGAACAGAGTTGAGGAGGAATTTCTTTAGCCAGAGAGTGGTGAATCTGTGGATGACTTTGCCACAAGCAGCTATGGGAGGCAACTCTTTATGTATTTTTAAGGCAGAGGGTGATAGATTGGTCAGGGCGTTAAGGAATATTGGGAGAAGGCAGGAGATTAGGGCTGAGAGGAAAATTGGATCAGCCATGATGAAATAGAGCAGATTCGATGGGCCAAATGGCCTAATTCTGCTCTATTTCGTATGGTCTTATGGTCATAACATTAAACGTCTCCTAAAAATTAATGAAGACATTCTCTGCACACGCTTCTCTATTATTAAAAAAAACAATCATCTCAGTCAAACATGTTATTTTCAACAAATCCATGCTAGCCAGCTGTCCTGTATTAGCTGAAACTTTTCCAAGTTCCTCTTAATTGCTTCCCCAAGCTCCCTACAAACACACTTACACTAATTTATCCTAATTCTTGAACTCAGTTAGGAACTAAATTGAGACTTTCCAGTTTTAATTCACATTGAACTGTTACAGGGGGAAAAATGTTTACTCCCATCAGCCTTGTTGGCTTCAAATATGAGCACCAAAAGAGATCAAATCAGAACTCCAAATCTCAAAAAACATCTTGCCCAATCTTACCCTCAACAACTAATTTTTTTTTAATTTTTAAAAATAGCTTGATAAGCATAACTTTCAAGTTGAGCACATTATGATTTGAGTTGAAATTTTTAAAAGTCACTCAATGTTCTTTTTCATTATTTTCCCATGCATAAAGTATTTTCTGAATTTCTTGATAGCTCTGAAGCAGCTGGATAACACTTTATCTTTGAGAAAGAAGACGGTGGTGACAATGGAACAATATATTAGGTTCTTTCAGAGAGCAGTTATGTGTCAACCATATAGCTATGAGTTTAGAATACTATGTTGGTCAGACTGCATATGAACAGACAAGTTATTGTAGTAACCACAGAGAAACAATTTCCTCAGTAAGGGATTTCAGAAAAAATGTGTCTTAATATAAGAGAGAGACCAATTAAAAATCAAGAAGCGTTGCTATACATTAAAGTTAGAAATCTCCAACAATTTTCTCCTCAATGTCTTTGGACCAAATTTGTTTGATTTTTATTGGACTTCAGTTCCTCAGGATGAAGTAAGGTTGAAGTACAAATCAGATATGAATTGAACAACAGTGGTTTACCAGTGTTCCTATGTTTTTGTTAACCTACTTTCCCGAATAAACTGCAGTTCAGGATTGACCAATAGCATATTCAAATCATTTTTATCCAAATGAATGGTCTTAACCTGAAATGTTGACTGTTCATTTTCCATAAATGCTGCCTAATCTGCTGGGTTCCTCCTGTGTTTATTGAACAGATTCAGCACATATAGTCTTTTTTGTTTTCTTTTATGTAGCTTTGTTTTCTGTCACATATTTGATTAAATCCAGCCCTAAGAAATAAAAGGACATGTATGGCAATATCAAATTCCATAAAAATGAAGCAATAAGTAACAAGGTCATAAAGGTACATCCCTATCACCAATTTACTTTTGTTCCCTGCTTTCTTTATTTTGTGGTATTGTTGTATGCTTTGTAATCTCAAACAAATTTGCCAAATGCAGTGCTAGATGGAGGTATTGTATCAAAGGGGTTCTTTAAGCATTTATCTTTGCAGAATTATATTGTAACATCGTTGTTTTGGATATTTCTTTCAGAGAGTAAGGAGGTTATTATTGAAAGAGCTTATGTTGGATCCTTTATGACAGCCTTGGAAATGGGAGGAACTTCCCTAACAATGATGCATGTTGATTCTGAACAACTGCAGTTCCTGGGTGAGTGCTTTTGGGTGACATTTTCTCTATAACGTATGCATTTCTGACCCTCTTGCTAGGTTGTTTCAGGTGCATTAATTATTCCAGACTGTTCTCTCACAGAGAGAAGTTTATATGTTCATTAGCTGAAATTCTAGGGGTGCTGTTCTACAGTCAGTTTTGGAACCAGTCCTCTGATCCTCAAGAGGAGAAAAACTTTGCTGGTATCTTGGGGAGGGTTTATTTGCATTTAATGGTCTAAGACCTGAGGAGGTGCAGCAAAGATTCCATCTCAAAATACCTACCTATGTCTTGGAGTCCAGCCTAGCTTATCTGCATCACTTGTTTTCTCCAACACAATTTAGAACTTTGCTGCATCAGAATCTTTGCATCTGTTTTCAAAACAGCATCTTCTTTCTCATATCTCTTGTTACTATTCTACATCTGTTACGTTGAGGCATTTCCTTTCTTCAGTTGCTTTTCTGAATATTTACTTCCAGATTACTCTGTGCAACAGCATTGACAACTGCATTAGTTGTGGGCACTGTCATTCATACTGTCTGTATTTTGGGATTATGAAATGAAAGTATATGTCCTGTGTAGTAGCCTCTGTCCATCATTGCTACTTGTTAGTGAAAAATTGATCAGTTGATTTGACTACCTGTACAAGATAGAGTGGAAAGCCACTAAATTGGGTTTCTGTTGATCAGGGATGTCATTGCTGTGTTTTAGAAGACAATGTTAATAGATGATCATTCTCACAAACGCCCGGAGCTTTCAAAGGCCTCTGATCATGAATATTGTACCTTTTTAAACACTTATCACATCCCTCTCCATTTATTTTTATTTTTATTTAGAGAACAGAATGGTAACAGACACTTGGAGCCCAGTGAGCTCACGTGACCAATTACTCTACTAACCCGTGTGTCTTGGAATGTGGGAGGGAACTTGAGCACCCTGAGGAATTCCATTCTGGGGAGAATGAACAAACTCCTATAGACAGCAGTAGAATTGAACGTAGGTCACTGGTGCTGTAATAACATTACGTTAACAATATGCTACCAAGCCGCCTCAAATCATCACATCTTAATTAGTCCAGGTGCTACTGTAGGGTGCAGCTGAACCAAGATCTATAATTCATTGTGATTAAATATTACTTGTCATTTATAGACTTTATTCTCCTGAAGTAATTTCTCCTTTTGCTCTTCTTTTCATTAAGGCACATGGTTAGCTGAACAGTCTGGAACAGCATTCACAAGGGTATTTTTCATTTTGAACCTAAAGTGTCTAAGGGAACTGTAGGGTAGGAACATGGCACCGTTAGCAGCCTGATTCTTCAATATCACCAAGAATCTCCATTTGCTTACTTTGAAAAGCAAAAGGCACCAGGTCAGGCAGTTTTTTGTGGCAACTCCATTATACTCTTGAAAACAATTAGCTAAAGCAGAGACATTAAATCCTTTTGGTCTGTGTGGTTTATCCCTGTGCAACGGAATTTTTGAAGATTGTCGTCCATTTTTTTTAACAGACTCGCTTTGTGATATCTGATTGTCATGCACCTTTGCAGTTTATTGAATCTGGAGTTCTATTGCATGTTTGTAATTCTGTTTTGATGTAGCAGGATTCTGCACTATTCTGTTTCAACAGACTCACCTACTTCAGCTTCTGGCTGGCCTAATGTATCAACGAGCACCTTGGCAAAAAGATGCAGGACCCGAAATATTCCTCATCTGGAACCTGAGAATACAGATATACTTCCTGGATCAGGTAGATGCGGTTCATATTGTTTATATAGCATGCGAGGTGTTCCTGGAGAGACAAAGCAATATTCAATAGAATCCAAAAATGACTTAAAAATAGATAACAAAGGGTAATAACACAGTGACTGAGAGAAAGAAAGAGTAAAGTTAGTGAGATCTGGAGTAATTGGAAAGAGAGAGGAAGAATGCTTACACAGTAGGAGATCAAAAGTAAACAAAGAAGTACTATAAATACTTTGCATCATTCAAATTAAGTAACACAGGGTTAGTGCAGAAAGTAACCTTTTCAAGATATCATTGATGTGTATCTAGGCTTTGATGGCAGTCTTTAGTACATGTCAAGTCTGTTTCCTCTGTAATAACATAAATATTTGTCACCATTGGACACCTATGTAATTTGCTTCATTTTGAGGGAATTAGTGGTGCAACTGCAACGAAAACCAATTTCCCCCGGGATCAATAAAGTATGACTATGACTATGACATCTTAGTTGTGAATGGAATTTTACTTTGGAAGTATCAGATAAGTTTAATAACCAGGTAAGTAGATTACGACATATGCAGTGAAAAGTTAATTGACAATACACAACCAAAAATAAAACCGAGAAAGCAACAAATATTAAAATTAACAATCCATGAAAAAAAATTAAAATGTTAAATGTGCCTAATAAAGCAGCCCATGCTTGTTCAAGCAATAAAAGCCTAACTCAGTCCACCAAGCAATGCCGTCACCTTTAAATTCTGGAGAAACCACAATCCTCTTGCACTGATAATAAAACCTAGGAATTCAGCGGTACCAACTGCTATATTCTATCCTTTGAGTCAGATACACAACTCAAAGGTTAGAGTATAAAAGTTGCCACAATTGTTTTAAGCATATAATAAAGGCAATTATGAGGCCGTTCTAGTGTTGGAGAATGTACATTTATGTTAAATGGTAAATTAGACATAATGTGTGCATTCAGTCAATGTAAAGGATGTGGAGAAAAATGAGGATTTCTCCTGGGGTCTTGGTTCACAATCCTCCCTTGACTAATACCAACACTATCGCAGATTATTCACCAATTTATCATACTCTGTTTAAGGGAACTTTTTTTCAAAAGGATAGTGACTGCACTTTAAATATTAGTCAAAAGGTCGTCCACCTCTTCTGTGAAGCATGTTGAGCGAATTAAGATTCAGGATTGTTTCATGTAGTGCATGTTTGCTAAACGACCCTAGTTACATTCAAAATTCCATAGATCCTTCCAAAATTGCTTGGTTTCTGGAACATTGAAAAGTAGCAAGCTTAATAGCATTGTTTTAAGAAATGAAGACTAGGAAAAATGAGGAGCTAAAAGGAACGGTTAGCCTAATGTCTGTTGCTGACAAACTGCTGGAGTTCATCATTAAAGACATAGTACAAGGGCATTTAAAAAAAAAAGTAGAGTGTGATTTGGCAAAGACAAATGTTTTTATGAAGGGAAAATCATGTTTTTTTTTAACATTTTAAAAGGCTTTTCTGGGCATGTAACTGAATGTGTAGGTAAGGAAGAACCACTAGATTGTCAAGAGGTTGATACATAAAATAAATGCTCATTGCGGTCAGGATAATTTGTCACTTGGCATGAAGACTGGGTAAAGGATAGAAACACAAAGGAGGGTATTTATGGAAGTATTTTCAGATTAGCAGTCTGTTGTTTATAATTCCTTAAAATGCTGAGTTGGAAGTGATGTGAGGCTTCTTTCTGATATTTAACTTGTATTCCATCGTGAAGAGAAACCATCATCTTGAGTTTTGAGTTTCATAGTTGCAGCTTTCAAATCTACATTGAAATTGCATGAGCACCATGGGTATCATTTTCTCCCGAAAGATTCCCTGTGGGTGTTCAATCAGTGGGTGCTACCAAACTCAGTTTCATGCTTTCAGGCTTTTAGAAATGGTAGTATGTGGTTCAATTGCAAAAGAATCTCTATAGCAGCAGCTTAATACCCCAATTTAGGAAGGAAATGGAAATGGAAACTCAAGTACATGGCTTTATGAATTTAACGGCTGTATTTAAAATGAGGCCTTTGATTTTTCCCAGATACCTATACTAGTTTAATACTGAAAGTAACACCAAGCTTGACCTCAATTAAGATTGCGACTCAGTTTTAGTTGTTTAGTAGTGATTTTTTTTGGGTTTGTGGGGATGGTTTTGGGGACAGTGAAGGGAGTTAGGGGTCAGTTGGGGCTTCGGACAGGGATGTGAGGCAATTAGAAGAATTAGTCTGCTGGACATAAACAATAATATGACTTTTTATTTGGACTCTTACCTATGCGTGATGCCGAAGGTAGGGAGATATTCAAGCTGACAGTGATCTCTGGATATTAGAGGAGACAGCACTGTGGGGTTCAAATGCTTATCAGAGCAAGTTCTTCCATTTACCTTACATCACTGTTTAGTGGCCTATAGGCCTCCAGGAGTCTTCAAGGAGCATTTTAGCACATATGAAGTATAGTCCTTAAAGTACGCCTTATTCTGGATCTCTAGCCTTTGTCCCCATTTGCAACAACCCCCTCTCCCACCAGCCTCTCCCTGTTAGTCTGGAGGTTCAGCATCAGTTGCTCACAGTTGATAAAGACCTCTAGCCAAAGCCTTCCCTCCATTTTTTTAATAATTCACAAAGCTACATTGTACACACAGTGATGAAAATGATGTGCTATACTGAAGCAAAATACTGGGGTAGTTGGAAATCTGAGTTTATAAACTGAGAATGTGAGAAATCCAGATTTTTGAGCTCAAATGTACAAACTCTATTTCCAGAAAAGTTGGGATTTTTTCCAAAATGCAATAAAAACAAAAATCTGTGATATGCTAATTCACATGAACCTTTATTTAACTGACAAAAGTACAAAGAAAAGATTTTCAATAGTTTTACTGACCAACTTAATTGTATTTTGTAAACATACACAAATTTAGAATTTGATGGCTGTAACACACTCAACAAAAGTTGGGACAGAGGCATGTTTACCATTCACCTTTCCTTTTAGTAACACTTTTTAATCGTTTTGGAACTGAGGATACTAATTGTAGTAGATTTGCAATTGGAAATTTTGTCCATTCTTGCTTGATATAAGACTTCAGCTGGTCAATAGTCCGTGGTCTCCATTGTCTGGTTCTCCTCTTCATGATGCGCCATACATTTTCATTAGGAGATAGATCTGGACTGGCAGCAGGCCAGTCAAACACATGCACTCTGTGTCTACAAAGCCACGCTGTTGTAGCCTGTACAGAATGTGGTCTGGCATTGTCCTGCTGATATAAGCATGGATGTCCCGGGAAGAGACGTCGCCTTGATGGCAACATATGTCTCTCTAAAATCCTAATATACACCTCAGAGTCAATGGTACCTTCACATACATGCAACTCACCCATGCCATGGGCACTGATGCACCCCCATACCATCACAGATGCTGGCTTTTGCACCTTTCGCTGATAACAATCTGGATGGTCATTTCCATCTTTGGCATGGAGAACTTGACGCCGGTTTTTTCCGAAAACTAGCTGAAATGTGGACTCATCTGACCACAGCACACGGTTCCACAGAATTTCGGTCCATCTGAGATGAGCTCGGGCCCAGAGAACTCGCCGGCGTTTCTGCATGGAGTTGATGTATGGCTTCCTCCTTGCGTTAATACAGTTTCAAGTTGCATTTCTGGGTGCAGCGACGGACTGTGTTGAGTGACAATGGTTTTCGGAAGTACTCCCGATCTTGCATTGAGAAATGTTCCTTTTGAACTGACTAACAATTCTCCCATGAATTTTGGCACAAAGGGGTGAGCCACGACCCATCCTTGCTTGCAAAGACTGAGCCTTTGATGGACGCTATTTTTATACCCAGTCATGATACCTCACCTGCTACCAATTAGCCTGCTTAATGTGGAGTCTTCCAAATCAGTGTTACTTGAATATTCTGTGCACTTTTCAATCTTATTTTAACTCTGTCCCAACTTTTGTTGAGTGTGTTGCAGCCATCAAATTCTAAATTTGTGTATATTTACAAAATACAATTAAGTTGGTCAGTAAAACTATTGAAAATCTTTTCCTTGCACTTTTGTCATTTAAATAAAGGTTCACGTGATCACAGATTTTTGTTTTTATTGCATTTTGGAAAATATCCCAACTTTTCTGGAAATGGAGTTTGTAGATAATCTGAAATAAGTAATTACATTTTTCATTGTGTTGGTAGCTGAAGCATGGTGCTGTCTGTTAATGAAGCATTTAATTTCAACTGCTCTACAGGTCCTTTTGTTGATAAGGTACATTCAGTCCTGAATACAGTTTCCACCACTTTGCTTCAAATGGAAGGAGAGCTGAATGAACTGGATCGGGAAGCAGGAGATGGTGACTGTGGCACTACGCATGCAAGGGCAGCTCGCGGTCAGTTTCTGAAAGTCTGTAACTTGGGAATTTGAAGATAAACGTTGTACTAGTTGGATGGCTAGTGATTGAATGACTAAAGCTTCAATAGTTTGTACCGTCAACTCAATTTAAGCCAGACAATTTAGTAAGATATTTCTTAATGGCCCTGATCGACTCATTTAGAAAGATACTTGTACATAATTTGGTTCAGACCCTCCTTCAGAATTACAGGAAGGGTCCTTGTGTTGTTTCTGTCATCTAACTGAATTGATGTCACATGCATATTAGAAGTCTTGCTTAAGAAGGAAATGTCTGAAATAGTGATTGAGATAATCACAGTAGTAGGAAAAGTTGTTCGGCATCCTTGAAAAATGAGTGAATTATGAAGAAACAAAGGATGAGATTATGGAGATTCCAAGTATAACTTTTAAGTCCTCAGTCTGCCTAAATTATTTCTGGGGATTGTAAGACTATTAATATAGCATTGTTTAGAAAGGGAGATTATCAAAGCATTTGCAGATAGTAGACAAATTAAAGGAATTGCTTTTTAGTGACAGTAGAACCCTTCATTTGAAAGATTACTCAGTATGGATTTGTTAAGGGTAGGTTCTCGTACTATGACAAAAGTGAATTCTTTTAAGAAGGTACAAAGTGGGATTAAAGAGGCTATTGCATTGGATGTAGCTGCATAGATTTTAGCAATGTTTTTGACAATGTCCTACAGGGCAGGCTTATTTTTAAGAAAATTAAATCCTTGTGGGATCCAAAGAAGGATTTCAGATTGGATTTGAAATTGATTCAATGGCAGGATGCAATTAATGACTGTTTTGCAGATACCACCGTTGGCCAAAAGGATAGAGTAATCCCATGTATGTTTGATTGTGCATGATTTAGTCTTAAATGCTGAGCACATGAGAAAGAGCAAAGATAGGCTATGTTGCTGACAGTAAAGGGGGAAGCTTTAGACCTGAGGAAGAGATTCCAAAGAACAGCCTCAGCTCCAGCAGAACAGGTTCAATCCTGACTTCTGTGTGACAGTGGTACATTCTCCTTTTGATTAGATGGGTTTCATCTGGGACAATGGAAAGGACAATTATGTTTTGTTGATAAAGAGAGATTAAATGGATTGAGGGGTAAATATCAATGAAGATAAGCTATGTCAGGTCATAACGAGGTGAAGATATGGAAAATATTTATCTTACAATAAGTGATACAACATACTGTAAATCTACTTGTGTTGAAAATATGAAAGCTTGTTAATTAACATCAGTGATCCAGAAATGATTCTGCTTCTCAAACGGCATGTCCAGTGAGCAGTGCTGGAGAGGAAGTAGTGGGCAAAACAACATTGACCAATATTCTGCTAAGTTTGAGGCTCCCATTGTGATGAGCAATAGACTGGGCTTTGTACATAAATGGGCATGAAAAAACTATCTTGTAATGGTGAGCTCAGGAATTGAAATTGGGAATGAAGTGTGAGTAACAAGATTTGTGGATCTACAAGAGAAAGATTTGTATATTGGACTACATGGTGTGAACAAAATCAGACTGAAAGCTATTCATTTGTGTACTTGTTCACCTACCTTCGAAATGCTAGTGTTATGTGAGTGGTCTGTGTGAACAATGGAATGTTACACAACTGACCTCAAAATCTGTATTGGATGCTGCTTGACATCTGAACGTTTCTGGGTACCTCAGTGTCTCAGCTTATCATAAATATGAGTATCGTGAGTTATTTTTTAGTGCACAAAACACTGTGCTAAAAAGAATTTCTCAGTCAGTAACTGAGACACTTTATTGCTTTCAGCCATTAAGGACTTGCTGACATCAGGTGCAGTTCCTGGCAATGGTCATCAGCTTCTTCTGTGCTTAGGCAGAGTGATTAGAGACCAAATGGGTGGATCTTCAGGAGCGGTAAGAATAAATGGTAATTCTATTTCTAACCAGCTAATGAAGGAAAAAAATGCAGTAGCAAAAAATGACCTGAGGCTAAGATAAAAGCACAGAGATTGATTAATTTTGTCTGCCGCCATTAAGTCAGGCAACACACCCAAACATTTGGCATAATTATGAAAGTATATACAGTTCATCTGTTCACTTTAAATTATGAACGTGTTACCACAGTCCTTTTCTTCCTGCAGCCTTGCGTATCTTGAAATCTAGACATTACATCATCATTATCATAGTTTCTACTGCTGCAATGTATTCTTTCTGCAGACAAAATTTGACTATTGTGATCTCCCTTCTACACAATTAAAGCTTTCATTTAACTTGCTAATGACATTCACTTCATGTTATTTCCAGAGAATTCCAGCAGAATTTCCAGAGTTTTCCTTTAGTTTACAGCATAAATGTACATAAATATATCAGAGTTTATTTGATATATTTTTGATCGCTGGACATTTGAAAATATGATATGATTATGAAGACACGCAATCCTCTTTTATTGTCATTTAGTAATGCATGCATTAAGAAATGATACAATATTTCCTCTGGTGTGATATCACAAAACACAGGACAGACCAAGACTGAAAGAACTAACAAAACCACATAATTATAACATATAGTTACAATAGTGCAACAATACCATAACTTGATGAACAACAGTCCATGAGCACGGTAAAAAGTTCAAAGTCTCTCAAATGTCCCACATTTCACGCAGACGGGAGAAGGAAGAAAAACTCTCCCTGCCATGCCTGACCACAGTCCGACTCTGAGTTGTCTGAAAACTTCGAGCCTCTGATCAGCTCTCCGACACTGAGTACCGAGCACCATCTCTATCAGAGCGATTCGACCTCAATCTCGGTCGCCAACAGCAGGCTAAGCCGGGCTTTTGAGGCCTTCCCTCCGGAAGATTCACGATTGCGCAGTAACGACAGCAGCGAACGGGCGTTTCAGAAATTTCTACAGATGTTCCTCTGTGCTTTCACGTCTGTCTCCATCAAATCAGAATTGTCCACGGCCCCTATTTAACAGATACGATATCATTTTTCACCAGAGGGCTGCGCACGTGCGGCGCGCTGCACTCTCCTCCCGCCATTATGTTGACATTGCCATTAGTTTGCTGCCATGTGAATTGCAAGGTGGAAAACTTGTATTTGATCTGTTTATTCTCATGGTTTGGTTTCAGTCTGATAATCCTTTCTTAATCCCTGTCGCTCTATAACCGTATAACAATTACAGCACGGAAGCAGGCTATCTAGGCCCTTCTAGTCCGTGCCGAACTCTTACTCCCACCTAGTCCCACCAACCTGCACTCAGCCCATAACCCTCCATTCCTTTCCTGTTCATATATTTATCCAATTTAACTTTAAACGACAACATCGTACCTGCCTCAGCCACTTCTGCTGGAAGCTCAATTCTACACAGCTAGCACTCTCTGAGTAAAGAAGTTCTCCCTCATGTTACCCCTAAATTTTTGTCCTTTAACTCTCAACTCATGTCTTCTTGTTTGAATCTTCCCACTCTCAATGGAAAAAGCCTATCCACGTCAACTCTATCAATCCCCCTCATAATTTTAAACACCTCTATCAAGTCCCCCCTCAACATTCTGTGCTCCAAAGAATAAAGAACTAACTTGTTCAACCTTTCTCTGTAACTTAGGAGATGAAACCCAGGCAACATTTTAGTAAACTTCCTCTGTACTCTTTCAATTTTATTGACATCTTTCCTATAATTCGGTGACCAGAACTGTACACAATACTCCAAATTTGGCCTTACCAATGCCGTATACAATTTCAACATTACATCCCAACTCCTATACTCAATGCTCTGATTAATAAAGGCCAGCATACCAAAAGCTTTTTTCACCACTCTATCCACATGAGATTCCACCTTCAGGGAACTATGCACCATTATTCCTAGATCCCTCTGTTCTACAACATTCTTCAATGCCCTACCATTTACCATGTATGTCCTATTTTGATTAGTCCTACCAAAATGTAGCACCTCACACTTTTCAGCATTAAACTCCATCTGCCATCTTTCAGCTCACTCTTAAATCTCTCTGCAAGCTTTGAAAACCTACCTCATCATCCACAGCACCACCTGTCTTAGTATCATCTGCATACTTACTAATCCAATTTACCACCCCATCATCCAGATCATTAATATATATGACAAACAACATTGGACCCAGTACAGATCCCTGAGGCACACCGCTACACACCGTCCTCCAATCTGATACACAGTTATCCACCATTACTCTCTGGCGTCTCCCATCTAGCCACTGCTGAATCCATTTTACTACTTCCATATTAATGCCTAACGATTGAACCTTCCTAACTAACCTTCCGTGTGGAACCTTGTCAGAGGCCTTACTGAAGTCCATATAGACAACATCCATCGCTTTACCCTCGTCAACTTTCTTAGTAACCTCATCAAAAAATTCAATAAGATTTGTCAAACATGACCTTCCACGCACAAATCCATGTTGACTGTTCCTAATCAGACTCTGTCTATTCAGATAATATATATATACCATCTCTAAGAATACTTCCTATCAATTTACCCACCACTGATGTCAAACTCACAGGCCGATAATTGCCAGGTTTACTCTTAGAACCCTTTTTAAACAATGGAACGACATGAGCAATACGCCAATCCTCCGGCACCATCCCCGTTTCTAATGACATTTGACATATGTCTGTCAGAGCCCCTGCTATTTCTACACTAACTTCCCTCAAGGTCCTAGGGAATACCTTGTCTGGACCTGGAGACTTATCCACTTTTATATTCCTTAAAAGCGCCAGTACTTCCTCTTCTTTAATTGTCATACTTTCCATAACTACCCTTCTTGTTTCCTTTACCTTGCACAATTAAATATCCTTGTCCTTAGTGAATACCGAAGAAAAGAAATAGTTCAAAATCTCCCCTATCTCTTTTGGCTCTGCACATAGCCATCCACTCTGATTCTCTAAGGGACCAATTTTATCCCTCACTATCCTTTTGCCGCTAGCATAACTGTAGAAACCCTTTGGATTTATTTTCACCTTATTTGCCAAAGCAGCCTCGTATTTTCATTTAGCTTTTTGAATTTCTTTCTTAAGATTCTTTTTACATTCTTTATATTCCTCGAGTACCTCATTAACTCCAAGCTGCCTATATTTATTGAAGATCCCTCTCTTTTTCCGAACCAAGTTTCCAATATCTCTTGAAAACCACGGCTCTCTCAAACTTTTAACCTTTCCTTTCAACCTAACAGGAACATAAAGATTCTGACCCCTCAAAATTTCACCTTTAAATGACCTCCATTTCTCTGTTACATCCTTCCCATAAAACAAATTGTCCCAATCCACTCCTTCTAAATCCTTTTGCATCTCCTCAAAGTTAGCCTTTCTCCAATCAAAAATCTCAATCCTAGGTCCAGTCCTAGCCTTCTGCATAATTACACTGAAACTAATGGTATTGTGATCACTGGACCCGAAGTGCTCCCCAACACATACCTCCATCACCTGCCCTATCTTATTCCCTAACAGGAGATCCAACACTGCCCCTTCTCAAGTTGGTACCTCTATGTATTGCTGCAAAAAACTATCTTGCACACATTTGACAAACTCCAAACCATCCAGCCCTTTTATAGAATGGGCTTTCCATTCTATGTTTGGAAAATTAAAATCTCCCACAATCACAACCTTGTGCTTACTACAAATATCTGCTGTCTCCTTCCAAATTTGCTCCTCCAGTTCTCGGTCCCCATTAGGTGGTCTATAATACACCCCTATAAGCATCACAACCCCTTTCCTATTCCTCAATTCCACCCAAATAGCCTCCTCAGACGAGTCTGCTAATCTATCCTGCCAGAGCACCGCTGTTATATATTCTCTGACAAGCAATGCAACACCTCCCCCTCTTGCCCCTCCTATTCTATCACACCTGAAGCAACGAAATCCTGAAATATTTAGTTGCCAATCACACCCCTCCTGCAACCACGTTTCACTAATAGCTACATCATCATATTTCCAGGTATCAATCCATGCTCTAAGCTCATCCACCTCTCTACAGTTCTCATTTCTGTCCTCTTTGACCAATTGTTGACCAATTGACCGTTTGCAATCTTCTGAAAATGCAAATGTACCATATTTTCTATATTTTCTAAATTTCCTCCGTTTCTATTAGAAGTAACTTCCTCAAACAATTCTAGATTAATCCAACGTGGTTTTTCTTTAATAAATCCAGTAGGTCAGTAGTTCCGTGACTAACAGTTCCAGAATCTGTAGAAATTTAGAAGATGATAGGGTATTCAATGTCTTCTTTCAAAATTCTGAACTTATAGATCAATATGTAAGGATCTCATCCCGAGACGTTGACTGTACCATTTCCTGTAGATGCTGCCTGGCTTGCTGCATTCACCAGCATTTTTTATGTGTGTTCTTGGGACTGCTTGGTTTTCAAATTCACTGACTTTTCCGGAACAATTTTGTGACGAATACTTTGTTCCATTCAGTTTTCATTCTCTTTGGACTGTTTATTCTCCATTATGTCTAGTAGTTTTCTTCTATGAATACAAATGCAAAATACTGATTTAATTCCAATAATATTTCTTTATTCCACATTTTACAATTCCAGTGTCTTATTCTAAGAATGCACACTTGTATTTATAAACAATCTTAGTCGGTTTTTGTTTCTTGCCAATCTGTTCATATATTGTATCCTGCATTTTTTAAAAAAAAATCAAATTTGTGGTCCCTTTGTATTGACTTCTAAATGCTCTTAATTCTCAGACCTAATGATATTTGTGGTAACTTTATAAGCTTCCTCCTTGGTTTTCACATTATCTTTAATTTCCTTTTTTGTTTACTGATGAATCACTTTCCTTGTTTTCTTTAATTCAAGGGTGTATATTTTTCTCTGCAGCTTGCATTTTTTCGTTAAATGCTAACCATGACTTGTCAGCCATTATATCTATTAGTACCTTTTCCCAATCTAGCACAGGCAACTTTCTCCTCGTGCCTTGATATATTTAACTAATCTTCTGGGATTAGGGCCAGCCCTTTGTCCAGCAGAAAGGAAACTTCTTGTTGAATAATTTAGATCGTTTAGACTTTTTGACACTTGATCCTGAGAATGGAAAGATAACAGTCGGTAAACACCCCAAAGTTGGCAGGTCTTCTACCACACAAAGTGATGAATGAACAGTAAAGGACAAATGTTGGAAACATTTGAGAACTGAAATTTGCCTTTAGAGTTGGGTTCCAGATATTGAGAATCTGCACATCCTTTTACACTGTTTCTGCAAATTAACATTATTTGTTGAATTGACCATTAATTTCACCCCATGTAAAAGGTCACTCGGTTCCACTTTCTAAGAATGAGATGATATTTTCAGCACTCTGATATTGAACCATTGAGCACAATTATACAAAACGCTGTCGTAGGACCCACACCACTGAGGACATACTCTCTTCTCGCTGCTGCCATAAGGACAAAGGTAGAGGAGCCTCAAGGCTCACACCACCAGGTGCAGGAACAATCATTACCCTCATCCATCAGGCTCTTAAACCAAGGGGGAAAACTTCACTCAACTTCACTTGCACCATCATTGAAAAGTTCCCAGAACCAATGGACACATTTTCAAGATCTCTTCATCTCATTTTCTTAATATTTATTGTTTATTTATTCATTATTGGTGTTTCTTCTTTTTGTATTTGCACAGTTTTGTATTTTCTGCACTCTGGTTAAACACCCTAGTTAGATGGTCTTTCATTAATTCTGTCATGGTTATTCTATATTTTATTGAGTATGCCCACAAGAAAATGAATCTCAGGAATGTATATTGTGACATGTATGTACTTTGATAATAAATTTACTTTGAATTTTGAACTTTGATTTGGAAGTACATCTATAATGTGATACCCTTTCTGTTGTAGCTGTACAGTATTTCCTTAATTGCTGCAGCACAAAATCTCAAAGATAACAACAATCCTTCTAACTGGTCTGCGGCACTGGATTCTGGCATTAGAGCACTGAAGAGGTTAGTTTGTGTTGAGACTTACTTGGGCTTAAAAACAAATTGGGGAATATTTGTGAAGTGTTGATAATTATTATGAGGGAATAAATGCACACTGGCAAATAGCAAAGCAGCTGAAGAATTTATATACATCTGGAATTTATAAAAACCTATCAACCTCTGCTTTAAATTTACCCAATGACTTGGCCACCACAGCCATCTATGGCAATGAATTCCACAGATTCACCACTCTGACTAAAGAAATTACTCCTAATTTCTGTTCTAAAGGGACGTCTTTCTATTCCGAATCTGTGCCCTCTGATCCTAGACTCCCCCACTATAGTACACATCCTCTCCATATCTATCCACATCTATCTAGACCTTCAACATTCAATAAGTTTCAATGAGGTTCCCCCCTCATTCTTTTAAACTCTAGCAAGTACAGACCCAGATCTATCAAGCAGTCCTCATATGTGAACCCTTTCATTCCCAGCATCATTCTCATGAACCTCTTCTAGACCCTCTCTGATGCCAACACATCCTATTGTGCATAGGGGGCCCAAAACTGTTCACAAAACTGCACTTATAAAGCCTCAACATTACATCCTTGCTTTTATATTCTAGTCCTCTCAAAATGAATGCTAACATTGCATTTACTTTCCTTAGCGCCATTTCAACCTGTAAGTTAACCTTTAGGAAATCCCGCACATAGACTCGCTAGTTCCATTGTATCAAATTATGAACGGAGTAAAATGATTAGTTTTGAAGTTCAAGTTTATTATTGTCATAGGCATACGTATACAGGAAAAAAATGCCTTGAAAATTAGCTTTTTGCTGCAGCAGCATAGTACAAAATGAGGACAAACGTAAGTGTATATTTGTATGTATCACTTACACGTGTGCAAAATAAACAGCATAAACAATGATGTTAGTGCATAGTTAAGAGAGTCCAAGGTGGTGGTCAGATTTTTAATTTTATTTCTGGAACCTGATGGCAGCAGGGGTGAAGCTGTTAATGAACCTTAAGGTGTGGATCCTTAGGCTTTTGGCTGGTGGCAGCATCAAGAAGAAGGCACGGCCTGGATGTTGGGGGACCCTGATGATAGGTGATACCATCCAGAGACATCGCCTCTCGTCGAAGGGGCTCTCTGCAACCCCTTGTGTTCCTCTGCATTGGAATTTTCATGCTTAGGCCATGATGCAATCAGTTATGCCTTCTGTGTAAAAAACATAGAAAAGTACAGCACAGTACAGGCCCTTCGGCCCACAATGTTGTGCCAACCCTCAAACCCTGCTTCCCATATAAGCCCCCACCTTAAATTCCAACATATACCTGTCTAGTAGTCTCTTAAACTTCACTAGTGTATCTGCCTCCACCACTGACTCAGGCAGTGCATTCCACACACCAACCACTCTCTGAGTAAAAAAACCTTCCTCTAATATCCCCCTTGAACTTTCCACCCCTTACCTTAAAGCCATGTCCTCTTGTATTGAGCAGTGGTGCCCTGGGGAAGAGGCGCTGGCTATCCACTCTATCTATTCCTCTTATTATCTTGTACACCTCTATCATGTCTCCACTCATCCTCCTTCTCTCCAAGGAGTAAATCCCTAGCTCCCTTAATCTCTGATCATAATGCATACTCTCTAAACCAGGCAGCATCCTGGTAAATCTCCTCTGTACCCTTTTCAATGCTTCCACATCCTTCCTATAGTGTGGCAACCAGAACTGGACACAGTGCTCCAAGTGTGGCCTAACCAGAGTTTTATAGAGCTGCATCATTACATCGCGACTCTTAAATTCTATCCCTCGACTTATGAAAGCTAACACCCATAAGCTTTCTTAACTACCCTATCCACCTGTGAGGCAACTTTCAGGGATCTGTGGACATGTACCCCCAGATCTCCCTGCTCCTCCACACTACCAAGTATCCTGCCATTTACTTTGTACTCTGCCTTGGAGTTTGTCCTTCCAAAGTGTACCATCTCACACTTCTCCGGGTTGAACTCAATCTGCCACTTCTCAGCCCATTTCTGCATCCTATCAGTGTCTCTCTGCAATCTTTGACAATCCTCTACACTATCTACAACACCACCAACCTTTGTGTCATCTGCAAACTTGCCAACCCACCCTTCTACCCCCACATCCAGGTCGTTAATAAAAATCTACATTTCTTTTGCCAAGTCTGTTGATAATACTAAATTTGGGAAGTAAACAGTGAAGTAGGTTACAATGAATTGTAAACAAATCCTGAGCATCAGGGAGATGGGCTAAGGAATGGCAACTGGATTTCACTAGATGGAACAGACTGCCGATTCGGAGAAGGCAGACGGTGGGGGTTTGTACTTCATGATAAACTCCCTGTTGTGCTTGGACATAACAGCCTTGTCGCACTCTTGTTCTCCCATCCTGGATCATCTGATGCTTAAGTTCTTGACCATTCTACTTATCAAGAGAGTTCTTCTCCGTGATCCTCACCACAGTTTACATATCGCCAAAAGCGGGTGTTAAACAAGCACCAAATGTATTGAATGCCATGATTAGCAAACAAACTGCCCACCCCGATACCTTTCAAATCATAGTCAGAGACTTCAGTCAAGCTTGTTTGAAGAAGTCTCTGCCCAACTATCAACGTAATCACCCGCAGCAGCAGAGGTCCCAACATACTCAACCATTGTCACATTATGTTAGGAATGACTACTGTTCCATGTCTGGACTGCATTTTGAGAAGTCTGATCACCCAGCTGTCCTCTTCCTACCTGCATACAAATAGAGGCTGAAAAACAAACTCCAGAGAGAATGACAACAAGGAGGTGGTTGCAGGAGCTGAGGCGCGACTACAGGATTGCTTTGAGTCGGTAGACTGGGCTGTGTTCGATGACTCTTCAGAGGATCTGATTGAACGTTGTCATGCACTCCATAAAAAAAAACAGTCATAGGTGAGTATGTCTGCAGAAAATTATTCAGAAGCCCTGAATGAACGATGAGATCTGCAGTCTGCTGAGGGCTAAATCAGTGGCATTCAGGTTGGGTGACCAATTTAAGTACAAGAGGTCTAGGTAGAAAACCATCTCCTGAACAGACTGGCAATTCTGGACCATACTTGAATCACCAAAGGATGCTTGACAGCTTTGGCAGGGTTTGAATGCTATATTGACTGGTTGCGTTATAGACTGGTATGGAAACATCAGTGGCCTTGTGCAGAAAAGACTACAAAAAGTAGTTGATACGGCCCAGTTCATCATGGGTAAAGCACTCCCCACACTTGAGCCTATGTATACGGAATGCTATCACTAAAAAGCAGCAACCATCATCAAGGACACCTGCCATCCAGACCATGCTCTCTTCTTGTTGCTGCCATCAGGAGGAAGGTGGGGGACCCTCAGGACTCAGCACCAAATTCAGAAGCAGTTATTACCCCTCAACTACCAGGCTGTTGAACCAGAGGGGACAACTTTCACTGAACTGTTCTTAGAACCCATGGACTCACTTTCAAGGACTCTTTATTTCATGTTATCAATATTTATTGCTTATTTATTTATGTATTATTATAGTTTTAGTCAGAGTCCCACAAGTTACAACTGATCAATTATTACAGATAAGATAATTCATAATAACCATCCAGATATAATAATACAGGATAAGTAAGCAAGAATAACTTACTTAATAGATAGAGCCGTACCAAACACACATAACATACGGAAATCAATGAATGAAAAACACCAGAAATATGCTGAATTGAAAGAGGAAATTGAAAGACTTTGGAACGTGAACAGGGTATATATACATTGTTCCGATAGTAATATGCACAAATGGTATAATCCCAAAGGCACTACACGATGGCATTAAATAATTAGGGCTACACAGTAGTATCTATGTAAATCTTCAGAAAGCCACAATACTAAAACCACTAGAATAGCCCAAAAGTTCTTAGCAATTGAGAAACGAATGTCCTTTGCTATGCCCGTACCTCAGGTTTTAACAGCTTGAGCTGATAAAAAAATATTAATATTTTCTTTTTTTTGTACTTGCAGAGTTTGGTTTTGTTTTTGCATGTGTGTGCCGTTGGGTGTGGTCTTTTATTGATTCTCTTGTGTTTCTTCTATTTACTATGATTACCCACAAGAAAATGAATCTTAGGGTTGTATATGGTGGCATACCTGTAATTTGATGATAATTTCAAATTTTGCAACTGTGAATATTGCTTTTGTAGCTGAGGATGAAGTTAAGAGTTTTAGGATTCCAAACTTAATGTCTCCTCCAGGCTGGAGGAACTTTTAACGGTCAACAAAACCAAGCAAATATTGAACCATTAAGCACCAGAAGCAAAAACCTATTTAGGCAATTTTAGGCTGATATTCCCAATGTATAGATACTTCATGGGAGGGCTTGTGGATAGAGTATTAGCGTCAGAAACTCTGGTGTCATTTCAATAGGAATGGAATATTAGTAGCTGAATGAATGTCTTTAATTGGATTTATCTGATGGTGTAGCAATGACTGATATATCCTTGTAGGAATTCATACATATGTCCATGTCTCCTTCCTTGAGGTCCTAGGTCCACCTTGGTTTACCCAGCCATCGCCATTACAGCATCTCCAGTCGTTCAACACTGCTCGTTTCGACTGAATGCATATTGCAATAGATTCGGGGGCGGGGGGGGGGAGGGGAAGACACTCAATATTATTTGCACCACACTTTGTAGATTGTGGAAGGTGTTTGAACATTCTGCAGTCAGGTCTCCTGATGCCACTGAGTGTCCTTAGAAATACTAAGGAAAGCAAAACAAGATTTTATTCTACTGAGGCTATTCTATGGCTGTCATGAAACTCCACACTGGATTGTGGATGGAAGTGCAGGATACAGTGTCACCTGACATGAACTCAGCTCACAATGACTATGATCATAAATTACAACTGAATCACATAGTATTGGAAAAACGGGCACAACACAATCCATTATAGTACTGTTCAAAAGTCTAGAGTATATACATTAAAGTACAAATAGCTAGGGTGTCCAAGACTTTTGCACAATGCTATAATATTTTTATGTACTGTACTGCTACCATAAAACAAAAACACATTTCATGACATATGTGAGTACTGATAGCCCTGATTCTGATATGGGTTTCTATTGTGGCCTGAGAGTGGGAAGTGGGCAGGAAGAGGGGAATCATGGTTGGAAAAAGGGGAATGGGGTGGGGGGGGGGAAATGGAAAAACATACTGTAATGATCAATTATACAATTGTTTGGAAACAAATAACCTTGCCTGGGTGTCTCAGGGCTGGATGTGTGTGCATAAATGGCATTCCCCCCCTCCCCCTCCCATTCCTGGCACCCCTTCTCTGCTATCTGTCTCACACCCCTCCCGTGGTGCTACACTCTCACCATTCACAACATCCTTTGCTCCCGCCAGATTTGCAAATGCGCTCTCTCTGCTCCACATTGACAAATACAGTACTGTGCAAAAGTTTTAAGCACCCTAGCTATATACTATGCGTATATATGCCTATGACTTTTGCTCAGTACTGTATTTCTTAGGTAAAATACTTTATTTTAGGATACCCAGTGCTAACTGTTTTTGCATTAATTAACACTTTCCTTAAAGTACATAAATATATTAGAGATTTTTTTTTACAAATGTTATTTACTTTTTAAAATAATGTTTTGTCTCCTAAAGCAGAAATGCTGATACAGAATCTTTAAAATCTTCTGTCAAAATAAAATAAAGTAACATTCATGAAGTCTTGGGGACTAAATATGGAAAAACAAAATTTCCTCTGCAAGAATTTTAATATGTGTATACCAATATAACACCTTTTCAATTTTAGTATTCAGCAAACAGTCCTGGTCTGAAGATTCTAGATCTTCTTGTAGTGCTGAATTATTTTCGGATTTTGCTTGGGATTAAATGTTTTCTGGCTTGACTCCTCTTTCTGGATTGCTGATGTGACTGTAATACTTGTCCAAAATGCCTAATATTTTTATTTCTGGGCAGGTATGGAGGTGCAGAGCTAGGAGACAGGACCATGGTGAGTTCTGTAATTTATACATGAAGACATCCAATTAAAGGGAAATACTGAGAATAACAGATATTACAGCAGACAGTAAGGATATTTAATCTAGACCATTGGTTTTATGTTGACCTTAGAGGGATATTCTGCCTCTTAGTCCTAGTGGCTTTGTTGTCAGATAAATCAATGACTGTAAGTACAGGCAACTGCCATGGAGGGAGCACATTCCTAGAAAGTGGTTTGTATCATGATTTTACATAAAGTGAAGCTTCTTCATTTGTGCATGCATCAAGAAATGTAAATTGGAAAAAAATTGTTGATTAATGTACTATGCTTTGTACAAATTCTAAGAGGCTGAATGTTATTTCATGCCTCATATTTCTGAGTTGTGATTTGTGAATTCTATAAGACTGAATTTCTGTTACTTGAATGGCAGTAATGTGAGGGTTGCCTACACTGAGTTGTACACTACTTTAATTTCATTTCCCATTCCCATTCCGACATGTCAGTCCATGGCCGCCTCCACTGGCATGATGAGGCTACACTCAGGTTTGAGGAGCCACACCTTATATTCCATCTGGTAGCCGCCAACTGGATGGCATGAACATCAATTTCTCAAACTTCCAGTAACGCACCCCCCACTTCACCATTCCCCACTCCCTTTTCCCTCTCTCACCTTATCTGTCCATCACCTCCCTCCTTTTCTCCACCCCCTTTTCTTTCTTGCATGGCCTTCTGTCCTCTCCTTCTAGATTCCCCCTTCTCTAGTCCTTTATCTCCTTCACCATTCAACTTCCCAGCTCTTTATTTCACCCGTCCCTCTCCCCACCTCCTGGTTTCACCTATTACCTTGTGTCTCTTCCTCCCCTTCCCCCACCTTCTAACTCTGACTCCTCATCCTTTTTTCTCCAGTTCTGTTGGAGGATCTCGTTCGAAACGTTGACTATGCTCTTTTCCATAGATGCTGCCTGGCCTGCTGAGTTCCTCCAGCATTTTGTGTGTGTTGCTTTGATTTTCAGCATCTGCAGATTTTTTCTTGTTTCTGAGTCGTGCAGACCTGGAAGCCACCAGGTTTAATAATCCTTTATGGTATTGATTTTGGGGTTCACTCAGTCTGGTGTCATAGAATGCATGATGATAGAGGTTCTTTTCCCGTTAACACTTCATGTACAACACCTGGTATGTGGAGAAACTTCCCCCAAACATTGATTCTCCATCCCCGTTGTGCAAAAACCCAGACAAAATAAATATGAGGTGATATCACTGGACAGCAATTTTTTTCGAAGTGTTGCTTCTTCAGAATTTTTTGTGGTTATGGTAGACCACTTGAAGCTGAACACAAATATAATTTCAGGCTACTTTTATCACATGAATTTGGAGAAACAAGAAATTAACTTTTATTGCATAATGGTGCTAATGCTAGAAATGTCTTATTGATGATTTTCATGTGTATTCGGTGTCTGACGCTTCTCACTTAAGTGTCCAACGGTAATCATCCAGCACTGATGGATTCCAGTTGCCCTGAGACCACTTCTCCATGAGTACAATGTCCTGGTGAAACCTTTCACCATGCTCATCACTGACAGTGCCAAGATTTGCAGGGAAGAAGTCTGATCGAAAATGCAGAAAATGAATCTTTAGTGATATGTTGTACTTTGTGGATTTGTATTCTTGAAGCATGTAGTCAACCAGCTGCGTGTAGTTTGGTGCTCTGTAGCTGTCAAGAAATTTTTCAGCAACATCCTCGAATGGCTTCATGTGATTTTCTCTAGTCCTTCTTGATGTTCTTTGAATTCCTGTGATTGATGTCCTGTTTGATTTGTAGACCGACAAAAATGCCTCCTTTAATCTTGGAATCTAGGAAACATCAGTCTCATATACTGAAATCCTTCACGGAAATCTTTGTGCCTGGTTACAGCAAATTCCATCCTTGCGGCCTCGAACCCAGTAATTATGCTTTTTCCTTTGGCAAACTCGTTTAACTCACTTAACTCAAATTGAATTACCAGATGAGGCTCATACGTTATAGAGGGTTCAAAATCTGTGTCAGCGTCAGTGTAATTTTCTATTTTGGTTCATGCATTATGGCATCTTTGTCTGTCTCCTCTAGACACCATGTCTCTGATGACTTTGGTACTGGAAGACTATTATCATGCGGCACAGGTCTCATGGTTGAAGGAAGATTGGGGTATTCAATTGATTTCTTGTTTTTAGAAGAGAAACCAGATACACTGGTCAGACAGAAGGAGCTGTCACATGATCGTTCTGCTCTCACCATATCATCAGGACTGCAAATGGCAATAACTTCAGAGTACCTCTGATTCAAACTCTAAGATTGACAGTGCATGTTGTGCAACAAATGTGAGGAGCCTAGGCTTTGTCTTGGTCACCAATTTTACACCCAAAATAGAGCCCGTAGGCTTTCTTAATAAAAGAAGTCATGCTCCGTCTTTGAGATTTTAGTGTATACTTGCCACAAATATAACAAAGTATAATGCCTGTTTCAACACTGGTGAGACATTTTGCTATCAGAGATACTCCTGAAAAGACAATTACTTTATTATAATGAGTATACACACTATGCTATGCACCGTAGAGCATGTGCACCAGCATGACCAGAAACCAATATACATGTAAATGCAATGCATTGAATGCTGTGTGTGATGTTTTTGTACCTTTTTCTAAAACCTGTCCTGTCATGCAGCATCTGTCCTGCCCAGGCATGCCTGCCCAAGATAAAAACTTACCAGCTTACATTGTGGGCAACACTTTAATTGACTTGAATTATGAAATGAAATAATAAATATAGGCAATTTTTAAAATGGTGCATGATAGGGAAACCTCGTGATTTTCATGATCAGCAGTCAAATTCCGTAAGATACACTCAGAAGTATTCAGGAAGCAAAATCTTTGTCCAGTGTATTTAATGCAACTAAAGTTGCCAAGAGGATTTAATTTATTACAAAGATTTTTTTTAAGTATTTTTATTTCATGGAGAGAAGGGTCCAAAAGTTTATAAAGCATAACGATTTTGTTTTTAAAATTATTTTTGTGATCAAATGCCTCCATAACTTCGTCTTTCAAAAATACAACCTCCTCCAGCCCTTTCACCGTTTATTCTTCTACTTGCTTACTTCCATTTCAGGCCTTGTTGTGCCGCCCTTGGCTCTTCATGCTAATATCCTCTCTAAAACCTACCTTTTTCAGTAACTTGCCTTTCTTAATTTCATTCTTTAATTTTTGTTCTTTTGGCTGTGGCTGAGGAGGAAGGATTGGGGAACTGACGAACCCCATTGGAAGCTGTACCAGGGCTAAGGAGTTAAACATCAATGAGCAGTGGTCCCCAGCTGACCTAAGGGCACTGTCGGAGGTGTGGCAGGCAGCAATGCGAAGCAGGAAACAACATCTTCCTGTAAATCTCATTGTCAATGACCTATACTAAAGTAAATATTTGCAAACAGTGATTATAGGTTCTTCCAAAATAAAAACATGTCCCTGAAATTAAAGTTGAATTATTGAGAAGAGCTGATTTTAGATTTCATGATTGATTTACATTGTTAATTTTCTGGACATTTCTTCAAGGCTAAGGTGACGGCTACCAACATACTGGCAAATTATGGTTCTTGACACAAAGTCACCAAGCTTTGGTGTGAGAGAAAAACCTAAGTCAAAAATGGCTGTTTTCCCCACAGTGAATACCACATCCAGTTGTAATAAGCACAGCCTTCTTTCAGGTTTGTCTGCAAAACCTGTATACTGTCATGATTTGTAGCATTCACTGTACCAGCTTAAGTTCTGCTGATTAAATCTAGATGCTTATCAGAGAGTTGATTCTAATCATCAAGGGGGAATGTTAGGCTTCTACAGCCTTTGTTTTACATTTGTCAGTCAAAAAAAGCTTTGAGATTTCAGAACCAAATTTAATCCTTCATTTGCTCCTAGAGCAAACCCTTGAGTGTACAGTTTTAAGGTACTTGTTCAACATCCCCCAATCAAAGTCATCATACCAGCACGAAAGATTTTCTGGAGCATATATTCGGTTGCTGGTAACATGCTGGTCCCAAGTTAGATCAAAGATGCAGTATATCGAAGACAATGAAGATGAAAGCTGTTCATTCAGCGTTCCTGCTGTGAATATATTTCACTGTCATAAAGTGCAACTGATACCTTAGTTCTCTCAGTGAGTGGTTTAATTCTCCAGATAGGTGGAGCATATTTGCTGAAGGTGAAAACTTACTACTAATATGTGCACTCAATTCTCTTTCAAGGTTTTTGCAGTTGATTATGTCTGAACCAAAATAGCAAGAATTGTCTGAACCAAAATACCAAGAATGTTCTACTTAAACCACTACTACATTGGTGGTTAAAGAATCGAAAGGGTCACACCAAACCTTCGAGAGTTTGCTGCACACGGGCTTAATTTTTGCTTGTATTCCAAATGATGTTTCATTTTCCCCTCTGTGTTAGCTTGACCCAATGTGTGCTGCTGCAGACATACTACGCAATATGACAGATGAAGGTGACAATGTACTGCAAGTTTTAGCTGAGGCTGTGCAGGTAAGAGACAACCTGTTCTCATACTTGTTAAGGAAGCAAATAGCAGTTGCGGCTCCAGTTATGACCAATATCAGGTTCACTTGCTAGAGAATATCTACATGTGTATCAGGTAAGGACTTGTTTGGATTTCGTTGAGTCATGCAGCATGGAAATAAGCCTTTAGGTCCAATTTTTACATGCTGACTAAAATGTTTATCTGAGCTAGTGCCTTTTATTTCAATGTGACCCATATTCTTATAGGTCCCTTTTATCCATTTGATTGTCCAAATGTCTTTTAAATGTTGTTATTATACCTTCCTCAATCACTTCCTCTGGCAATTTGTTCCACCCACTAACAACCCTCTATATGAATAAGTATTTGTTTAGAGAGCTCAAGGTAAAGGAACCCTTTGGTCAGATGTTTCAATATTACGGTGGAGGAAATGGAGTTACAGAGACAGGAGAGAAGAGCTGACCAAAGTTGATTGGAAGGGGTTGTTAGCAGGGATGACAGCAGAACAGCAATGGCTGGAGTTTCTGGGAGCAATTCAGAAGGTACATGATAGATACCATCCAAAGATAAAGAAGTATTTTGAAGGAGGATGATGCAACAGGTTAAAGCAGTAGTAAGGGAGGCAAATGCAATGCTGGAATTAACTGGGATATAAAAGCAAGGGTGTAATTGAAGCACCTTCAATAACTCCAAAATACTGCGGTTTGGTAAAATACTGAAAGGCTTTTCTTCGCTGTACAATACGACCTCCACAGTGAGTGTCTGACCCCGGACTGAGGGGAAGGGGCAAGGCGAAAACCTTTATACAGGACTCTGTGGGAGGAGCCAGCAGAGGGGCGTGTCCAGACAGTTAACCCAGTTACAACATATATACATGGTTTACCACAGTAATACTGAGGCTTTATAAGGCATTGGTCAGATCACACTTGGAGTATTGTGAGCAGTTTTGGGCCCATTGTCTAAGAAAGGACCTGTTGGCATTGCAGAGGGTCTAGATGAGGTTCACAAGAATGATCCTGGAAATGAAGGGGTTAATGTATGAGGAGTGTCTGATGGCTCTAGGCCTGTACTTGCTGGAATCTAAAAGAATGAGAGGGAGATCTCATTGAAACCTACCAAATATTGAAAGATCTAGATAGAGTGGACACGCAGAGAATGTTTCTAATATTCTAGGACTAGAGGGCATTGCATCAGAATACTCGGACATCCCTTTGGAACAGAGATGAGGAGAATTTTTTTAGCCAGTGGGTGGTGAATCTGTGCAATTGATTGTCATAGATGGCCATGTAGGTCAAATCATTGGGTTTTGAAGCATTGAAAGCGAGGGTTAATAGGCACCTAGTTAGAAAGGTTGTCAAAGGTTATGGGGAGAAGGCAGGAGGATGGGGTTGAGAACGAAAATAAATCAGCCATGATTGAATGGTGAAGCAGACTCAATGAGCCAAATGTCCTAATTCTGTTCAGTGTTTTGTAGTCTAATTTCCCCTCATGTTCCTTCAAACTTTTTCCTCCTGTTGCCTTCTGTGCTCTATAATTTCCTGTGCTCCCCTATACTCGGGGGAAAAAGACTGTGACCATCCACCCTAAGTGTGCACCTCATTATATATACCTCTGTACGTTGCCTCTTAACCTCCCGTTCTCCAGGGGAAAAATGTCCCAGTCTCACCTTATAACTTGAGTCCTCCATTCCCAGTAACATCCTCATGAATCTTTTTTGCACTGTTTGCAGCTTAATGACATCCTTCCTATAAACAAGCATTGCTCATAATACTCTGACTTGTACAGTTGTAACGGGATGTCCCAACTTCTGTATTCTGCCTTGACTAGTGAAATCAAGTGTGCCAGACAATTTCTACACCATCTTGTCTAACAGCACTACTATCAGGGAGCTGTGTTCCCTGATTCCCTAAGCCTAGTTCTTTCTGTTCTACTGTCCAGGTCTTACCATTTATTCCATAAATCTTGCCCTTGTTTAATTGACCAAAATGCAGTATCTAACATTTACCTGAGTTAAATTCCATCTGCTACTCATTGGTTTGCTTGCTCTGTTCACCTAGATCTTGTTCTAATCTTAGATAACCTTCTTCTCTGACCACTACCAGTTTCCATCTGCAAATTTACTGACCATGTTAACAACATTGTCATTCAAATCATTGATGTAAATGACATATGACAGAGGGCCGAGCACTGATCTTTGTGGCACACCACTGCTCACAGGCGTCTAATCTGAATAACAACTCTCTGAGTCCTTCCACTAAGCCTATTTTGTACCGGTTGGCTAAATCACTCTAGATCTCATGTGATCTAGCCTTCCAGATCAGCCAATCATGCAAGGCCCTGCTTTTGTCTGCATTGATAGTATCTACCATCATGCTCTCGTCAATTCTCTTAGTCACCTCTTCAGAAAAAAGCCTATTCATGTTCATGAGACACAACTTCCCATGCACGCAGCTATGCTGACTATTCCTGATCAGTCCTTTCCCTTCCAGAGTTTTGATAGATCTGATCGCTTAGAACCACATTATAGTAGCGTTTCTATCTCTGATGTTGGGCTCACTGGCCTGAGGTCCCTGGCTTTCCTTGCAACCTTTCTTAAATAAAGGCATTGAATTAGCCACCCACCGATTTTTCAGTATCTCACTTATGGTTAAGGATAATGCAAATGTCTCTGCTACTTCTTCCCTGGCTTCCCTTGATGTCCTGGGATGCAATTGATTAGGCTCCGTGCATTTATCCACCTTAAGAGCACCAGCACTCTTGAAATGTGGAAAAGTTCCAGTACTTTATTATTTGTTTCCCTTAATTCCTGAGCCTCCATGGTCTTCTTCACAGTAAATAGAGAAGAGAAATTTTCATTTAACACTCACCCATCCACATTACTTTTTAATGGTAGTTGCCTGGTAACACTTATGCTCTTAATAACTTATAGAATCTCTGAACATACTTCTCTGCCTTAACTGCTAAAGCTCTCTCATGTCCATTTTTTGCCCTCCTTATTCCCCTCTTGTGTGTTCTCCTACGTCTCTTGTACTCATAGGATTCAATTGATCTCAGCTGTCTATACTTTACACTTCCCTTTATCAGACCAGAGTCTCAATATTCTTGTAAATCAGGGTTCTATAACACAGCCAGATTTGCCTTTCACTCTAGTGGGAGCACGCTGTCTGAGCTCTTTGTATTACTTTTATAAAAACCTCCCACTTGACAGACATCCCTTTACCTGCAAACAGCCTATCCCAATAACCTGTGCAAGTTTCTATCTAATACCTTCATAATTCGTCTTGCCCCAATTTAGAACCTGTTAACATTCACTACATTTGACTGGTCTTCCACCACTCAGGGCAAAATGAGAAAGGTGGTTATTGGGGCTAAATTTTCACCATCAGAAGTTAAATAATGCAGGTTTTCTTTTTCTCCCCCCCCCCCACCTTTCTTTCTTCCTTTTTCTTTCTCCCTCTCCTCTAATACATTAATACCTTTTAGTCATTAGCATTGTATTAATATTTATGTACATCTAAGATGTGCTCTGAAAGGATATAATAATAGTTTTCAACTGTAACTTCATTTTCCCCTTTGAATCTCATTGTTTTTGCTCCATGATGAAATAATATAATCCTGATGTTCACATTTCTAACATAAAACATGTAGTTTCCATCTTTGGGTAAAGAGCAGGTTCTATTTTTTTACAGACACTCTTAATTTGTGTGAGAGAGAGGGAGCCTGTAAGATGTTGAAGTGTTGGGATGGACAGTAGTTTTGATGGAGTCTAGATCACGGTCTCTGGGGGCTTTGCTATTGGTGGACGGTGGGGGTTGATGCTTTTGCTGGAGCAGGTGGGGGGAGGAGGACGGGTAGGGTTGATCATTGTGCATGGGAGGGGAGCAGGGCATTTTGAAGTTCTAACATTTTCTGCCATTCATTTGGGTTTCTTTGTTTTGCGGACATCTGCAAAGAGTAAGGACTTTAGGCTGTATACTGGTATGCATTCTCTGATATTAAATTGAATCATTGATTAAAATTACTTGATATGGTCACCATATTTCCACAGTATTGTAATAACTGACATCAACAGCACATAAGACTGATCAGAATGCTATAAGTGGAGAGAGAGAGAGAGAAAGGGAACTATGTCTGCTGTTCATATACACGTATGTCAGGCTATTGAATTGAGTACTATGGGATCCATTCATATATACGATTGTCTATAAACTATGTGTTTATAACCCAAGGATGGCTTGTAATTATTTGAATGTAAGTGGACAGACCAGTGGTCAACACAGTACATGATGTATGGAAGGCAAAATTTTCTGAGTGTGATTTGATGCAGGCCAGTTACACTGATCCCAAGACTATGTTGAGCAATGTACGTAGAGACTACATTGTAGATTGCAGATTGTTGTCTTTTCATTTCTTCTTTCTGTTTCCAGAAAGCTGAAGCAGCTGCAGAATCTACGAAAAATATGAAGGCAAAGGCAGGACGGGCCAGTTATATTTCTTCAGCCCAGCTCACCCGACCTGACCCAGGTGCTGTGGCCTTCGCTGCCATTTTGAAAGCCATCTTAACAGCACTGAAACAGCCCACTCCTAAAGCACAAGAATGAGGAGCCATTTTTTAGGAATGTAAAATGAACGTAAATTCATTACCATTCACATACTTTGTATACTCTGCACACACAATTACCCAGTCTTGTTGGTCAGTGGGCACTGTCATTATTGCTGATTTGCATTTGACATCTACCTGTATGCACATTTTCCCTACATCAGTTAATACTAAAGATGATGACCATCCTTGAAAAGACCAACAGTATTTGTAATATAATTTGGCAAATGGATAGTGGTTGTTGTGGGGTTCCGCCTTTTACATTTGCTGAGTGTTTGATTTCATAAAGAGTCTGATTGGGTGATATTCACATTGAGCACTGGACTAACTTCATTCAGCTGTTGTTTCCATTTCAGAAACTTTAAAAGACTGAAACCAAATGGTAATTATAAAAAGACTCATATAAAACCTAACACCATGGGTTTGGGAGGTAGTGCAAAATCAAGCGCAAGAACTTTGGTGATCTTATAAATACTAATCTACGGTTTATTATCAGCAATGCAATATTCTCAATAATTAATAAAGTGATTAGTACTACAACAACATTCTGAATCCTCTTGTCCACCAAGTGCATGACAACCATCAAATATGCTTTTACACTAATCACAGTATATTCTACCTACACTTCCAGCATCTGCAGAATCTCTACTGTTTAAATTAGCCTGATGTTGATTAAGTTCCCTTCCACATCTACAGTTATGTGTCGGTGGAAAGGT
The DNA here is from genome assembly GCF_963921235.1 of Mobula hypostoma. Classification (NCBI taxonomy): domain Eukaryota; kingdom Metazoa; phylum Chordata; class Chondrichthyes; order Myliobatiformes; family Myliobatidae; genus Mobula; species Mobula hypostoma. Next base: position 57,589,472 of record NC_086107.1, read on the forward strand.
AACATTGACTAATGTATGCTTTTTTGTTGGAATAGGAATGGAGGTTTCAGAATGATAATTCTCACTTTGTCTGTACAGTTCTGTTACTGCTTCCACCTGAATTCAATGCTTTATGAATTCAGTGGGTGAACTCTAACACAGTGTGAGGGCAAATGAACTTAGCATGGAACCATTAGCAACTCAAATGGAACATTACAGATTTTCACTTTAAAACAGTTTTCTGATGCCCTCTTTTATAAGGCCCAGGATAAACCTTGTTTCTCAATTCAGCTTTTTAAAATTATCATCTTCTCAATAATGATTGTCACTTGTATTCTGGGCATTGAAACACTTGAGACAAACCTTCAGGTATTTAATTTGAGGTAATATTTCTGTATATACAGTATCTTAAATTTGAATTTCACAGTGGGAAATTCTAATCTAGGTTTGAGAAGCATGATTATTCATGTTGACACTTTTTTACTAAGCCAGTTGCATACGTAATGTTAATGAGGCACTATTATTTATAGATTTATATGATGTCAGAAAAGCTGGTCTGGTTATTGTCTAATGATAACCCTTAAATCCCATTGAGGATTCAGATAAATTCCTTCTTGATGTAGCCAGTGATGATGAATGTTTTAATGCATGTTGCAGATTTAATCTTGTGAGTGAGGAACCATTGACGAAATAGTAATGTATTTCGCATGTGGAGTATGTATGTCTTTAACTCTACCTTGCATGTGTTACAGGACATAAATAATTGCAGCCCTTGCCCTTGTAAGTGACGAAGCTTGAGACTTTGTCATGTGTGATTGATGACGTTCTGATGAGTACCTAGACCCTCTCAGTGGATGTCACACATTGCAGGTTGAAGCTAGATTTAGATTCATTTATCACATGTACATCAAAACATACAATGAAATGTGTCATTTGTGTTAACAGCCAACATGCCCAAACGTGCTGGGGGTAGCCTGCAAGTGTTGCCACACATACTCATGCCAAAATAATGTGCTCACCATGCTCCATAGAACACAGAACACAAAAATACAGAACATACCTAGAGACAAAGCAGTACCAGCAAAACAACCCCTGTGTCGTTCTCCCAGTGCACGTACATAGTCCTCTAACCACAGGACAGACTGTCTTCAGCCTCCAGCAGACTCGGGGTTCTGGACATTGGGCCTTTGGGCTTTAAGCTGTACGTCTGGACAAGCTACAGGCTTCAATCTTTGGTATCCACCCAGGACCCGAACTCCAGGCCTCTAATCATGTACACATTAATAGCATTATTCAATCCATTTGGTGTACAGTCTCTCTTGAAATCTTGACTCAATTTGTAGAGATGTGCAAAGGTTTTGCATGTTATGGACTTAAGAAACTTGCTATAGAAGATGGAGTCTAGGATGTGCCCTTACAAAAATGCTGATTAACTTGTTCAACTTAATAATGGACAATTGTCTCTTCAAACCTTCCAGCTCCAAAGAACGAAATACAGTATTTCTGCTCCATGTAAAATGTGCAAGTAAAGACAATTCCTTTAAAACAATTCAATGCCAAATTTCTTATGTGTTAAACACTTTAATTGGATATAAGGGCCTTAATAGACATATCAAATTTGCATTACGTAGAGATCTAGGGCAAGAGTAAAGCTGCAGTGTTCAATTATAAAAACTGCACAAGGCACCATTTAATATTCTGATTCAGGTATACAGTTGAAGTTGGTCACAAATGGTGTTTTAAACTGTATTATTGTAATCTGCAGTTGTGTTCTTGAACTTGACCATAGGACCATAAGACATAGGAGCAGAATGAGGCCATCGAGATTGCTCTGACATTCCATCATGGTTGATTTATTATCCCTCTCAGCCCTATTCTCCTGCCTTCACCCTGTAATCTTTGATGTCCTTACTAATAAAAAACCTATCAACCTCTGCTTTAAATATTACCAGTGACTTGGCCTCTACAGCTGTCTGTGGCAATGAGTTCCACAGATTCACCAGCCTCTGGCTGAAGAAATTCAAGTATAATTGTCACTCAACTGTACATGATTACCCGCAAATACAGCCAAATGATTCAGTGTTACCTCGGGGCCAAAGTGCAAAACACTACCAACAGTCATACACAGCTCACGGCACATATAAGATAGCAAAAAAATACAGTCACAAAGAAAAAGATAGTCCAAGTCTCTGAGTCCATGTGTGTTGTAGCAGTCTGCGGTGGAGCACAATACAGATTGTCTTCTGCCAAGTGAACACGGGAGGGCAGCACCAACTTCAATTCCTCTCCTCTGGCTGGCCACAAACATGCAACACCCCAGCCCGAGGCCTAGTGCTTTCTACAACTGAAACCACACGGCACATACAAGATAGCAGTAAAACACAATCTGAGATGGCTTGCGAGCTCCAGTGGACAGCATCAGATGCAGTACTTTTGCCAAGAGCTGGTGAGGGTATTGGTCTAGTCTCATCCAGACAGGTTGCACCTGAATCTGCAGCTCGAGACCTAGTTCTCTCTGCGACCGAGGCCCTGTGGCTCGAGACCTAGTCCTCTCTGTGACCAAGGCTCTGTGGCTCGAGACCTAGTCCTCTCTGTGATCAAGGCCTCGCGGCTTGGGACAGCCGGAAGACCCGGAGTCCGCGGACCAGACCATAAACCGGGATGCAGACTTAACGGACCGGACCATGACAGGATGAGAAAGTGGCGGGATGGGTTAGTAAGTTTGCTGATGACACAAAGGTTGGAGGTATTGTGGATAGTGTGGAGGGCTGTCAGAGGTAATAGCGGGACATTGATAGGACGCAAAACAGATGGATTTAAACCCAGATAAGTGTGGAGGTTCATTTGATAGGTCAAATATGATGACAGAATATTGTATTAATGGTAAGACTCTTGGCAGTGTGGAGGATCAGAGGGATCTTGGGGTCTGAGTCCATAGGACGCTCAAAGCAGCTGCGCAGGTTGTCGCTGTGGTTAAGAAGGCATACGATATTGACCTTCATCAATCATGGAATTGAATTTAGGAGCCAGGAGGTAATGTTGCAGCTATATAGGACGCTGGTAGGACACAGCACTTGGAGCACTGTGCTCAGTTCTGGTCGCCTCACTACAGGAAGGATGTGGAAATTATAGAAAGGGTGTAGAGGAGATCTACAAGGATGTTGCCTGGATAGGGGAGCGTGCCTTATGAAAACAGGTTGAGTGAACTCAGCCTTTTCTCCTTGGGGCGATGGAGGATGAGATGTGACCTGATAGAAGTGTATAAGATGATGAGAGGCACTGATCATGTGGATCATCAGAGGCTTTTTCCTAGGGTCGATATGGCTAACACAAGAGGGCACAGTTTAAGGTGCTTGGGAGTTGGTACAGAGGAGATGTCAGGGGTAAGTTTTTTTTTACTCAGAGAGTGGAGAGTGCGTGGAATGGGCTGCCAGCAATGGTGATGGAGGCGGATACGGTAAGGTATTTTAAGAGACTCCTGGATAGGTACATGGAGCTCAGAAAAATAGAGGACTCTGGATAACCCTAGTAATTTCTAAGGTAGGGATATGTTCGGCACAACTTTGTGGGCCGAAGGGCCTGTATTGTGCTGTAGGTTTTCTATATTTCTATGTTTCTATATCCACACTATCTAGGCCAACTATATCCACACTATCTAGGCTTTCTCAACCTTTTTGCCCTGAAAGGACCCTTGAAATAATTTTCAGGTCTCATTGAACCACTCATAAAAATAATTATATCTAGAGCTCACAGTACTTTAGCATGATCAGTGTGGAGATATAATAATCCAAAAATAATTGTCAATGCTCTTTGAGTGGAGAATAATCTTTTAGCCAACTTTTCTTCCAAAAAAAAGGACAGTTAAACTTAGCTTACCTTTCTTGAAATTACTCTTTCTTTCTCATTCATAAGTTTTAAAAAACAATTGTTTTTTTTCAATTTTGGGTCAAACTTGAGATAAACACACACAGATTTCTATCCTTGCTCTTGATGCTTGTTAAACAAGAAAAAAGCTTGCTCACACATGTAAGAAGTTGAAAACTGCAGGAAAATGTTCATTTCTTTCCTATGAATGGCAGGATACTCTTCTTTCACAGAAATCCAGAACTTGCCCAGGGGCGGATTAGTACATCTCATCTTGAGTGCATGATCAGAGTGTAGCTCATAATTCTTCCTCTTCTCTCAAAGTCAAGTTCTCAGGCTCAGCAGAAGATTCAGAGAAAGGGTTCCTCACCCAGTCATACAGATGTTTTGAAAAGGAGGAAAATACTGTTCAATTTTGTCCTGCATTTCTTCCAGGTGATTTTTAATAAGAGTCGAGACTTTCTGATCTCCTTCCTCACTTTTAAGCCCTAGCAGCAGGTGAAACATTTCAAGATTTCCTTTTGCAGCATGATTTTTCCAGAGATTTGTTTTTCTTTTAAATCCAAGAATCTTGTCACTTGAAGTCAAAACATTTTCTCCAGGGCCTCGCAGAGACTTGTTCAACTGGTTCACATGATGAAAAATGTCCGTTCAGTAGGCTAGTTTCTGCAGCCATTCCTCATCTTCAAAGCACTTAGCAAAATCTGGCCTACTATTTTCTTGAAAGTACTCCTGCAATTTACCTTTCAGCCCAAACACCATCTGGAGAACTCTTCCTCTGCTCCTCTGCTAAAGCACCGGATTTCTATATGTAGCAGGAGGAGATTGGTGTGCTCTTTGTCCAGGTTTTTACAGTTTTTTAAAACATTTTCAAGTGAACTGATCTTAAAGCTACTAAATAACTTGCTTCCTGAGTCCTTCTGCTGACTGTGACGTTGTTTTCAAAAGCTTTAATGTTTGTTTTGAGATTCCGATAGTCATTTAAAATCATCAGTACATTTACGTGTCATATGGCTGTGATCTGTGTAGTGTCATTGGCTAGAGCCATTGCTACATTTGTAAGTTGTTTGCCACAGACTAGACACAAGTATAACTTGGATCACCAGTCCATTGTAAAACCCACTGTTAAGTAGCTTCCGTTGTAAAGATATGGAAGCTACTTATGGTAGCTGAGTACTTTAGTCCCACCCACTGCTTTTTATCTCCAGGACCTAGAAGAGGCCGATGGACTACTTCTGGGGCAACAGGAGGTATTGGGTCTCTATTATGGTCCTGGGTCTTCCGATCGGGAGGGTTTTTTTTTGTGTGTGCACCCAGCTGGTGGCTCCCCGCGTCAGGAACCTGTACAGTTGACCATCCTCCGAAATGGCTTGCGAGCTCCAGCGGATAGCATCAGATGCAGCACAGCACTTTTGCCGAGAGCTGGTGAGGGTATGGGTCTAGTCTCATCCAGACAGGCTGCATCTGCACCAGTGGAGCCGGTGCTCTGGCTGCGAGAGGGGCTGGTCCCCATCCTATCACGGTGGGTGCCGAGGGGGCTCAGGAAAGTGGGGGAGTTCAGGCTGCACCACCACCTGATGGGCCGGATGTGCTCATTGGACACCGGCTTCAGGAGACAGGCTCACGCATAACATGAGTGTCCCACGGAGATGTCCACTGTACCGCTCCAAAGCGTTTCTTCTACGAGCTACTCTTGCACTTGGTCTGCCTTGCAGACTGGCCTTGGGGGCCAGTTTTACCATCTAGCAGCGGAGGAGGTCCCCAGTGGAAATCTGTTTATGCAGGGGTCATTCCCCTGTACATTGAGAACCTGGAGTGGAAGGCGTTGCCTCGGGCAGTACCGTGTAACACGTTCACTGACACCCCATCCACCTGTCCATCCTGTGACTGGGAGGAGTCACTGTACCACACTTATATGGAGTGTGAGAGGATGCAGTCCCTTTATGAGTATCTGAAGGGGCTGCTGCTCAGGGTCTGGTTGCAGTTCAGCCCTGCGCTCCTTGTATACGGGCACCCAGTATGGAGGGGCAGGTCGCGAGGAGAATCTGCTCCTAGGCCTGGCTAAGGCCATTCACTGTTCTAGGTGGAAGTTTGAGGGCTTTGACCGGGCCGACAGCCTACTCCTCTTCCATGCCTGGATGTCCTTGGAGCGGGAGAATGAAGTCACAACGTGAACGGTACCCCCCGCCCCCAGGGAATTGACTGTTTTATAGGCAGTCGTAATCATTTTAATATGAATTTATTCACTATCTTATATCACTCTTAATGTTTATACTTTGTGTACCGGTATTTGTTGTGTAAATAAACTTAGCTTTGTAAAAAAAAGACTTTTTTATGTCCGTTGTTGCAATAGTGTAATGAAATGGCACAGAAGATTGTAATTCTTTGTCATTAACCTTATCAGAATTGTCCATAGGCCTAGGCCTAGAATCCTCCTCTTGCATCTCCTCTTCAGAGATCACCACACTGGACTGTCTCTAGAATGAAAATTTCCCTCCAATTTTCTACTCCACCGGTAGTTTGTTTGCTCCCATAAGTCAGTCGGCGGCACACGAGGGCAAGTTGGGGGGTTGGGGGTGGGGGAGGAGGCTGACATCACCACCAATTCAATGCTTGGAAAACGCACTTCATGCCAATTATCAGTCTACCTCCCTCAATGTGCAACACAGCACTCACCAATTAGCAGCTTATGGTCCTCCCCTCCGTGCATTACATCACTCACCAATTATCAACCTACTGTCCTCCCCTATCTCGCGTCAAAAACTGAGAATGGTCTCAAGCAAATAAACATGGTCCTACTGGGTTGAGAAACGTCTAACGAGGTTGCTAACGGGACTACTTGGTCACTGCCCACCACTGCAAGTGCTAGCATCACACGAAGTTCAAAAAACAATTTTTTTTTAAATCACGATCTCTCGCGGAAGCCCGGTTGAGAAACCCTGATCTAGGCCTTTCAATATTTGATAGGTTTCAATGAGATCTCCTGTTATCCTAAACTCCAATGAGTACAGGTCTAGCGCATCAAGTGCTCCTCATATGTTAATCCTTCCACTCTTGGGATCATTCTCCTGAACATCGTCTGGGCCTTCTCAAATGCTAGCACATCGTTTTTTTTTTATCAGGGGCCCAAAACTGCTCACAGTACTCCAAGTGCAGTCTGATCAATGCCCTATAAAGCATTAGATCCTTGCTTTTGTATTCCTGCTGACTTTAGCCCATTTTATCAGATGTCTGTAAGTGCCCCGAAATCTCATACTGAATAATAGATTCCAACATCCTTCCAATGACTGATGTCAGGCTAACTGGTCTTCGTTCTTCTTCCTCACTCCCTTCTTGAAGAGTGGAATGACCTTTGCAATTTTCCAGTCCTCCGGAACCATTCCAGAATCTAATGATTCTTGAAAGATCATTACTAATGCCTCCACGATCTGTTCAGCTCCCTCTTTCAGAACCCTGAGGTGTAGTCCATCTGGTCCAAGTGACTTGTCTACCTTCAGACCTTTCAGCTTCCCAAGTACCTTCTCCTTAGTAATAGCAATGACTCTCATTTCTGCACCCTGATACTCTTGCATTTCTGTCATTCTGCTAGTGAATACTGATGCAAAATACTTATTAAGTACATCTGCCATTTTTTGTCCCCCTTTGCTACCTCGCCAGAGTCAATTTCCAGAGGTCCAATATCCAATCACATCTCTTACTCTTTATATATTTGAAAAAACTTTTTGTATCCTCTTTTATATTATTGACTAGCTTAAATTCGTATTGCATTTTTTCTTTCTTTATTGCTTTTGAGTTGCCTTTTGTTGGTTTTAAAGCTTCCTGATCCTCCAATTTCCCATTAATTTTTGCAATATTATATGCCCCCTCTTTTGCTTTTATATTGTTTTCAACTTCTCTTGGCAGCCACGGTTGCCTAATCCTCCCTTAGAATAGTTCTTTTTCTCCAAGAAGAATCTATCCTGCGCCTTTCGAATTGCTCTCAGAAACTCCAGCCATTGTTTTTCAGTTGTCATCCCTGCAAGTGCCCCCTTCCAATCAACTTTGGCCAGCTCCTCTCTCATGTCTCTGTAATTCCCTTTACTCCATTGTAATCATGATAGATCTGATTTTAGTTTCTGCTTCTCAAACTGTAGGGTGAATGTTGTCATATTATGATCATTGTCTCCTAAGAGTTCTTTTAACTTAAGCTCCGTAACCAAATGTGGTTTGTCACACAACCCCCAATTTGGAACAAACGGCATACGTTAAGAAATGGTCCTCATTGATTTTGTATAGGAGACCCCATGAGGAGGAAGAGAAAAAGCCATAGAGGGATGCAATGTTTGTGGGTGATCATTTTCAAAGTCATGGTGGACAATGTCAGGTGTCACACTCTGAGCATCTGGATGGAAGCTCACACTCTGAGGATCTGGATAGAGGTCTCATGACAAGTCTTATTTTGGATCAGTGAGTGCTTTTTCATATACCATATCCTGCCACTGCGCTAGTAGCCTTAGGGATTGCTCATTAACATACCACTAACTGTATCTAGCTAAAAAAAACTTAGACTGAATGGCTAGAGATAGAGGGTGGTATTGACAATAGTCAAATAGGCACGATGGTGTTCCCCAAGGATTTGTGTTGAGGTTGTAACCACTCATAATATTTATAAATGACTTAGAAGAAGCCATAGAAAGTCATCCCTCTCAGTTTATCTATGATGAAAAGTTAAAGGTTCTGCTCACAATGTCAATGAAAGTATTAAATTACAAAGAAGTATTAATAGTAGTGGCAAATGAATTTCAGTGGAGCCAAATGTGAAGATATTTACTTTAGATTAATAAAATTGTCAGAGTACTTTCTAAAGAAAATCATGAAGTATCAGTGGTGAAAAGCAACTTGGGGATCCTTATCTAAACAAGGGGAAAAGTACAGTAAGTAATCAAAAAGGCTAATAGAACCCTGTATTTTCATCTGCGCGAATGGAGTGCTCGGGATAGAAGTTATGCTGTGATTACACAAAGTACATATGAGGGCTAAGGTAGTTCTGATCATGACACCTTAGGGAAAATATTTTGGCCTTGGAAGGAGAGGACTGTAAATTTACCCTTCAAAGAAGCATTATTTACAAGGAAAACATAACACCCCTCCCCCCCACAACCTGCTTTTACATTCTGTAAGTATTGTATTTGTGTTTCCGATTTCTTTTTGTCCTTGTTTTGAATTCTTAAAGGATCCATAGACATGTAATCCAAAACTCCCGTTTCCCTTCCATTGCCCTCGTATTTGATATAATTTAAAATAATTTCCCTTGTCTATTTGTACTTCATATTCCTTTGGATTAAATTCCATTACCATATTTCTACTAAACTGACCAGATAATGATCTGAAATAAAAGCTTCCCTCCTTCCTCTCAACCGTAATGTTAATCTGTGTCCTGTTGGCAAACGTTATTACCACGTTCCCTATACTTGTCTAATTCATTAATAAATACAAGAAGGAATAAAAGCTTGAGTCCTGCATCATGATAATAATTCTCTAGTCATGAAAACATCTGTTAATTATTACCTGTGTTTCGTGCTGCCTGGCCAGTTTTGGATTAATTTGGCTACTCACCTTTGGAACCCATTTATGTTTACTTTTTAACCAGCTTGTCATATGAGACCTTTTCAGAAGCCTTGCTGAAATTTATGTCTTCTGCCCTCATTGACACTCTTATGATATATCCTGAAAAAATCCAGTTGAGTTATTCAGTCATTACCTTGGCTCAACAAATCCATGTTGATTGTTCCTGGTTCTTGACTTTCTACATGAAGGTTTATTACTGACCTTCAGAATTAATTACTAAAATGTAAAAAAAAAATTTCTTCAAGCTTGTTTGCATCATACACCAGGGTGCTCTCTACAGTTACCCGATGAGATAACCGTAACCTTTGGCCAGGAGCAGATGACGTCAGGTATTGCCCAACCTTCATGGAGTGTTTCGACCCTTAACCCCTACACTCTCCAGTTGGTGAGTCAGCAGTGGTGTCCAAGCCACTGCTCATCTGTTCTTGACTTCCAGCTGAAGTCCTCTTGCCTGCTCCATATCCAGCAAGAGGCTTTTTCTGCTTCCTCCCCTGTCCTGTGAGCTGCTTGGTTCTTGCTCTTTTCATTGAGACCCTGCACATACAGCAGCCTCTTTGCTGACCCTGCCAAGAACCCTCTACAGCCAATCTCCACAGGGAATAGTCATGTCTACCATCCTTTGTCCCTGCACTCCTGGACTAAGGTTGGTACTTCAGTGCCTTCCTGTCAAGACCCTCCTCACATCCTTCCTCCCATGGTACTGTGAGCTCCACCAGGATGGTTTTGTTGTCTTTGTTGGATCACAATTTGGTCAAAGTGTGGTTTGCACCACCTCCAGGAAATGCAGCTTCCTCCCTTCATCAAACCTCATCTCCCATGGTTTGGCAGTTTGCAGCAGATTGGATTTAGGCCTCTTTGATATAACTAGTGTGGCCCTCTCCTTGATGAAAATGACTGCCCTGTTTGCTTTTCTACCAGCTGGTCTCTTTTCACACTTCTCCTGCTCCGGTGTGTCAGCAAGGAACAGCAGGACCTTGATGTGGCACCACCTATACCATCCTTGTATTAAAGCTGTTTCGCATCCTGACAGTGCGTGCCAGTGAACCCCACTGACCACAATGATTGCAGTTAGGATGCTCTCTTAACCCCCATGTGTGCAGCTGTGATGATGTAGGGAGAGTGTCATACATGGACCATAGGAGGAAAAAATGCAGAAGGGCTCCAGTCTTCAAAGCTTTGCCCAAGTGATCTTGCACTTGGGAAAATCCCATTTCATCCAGGTGTCCTGTGACCGCCCCCCCCCAAACCCACTGCCATTGATACCTGCCTTTTGTCCTCACGGTTTCATACCTCTGCCTGGTCCATGATCCTTGCACTTGCACTCTGCCATTGTTGGAAGTGTGCAGAACAAAGGCCTTGACGTCCCAGGTATGGGTTGCCAATGATGTCTCTCAATTGCAGGGAGCTCACTGCCTGGTCTATGGCCAAGTTGGTGGCCCATTTTCCTCCTGATCTTGTTGTGACTTCTACTTGATTTATTAGCTGGTCATTGAACGTTCTCAGTGTTAACACAACTACACTTTACCACCTTGAACTCTTCCACTACTGATGACAACGGGAGCTGTAGCTGGCCTAATCTTATGTAGAGCCCCACTGAAGAATAAACAGGGGGAGAATCCCCAGCCAGCTTTGTGGGTGCTTGTTGATTTTACTCTTGATGCCTTCTGCATTGGTCATGAGGAAATTGTACACCGTGAAAAGCTAGAGCAGCCTTTGTAGAAGGCTAGGTTGGTACAACCATGTCTTAAATTTACTAGGGAGTCCAGTTTTGTCGATCTTCTTCAGTTACTCTTCAGTCTGCTTGACAGTGTCAGTGATGTTAGCACTGTCTAATATTTCTGCATTAAACCACTTTCCAAGACACTTTATTGGGTTGTCCTCTATGGATGAAGTGATTTCTCCCTGTACTTAAAGACCTGCTTGCTAGTAACCTTGCCCTTTTTGATGACCATGCATCTGGACTTTCTGAACTTGAAGGTTATATAGTCCAGATAGCTACATTGTCCAGGGTTTCCAATGCCCATCTTGCTTAGACATGGGTTACAGTGGTTACTGTGATGTCATCCATGAACCCCGTATTGCAGGTTGCCATATGCTGGGCTCCAACATTTGGCCTCGAGTTACATCTGCTGTTGCTGTTATGAAGAATTTCATATCCATGACAAACAAGATGGGGGAGATGGTACAGCCAGTTGGATTCCATTTTTTGGTGGTCTTGTCACCTGATTGTAAAGTGGGCTGAAGTGAAGCATAGCTTGAATCATCCTAGGTTCCTGGTGATCATGTCTTGCATTTCTGGCAGGATATTGTTGTGGTCCAGGCCAATCTGGATGAGGACGTGTGCAATTGATCCATAGGCATTTGCAAGGTCTAACCAGATGACAGTTGGGTCACCTTTCTTCAGCCTGGCCTCGCGGATCAACAGGCTGATTATTGAGGTGTGTTGAAGGCACCCAGAAAAACCTGGGATGCCACCTTTCTGGGTGGATGTGTTTATATAGTGGTTCTCCATTAAGTAAGAGATCAGTCAGTCTTCTCACAAGCATCGAGAAGGCTATCTTGCACTCTATGCTAAGGAGGAAGATTGTGGAGGAATCTTCTTCCTTGGGAACAAAGCACCCTTCAGCCATTTTCAAGCTTGGTGCGATAAAGCCTTTGGTCTAATTCTTCCTCATTATCTTCCATAATTTCCGGAGGAATTTTGGGCATTTCTTATATACCTTGTAAGGTATGCCATGATCTTGGGCAACAGATGACTGCTATCTTGATGATATCCTGGACCTCCTGTCATGTGGGCCTTGCCACGTTCAGCTCAGTTGCTGGGATTCTTGGTTGGGGACTTTTGGATTGAATTCTAGTCATTTCTATGTTGGCAAAAAGACTCTGATTGTCTACCCTTTCTCTGACTCAACATAGTTTTCTGAACTTCTTTCAGGTCTCCCTTCATCATCTACTCCAGAGAAGACAACTCAAGTTTGTACAATGTCTCCTTGTAGTTTATACTCTCGAATCTGGGCAACATCCTGGTAAATCTCTTCAGCACCCTTTCCAAAGCCTCTACATTCTTCCTGTCATGGGGTAACTGCAACTGCACACAATGCCCCAGAGTAGTCTAACCAAAATTTTATACAAGTGCAAAATGGCAGCTTGACTATTAAAACAATGCCCAACCAATGAAGGCAAGCATGCCACATGCCCTCTTTGCCAACCTATTTAATTGTGTGGCCACTTTCAGAGAGCTATGGTTTTAGACCCTGAGGTCTCTCTACACATCAATGCTGTTAAAAGCCCTGCCATTAATTGTATACTTTTAACATTACATTAGACCTCCCAAAGCACAACAACTCACACTTGCGTGGATTAACTCGATCTGTCATTCCTCTGCCAATTTCTGTAATAGATTTTTATTTTGTAGTATCCTTTTTACAGCCACAACTCCAACAATCTTTGTGTCATCTGTAACTTTACTAATCCACCCACCTATTTTCATCAAGTCATTTGTATATATCAGAAACAATAGAGCCCCACCTTTGGTTCTTGTAGAACACCACTAATCATGAATTTACTGTTGGAATAACACACTTCTATCACTACTGTCTTCAATGGGCAAGCCATTTTCCAGCAGAATCGTTGCTCTGTGATCAGAACATAAACCTTAATAACTGTAAGACTGCAGGCCAGTTGCAATGCTTTCACTGAGTTTACCTTACCTACCACAAGGCAGATTTGGAGGTTGCAAGTTCATTGATTGGGTGGTTCAGTAGATTAAGCGGTGAGTCGCATTTTGGGAGAGGAGAGTGAGTGCAAAATCTAAGAAGCGATGGAGGACTTTCCGAGCTCTTTAGCGGGAAAGATTGCAATTTATTGGGCACTTGGCAAAGACTTATAGAAAAGATTTATAAAAAGAAGCAAGTTTTAATTGGAGCAGCCATTGTGTGAGTGGACAGAGTTAGAATGGAGGGCTTGAGGCTTTGGAGAAAAGAGGTGGAGGTTAAGGTAGTTTTATGGTATGTTTGTTTCTTTCTCCATCTATTATTGCATAGCTGGTGTAATGAGAATGGGTCCAGGGTGAGTGGTGTGTTCTTCATGTTGAGTGTAGGAACTCTGGGAGACCACACCCCCCCACCCCCATCTCCCTGACAACCACATCTGTGTGAAGTGCATCCAGCAGAGCTTCTTACAGACTGTTAGGGAAACAGAGCTGGAGCTGGCTGACCCACAGAGGTGGAGAGTTTGGGAATTATGATGCTATTAGGCAGGAACATGGGTGTGTAAACTGGGAATGGATGTACTCAGGGAAATGCACAATGGAAATGTGGAGGTTCTTTAGGGTTGCATGGGATTCTGGATAGGTTTGTCTCGATGGGGCAGGGAAAGAATGGTGGTGTGAAGGAGTCATAGAGGCAAGAGATTTGGAGTGGAAGTCAAGGGGAAGAAAGAAGATTACTTAAAGTTTATGACAACCCAGACGGGTTTAGAGAGTTCTAATATAACCAGAAACAAGCTGAAGAATGGAATAGGAGAGCTAGAAGGAGGCACAAGGAGGCCTTGGCAAGTACAATTAAGGAAAATCCCAAGACATTCTACACATACAGTACATGAAGAACAGGAGGATAGCTAAAGTGAGGATAGGACCAATCAGGGGTAGAAGAGGAGTAACACAAACATGAGAAAATCTGTAGATACTGGAAATCAAAGGAACACACACAAAATGCTGGAGAAACTCAGCAGGCCATGCAGCAAATATGGGAAGGAGTAAACTGCTGATATTTCAGGCCCTTCAGCAGGTCTGGAAAAAAGAAAAGATGTCAGAGCAAGAAGGTGGGGTAATGGGAAGAAGAAAAAGGTGGCAGGTGATAGATGAAACTGGGAGGGGATAGAGGCAAAGTAAAGAGCTGGGAAGTTCATTGGTGAAAGAGATGAAGGGCTGGAGAAGGGGGAATCTGATAGGACAGGACAGACAAGCATGAAAGAAAGGGAAGGGGGAGGTGATGGGCAGGTAAAAAGATAAGGTGAGAGAGGGAAATGGAAATGGGGAATGGTGAAGGGGGGGTGGTTGGCGGCATTATCGGAAGTTAGAGTGATCGATGTTCATGCCATCAGGTTGGAGGCTACCCAGACAAAATATAAGGTGTTTCTCCTGCAACCTGAGTGTGGCCTCATTGCGCAGTAGAGGAGGCCATGGACTGACATGTTGGAATGGGAATGGGAAGTATTGAAATGAGTGCTTACCAGGAGATCCCACTTTTTCTGGTGGATGAAGTGTAGGTACTCATCAAAGCAGTCTCCCAATCTACATTAACTCTCACTTATGTACAGGAGGCCACACCAGGAGCACCAGATACGGTGGATGACCCCAACAAACTCACAGGTGAAGTGTGGCCTTACCTGGAAGGACTGTTTGGGGCCCTGAATGGTCATGAGAGAGGAGGTGTAGGGCAGGTTTGACACTTGTTCTGCTTACTAGGAGAGAGATCAATGGTAGTGGGTGGGGCAGGGGGGAACAAATGGATAAGGGAGTCATGTAGGGAGCAATCCCTGCAGAAAGTGGAAAGTGGGGATGAGCAAAAGGTGTGCATGGTAGTGGGATCCCATTGGAGTTGGCAGAAGTGGCAGAGAATTTTGTGCTAGACGTGGAGTCTAGTGGAGTGGTAGGTAAGGACAAGAGAAAACCTATCCCTGGTAGGGTGATGGGAGGATGGCATGAGGGCAGATGTGTGTGAAATGGAAGAGATGTGAGGGCACCATTGATGGTGGAGGAGGGAAATCCTCTTTCTTTGAAGGAGGAGGACATCTTATTGGGTCTAGAATGTAAAGCCTCATCCTGAGAGTAGATGCTGTGGAGGCAGAGGGACTGAGAGAAGGGAATGGCATCTTTACAAGGGACAGGATGGGCAGAGGTAGAGTCCAGGAAACTGTGGGAGTCAGTGGGTTTATAAAAAAAAATCAGTAGATAAACTGTCTCCAGAGACAGAAAGATTGGAAAAGGGAGGGACGTGTCGGACATGGACCAGATAAATTTGAGGGCAGGGTGGCATGAGCTCCACTGTTAAATTCTATTGTTATATTTATGATTTGGAAGTCCATCAAGGATGTAATCTGATTGGTCACCAAGATCTCAATTGGAGCACTATTTTCCAATTATGTCAGTGCATTTCCAAATGAAGGATGATAGATAACAAAGAGAAATGATAAATATCTGCAGCAGTGAAGATGTTACATGTTAGAGAGTGGGGATATGTAATATCATGTAAAGAAAGGAATGTAGCTTAAATCTGTTTTACACTCACTAATGAATTGAAAATGTGTTTGTAAAACACAATATCTGAGAAACTTCCATTACCCAAGCCAGCAAGAGCTTGCTGAAATCTGATGCATTTCTTGGCCATGGTAATCAGTTCTTATGATGTCTAGAGAGAGTGATTCAAGATCATATGGGTGAGACTTCAGGCATACTAAGTCTAATTTATTGTGACAAAACAGAGAACAACTTAATGGTTTCCAGTAATCAGGTAACATAGAAACATAGAAAATAGATGCAGGAGTAGGCCATTCGGCCCTTCGAGCCTGCACCACCATTTATTATGATCATGGCTGATCATCCAACTCAGAACCCTGCCCCAGCCTTCCCTCCATACCCCCTGATCCCCGTAGCCACAAGGGCCATATCTAACTTCCTCTTAAATATAGCCAATGAACTGGCCTCAACTGTTTCCTGTGGCAGAGAATTCCACAGATTCACCACTCTCTGTGTGAAGAAGTTTTTCCTAATCTCAGTCCTAAAAGGCTTCCCCCTTAGCCTCAAACTGTGACCCCCCGTTCTGGACGAAACAGATCTTTTAATTATTTAAAATGTGGTGGTCACAGTCTCTCTCTATGCTGCATTTAACTTTGATGATGACCTTCTAAAGGACATACCCTACTTGCCCATCCTCCTACCTATCACTCTAGTTTCCATCCTCCTGCTAAATTAATTTAACCCTCCCTCCCCACAGCAGTTCTAGCAAACCTGCTCACCTGCCTACAAGGATATTGGTCCCACCATATGCCAGCACCAGGAATTTTACCATGCCATCTCATACCTGGTATTTTGGCAAGTCCGATTATTTGGCTGACCTTCTATCTTTGGTGTACAAGCAAAGACTGAGGACCACATCATCAGCGGCGAGGATCACAAGGGTATGGTCAGAGAGGCAAAGGAGTGCTTACAGAATGGCTATGAATTAGTAGACTGGAACATATTTAAAGATTTATCTTTGGGTTTGAGTGAAAGTATCACAGTCATTACCAGCTTTATCAGGATCTGCATGGATGAATGTCTGGTGCCTTCAAGAGCATAATGGGCACACCCAAACTAGAAGCTCTGGATGAACCAGGAGATTCTTGTCTGCTGAAGACCAAGTCTGCGGCATCCAAAACTGACAATGCAGAACCCTACAGGAAGTAAGGCTTGTCCTTCAGAAGGTCATCATCAAAGCAAAAGGGAAAGTTAGAGACACAATCGGGTGCGTGACAGTAGTGGTAGAGTTTGCATGCTATTATTTCCTATTCCTATAGGGTGAAACTTGACAGCAGAAGTGGTCGTGATGTTTGAAGCTCAATGCTTGTGCGCACTTTGGAAAGGAAAATACAACTACAACTGTGCAAATCCCCACCACATCCAGTGAACCTGTGGTCTCTAATGCGGATTTCAGAAGATCCTTGAAGAATGTGAAATCTAACAAGGCATCAGACCTAATGATGTACCTGGCTGGGTACTGAAAACCTGCACCAACCAACCGGCTGGAGTGTCCAAGGACATCTTTAGCCTCTCACTGCATCAGTCAGAGATTCCCACCTCTTCAAAAGGGCATCAATCATACAGGTGCTCAAGAAGAGTAAGATGAGCATCTCAATGACTAACACCCAGTAGCACTCATATCAACTGTGATGAAGTGCTGTGAGAGGTTTGTCATGATTAGACTTAACTTCTGCCTCAGTGAGGACTTGGACCCACTGCAATTCGCCTAGTTCCATAACAAAGGACCTGGACCTGCAGATGTTTGTCTACTCCCATAACAGGTCCACCGCAGATGCAATTTCACTGTCTCTCCACTTGGCTTTGGAACATCTGAGCAACAACAACAATACATACATCAAGCTGCTATTTATCGATTATAGCTTGGTGTTCAACACCATCATACGTTCAGTACTAATCAACAAGCTTCAAAACCCAGACCTCTGTATCTCCATCTATAAATGGAACCTTGACTTCCTCACTGGGAGATCACAGTCAATGTCGATTGACTATAACATCCCCATCTTGCTGACAATCAACACAGGTACACCTCAAGGATGTGTACTTTGCCCTCTGCTCTACTTTCCCTACACTCGTGACTGTGTGGATCTGCAGAGCACAAGTGGCATCTATAAATTTGCCAATTCATTGTTGTTGGCAGAATTTCAGATGATGAGGAGGAGGTGCACAAGAATGAGATGGATTGGGTTTGTTTGAGTGGTGAATTGATTATGGATTTTTGGAAGGGGAAGATGAGAGAATGTGCATCAGTCCTCATTGAAAGGTCAATGGTGAAAAGGATGAGCAGCTTCAAGTTCCTGGGCATTAACATCTCAGAGTCATGAAAAAGGTATGCCAATAGCTCTACTTCATTAGGAGTTTGAGAAGACTTGGTATGTCACTGAAGACTCTAGCAAATTTCTATAGATGTACAGTGGAGAGCATTCTGAATGGTTGCATCACAGTCAGGAACGGAGCCTCCAATGTACAAGATCAAAAGAGGTGCGGACTGTGCGGACTCAACCAGTGTCATGGGCCCAAACTTACCTGCCCAAACTATCTTCGAGAGCTAGTACATCAAGAAGGCAGCATCCATCATTATACAACCTCACAATACTACCATTGGTGAAGAGGTACAGGAGTTTGGAGACTGACTGTCAGTGTTTTAGGAACAGGTTTTCCCCTCCACCATCACAGTTTTGAATGGTCCATGAACCTTACCTCACTTTTCCTCTTTTAGTAATGTTTAGTTATAATTTGTTTGTTTGTAATTTGTAGTAATTTTTGTATCTTATGCTGAACTAATGACAGAAAACAATAAATTTCACAACATATGTCAGTGGTAATAAGCCTGATTCTGATTCTGATTCTATTTAGCTTAGGAAGACTTGACTAATTTGCTTGGCCTTAACATGGTACATGGTTGTGAACTGAGGATTTACTGCAGATATTAATGACAGACAGTATTTTTAAATGGTTGCAGCAGTTCTCAACATTGTACCTTAGCTTGACCCACTCTTTGCTATGCAAGGTGTGGGACAGAGATGGTCGTCAACTGAAGGTACTTACTGAGGCTGTGCAGCTAAGGAACATCTCATACTGACTGGGAAGCAAGCAGAGCTCCTAGACCCAATCACTATCCAATACTTTTGTTGGGTGTTCATACGGTGAGGATAGGATTGGATTCGGCCTTCAATTTTCATTAGCTTATTGAAAGCCACCAGCTGAGATAACATGAAGAATAATTACTTAATAGGGAAAATATTCTGAAAACCTGACATTAGACACCAATGATCACCAATTTTAATAGATGTATAGTATGCGTCATGGTCCAGTCCGTGAAGTCCGCATTCCAGTTCATGGTCCGGTCCATTAATTCCTTATTCCAGGTTTTCCTGTTTTCCCTTGTTCTGTGGGGTGCCATAATTGAGGCACCTGATTCTCGTTTTGGGCTGGCACATAAGTACCTCTCAAACCAAGGATTCCCCGCTGGACTGTTCCCTTCCTCTCCCCATCTGAATCCTTGGCAGTTTATTTCAGCAGTTACTTTGGCATTAAACTTCTCCTGTAATCTTTGTCTGTTACCCTCACCTACTACCTTGCCTGCAACCCCACCTGCGTCCTCGGCTGTATCGCTGTCTAGTTCAACTGTCGGAGTGAGACTGAAGCCTTGCCACACCAAGATAAGAAACTACCTATTGTTGAGTTTGGAACTGTCTCTTTGTGTCCCTGTGTCAAAGAAGAGCCTGGCCCTAGATTCTGTTCCCAAGGAGGTGTCCTGACTCTGTGTAGAGCCACGGCCCTAAGTCCTGTTCCCAAGGAGGGGTCCTGGTTCTGTGCTCCGTATACAAGTCCCAGCCCTAAGTCCTGTCCCCAAGGAGGGGTCCCGGCTCTGTGTTCTGTGTTCCAGTGCTCAAGTCCAAGGCTCTATGTTCCTGTGTCCCAAGACCAAGTCCAGGAGCTGTGTTCCAGCCCTGTCCAAATCTGAGCTTTGTGTTCTCGTCCAGTCAGGAGTCCCTCGGCAGTTTACCTCGGTAAGTGTCCTAGAAAGGGCCCCGGCCCTGCATCCCAAGGAGGAGTCCCGGCTCCGTACCCAAGAGCCTAACCAAACTGAGTCCAAGAGCCGAGCCACACCTAGTCCAAGAGCCACATCCTGCCCTGGAGTACTTGTCCAAGGCTACGTCCACACTACGCTGGATAATTTTGAAAATGAAGCTTTTTCTCTTCGTTTTGACCCTCCGTCCACACTAAAGCGGCGTTTTCATCCCCCGAAAATGGAGATTTTCAGAAACGGTCTCCAGAGTAAATAAATCTGAAAATGCCTAATATCCGTTGTAGTGTGTACGGGGTAAACGGAGATATTTAAAAACGCTGTCATGACAACACCACAACAACAATGCTTTTTCTGCTTCTGCTTGGTACTGCGCAAGCACTGCTGGACAGCTGTTATAACGTGCAGTCAGTGTGAACAGCGTGAGAGTTAAATTGTAAAGTGAGCTTTTTTGACTATTTAAAAACGCTGTCATGACGTGCCGGAACAGATGGCAGCAGCGCGGCATTTCATTGTTTTCCTGAGCGCAACCCCCCACACAACCTAACAATTTCAGAACAGACGGCAACGAGACTGAAGCCAGAAGAGTTAGAAATGTACTCACCAAATACTTTGACCCATAGCTTACTGAATAAATAGGTATACTCACTTTGCCCTGTTTTCTGTCCTTGCTTGTATGAAGGTGATTTACCTATTTATGCAAGTACTTCTCTGACAATAGATGTGTAACAGCCTAATGTAACATTGTATGGAAATACAAGATAACACTGATGCAGACATGTTTCATACATCTAACAAGGTACTTTATTAATGCAACAGAGTTAGTCAGTTTTTCAATGTTCGTCGTCAGCCAGGTCATACTGTCCGTGAACTCCCTGTCGGTTGCCTCCATACGCTACAGTATTTGTTTTTTCTTAGTTTGAAGTCCTCCTGTGCGAAAGCCAAGACCCAGTTCCTTTTCACTTTTTCTACTCCATAACTGGACGAACGCGCACCAAATATATCATCTTCTCTTAGCTTGCTTTCTGTGTGTCCTGCGCATGCCCAGTAGGAGGAGATTCGCCCAAATATCCGTCTAATGTGGACAGAGATATTTTGAAAAATGCTTAGTGTGGACGCCTGTCGTTTTTACTCGAAACCGTTTTTTTCAAAATTATCTGGCATAGTGTGGACGTAGCCCAAGGCTCTGAGCATCCAGTTCAAGTCCAAGGCTCTGTGTTCCAAGACCAAGTCCAGGTGCCGTGTTCCAGCCCTGTCCAAATCTGAGCTTTGTGACCTCATCTAGTTCCGGTTCCTCGCCCAGCTCAGGAGTTCCTCGCCCAGCCCGGTGCTGGAGTTTCCTCGTCATATGCTGGAGTACCTCGTCCTGTCCTTGCCAAGATCCTAGTCCCGAGTCCTAGCCTGGTCCCAGGTTCCGGTTTGGAGTCCCAACCTAGGTTCTGGGTCCTTGTCCAGGCTCTGGTTCCGGAGTTCTGTGTTCCTAGTCCAGGGTCCTCGTTCCTAGATTCCTGTCCGGGTCCTGTGTTTCTAGTCCAAGTCCTTGCCCAGGCCCTGAATCCTAGTCTCGTCCAGGGCCTGTGTCCCTGTCCGGCGTCATTTCTTCCTTACTCAACTTGCTATCTCGATAAATCTAGTCCTATTCATAGTACTTCAGTGTCTGTGTCTTGCATTTGGGTCCGCTCCCAACGCCCCCTTGTAAAAGTATGTTTTTTTCTTTCTCCAAATAATGCTGATCACAGTCAATGATAATTGATCATAAATACCCAATTCATGCTTTGAAATAACATAATAGTAACTTCCCTTAATGTTCAGAAACATTTGCTTTTATTTCATGCCAAAAAGGCGACCAGTGTCTTTGAAAATTAGTGATTCCAAATCATAGTTCAATACTTAAATGCAAGCGTGTGAAACATAAATAACCATAACATGAACTGTATGAGATCCTAGATTTTCTGAATGCTTTGATGGAAGTTAAGAAAGCTTTGATCTCCAGACTAGGGTGAACACTGCTTTGTGGCATGAAGACTGCTGTCTTTTCATTCCCCTGTTCTGCTTCCAGAAATCCAAAGCAGGTGCAGAAGCTACCAAGGATGTGTCTGTAAAGGCAGGATGGGCAAGTTATCTCTTCAACTCAGCTTACTCAACCTGATCCTGGTGCTGTTACCTGTGCTGCCATTTTGAAGGCTATCTTAACCACTCTTGAAGGACCTATTTCAGTAGACCATTTCTGATTATCTTTTTGGGACAGTGCTTTATCTTTAGAGAGTTTTCTACCAGAGCTGCCTAGTTCCAGTGTTTACCTGATATAGGCAAAAGGTTTGAAGTAAACCCTTGTGCATCCTATCGATATCCGTGTTCAAATTGGACCTCAGTTGCAACCTCTCTCCACTAAGCTGCAGAGCTACTAGCACTCACCCACTCACTGGCCATCATTGATTCTCATTGTGTCTCAATGATCAGTACTTTGTATACCTTACGCTACATATATGGCATGTATATATTGTATATCTCATATCTATTGATACCCTATTTAGACCCTGCTATCGGTCATAGATCACTAATTTACATCTTGCATCCTTGTATGCCTGCATTTAGCTTGTGTCATCACATTCTATTCACCCACTTTGAAGGTGATTACCCATCCTGAAAAAGTGTATTTTTAAGAATCAGATTAGGTTTATCATCAATGAAAAGAAGTGAAATTTGTTCTTTTGCAGCAACACTACAGTGCAATACACAAAAAAACCTCCAAGTTACAAACAAATAAATAAATAGTGTACAAAGAGAGCGAAATAATGAGGTAGGATTCACGGCATCATGAACCATTCAGAAATCTGATGGCGGTAGGGTGGGTGGTAGTGGGAAAGAATATGTTTCTAGGATGCTGAGTGTGTGTCTTCAGGCTCCCATACCTCCTCCATAATGGTAGTAATTAAAAGCAGGCATGTCCTGGGTGGTGGAGATCCTTAATGATGGATGCTTCAATTCTAAGACACTGCCATTCAAAGATGTCCTTGATGGTCGAGAGGTTAGTTTTCATAATAGAGCTGCCTGAGTTTACAACCCTCCGTAGTTTTTTATGATTCTATGCAATGACCACTCCATGCTAGATGGAAATGTGACCAGTTAGAATGTTCTCCATGGTATAGCTATTGAAAATTACTGGAGTCTTTGGTGACATACCAAATCTTCTCAAGATCCAAATGAAATATAGCTGCGGGCGTGCCTTCTTTTTCATTGCATCAGTATGTTGGGGCGTGGATGGATCTTCAGAGACTGTGATATTCAGGAGCTTCAAACTGCTCACCCTTTCCACTGCTGATGCACAGATGAGGACTGGTGTGTGCTTTCCTGACTCGCCCTTCCTGAGGCCCACATTCATTTCCTTGGTCTTAGTGACGTTGAATGCAAGGTTGTTGTTGTGACACTACTCAACCAGTTAATATATTTCACTCCTAAAACCATCTTGTGAGATTCTGTGGATAACAGTTGCATCATTGTGAATTTATAGATGGTGCTTGTGCTGTGCCCAGCCGCACAGCCATGAATGTAGAGACTATTGGGCAGAGCCTGCAGGTGGAAACCTCCAGTTGCAGTCGTGAGAGATTGAAGATGTCCTTGACTGTTCCAGCCAGTTGGTTGGTGTAAGTTTTCAGTGCCCTAATATTATACTATCAGGGCCTGACGGTTAGCAAGGATTCACCCACTTGAAAGATGTTCTGGCATTGGCCTCTGAGAAAGATATTACAGGGATGCCAGATGCTGTTAGGATCCGTACAGCTAAGTGTGCATAAAAGGCATTCAGCTCATCAGGGAGTGAAGCATTGTAGCCATTTATGTTAAGTTTTGCCCTATAGGAAGTAATGGCCTGCAAACCCTGTCAAAGTTGGCGTGCACACATTTCTGCCTTTAACTTCACTCAGAATTGCTTCCTTGCTCTTAAGGTGGCCTTCCATGGGCCATATCTGGGCTTATTGTAGAGTTCTGGATTACCATTGAATCCGCAGATCTAGCCCTCTGCAGGCTGTGAATCTCACGGTTCATCCACAACTTCTGGCTTGGATATGTTCGGTATGTCCTCAAGGGCACACACTCATCCACAAAGGTCTTGATGAAGTCAGTGACAACTGTGGTATAATTCATTCATATCCAAAGACGAATCCATGAATATGGTCCATTTTAGTGACTCAAAGCATCCCACCACTGGTGTTGTGCCTCTCAGTCTCTGCCAATATGCTGGGAATCGAGCTACAGCCAGGTGATCTGAATTGCCAATGTGCAGGCATGGGAAGGTGGTGTAACAGTGATAAAGTGTGTTGGCTTCTATAGTTCCACAAGTGATATATTGGTGGTAATTGTTCAAAGACTTCCACAAGCTGGCCTGACTGAATTCCCCTGCAATGACTAGGAAGGCATCAGGATGTGGTGTGGTGTTTCATGACTCTTAATCATGGTGCTCAGCTTCTCCAGTGTTTATCTGATATTGGCCAGGAGTGGAATGTAATCTGTCTCCAGGATGATGGTGGAAAACTCCATTGACAGATAACATGGATGACATCTGACCCCAAACGTTTAAGGTCTGAGGAGCACGACTGAGACAAACACTACGTCTGTGCACCAAAGTGAGTTAATCATAAAGCAAACATTGCTGCCTCTGCTTTTACCTGAAGCTATTTTCCCATCCATGCAGTACAACTGGGAGCCCTTGGGCTGAAATGCTGTATCAGATGTATTGGGGGGTGAGCCATGTCTCCATGAAGCAAAGTACACAGCAGTTCCAGATGTCCCCCTAATACTGTAATTTTGCTCTGAGGTCTTCAATTTTATTTTACAGAGATGGTACATTAGCCAGGGAGTGGTGGTCTTAGGTTTTATTTGCAGTTCAATGTGTCAGACATGTTTTCTTAAGGTGAATCTGCATCTGCTACCTAGGTGATCTGCAGTCTAAAGTTTGTTGATTTTGAGGACTGATAGATTTTTTTTAAACATCTTAGATTAATGTTGCCTACTGAAGAACCTATGGCTGTGACTATAGATTTCAGCTGTATTAGGGACTTCTTTTTATTCAGCATTTAGATATTTGATGTAAAATTTTGATTCTGGGTTAATCAGATGGTCTTCATTCACTGGACAGTGACTTTACAGACAAACAGCTAAAGAGATGAAAACTGAGTGATCATTGTATTAGAGTTTTAGTAGGAAACCAAAGTAAATATTAGGGTATGGGAGAATTTTGAAATGTACATCAGAACACAGGATTGCGGAAATTTTGTAACCGAGTTACAGCTGAAGTCATTATCAACATGCAACTCATATTCAATGAAGATCTAAATATTCGGTATTACTTTTGTAAAATATTCCACCACAGTCTTCTTTCTGAAAGAGACTCATGAGAAGTGCTTCCTTACCTTTGGCTCTTGATTAATTATTTAATCCTGTGCAGTCTGTCTATCAGAAGAGTTTAGCTCTTATCTGAGATAAAATAGTACCTGAAGGGAATGTGCAAGAGGAGGACAAGTTTGAATTCAAAGAGGAAGAACAGCAGCTTAAGCATTGGACATAACCAATGCAGTAACATCTAACATGTGACTTGCCATTTCATTAGCAGCCTTAGTGACTAGAAAGTTCACCTAGTGAGCCCACCTAACCTGTTAACCATCACTCCTTTCAAAAGAACCTTCATACAATCATGTTTCATTTTCCGTTCTAATGTTATCAACTTGCATGTAACAAAAGCAAAACAGAAAGTAGAAGAGGGCATGCAATCTTAGATGCAGCTCAAGGAATTTGACTTTGTGCTATGGATCATGTGACTGTTAATAGTAACCCAGTCAAGTATTCAGCTTTTTGAAACACATAGCCTTTTCAAGTACTGATTATGTATTTTGCAGCCGTGATTACACATTGCAGAGAGTATCTGTGTAAAATAGTTTGATGAAACAAGTTATATAACAAAACTAATGAATAATGCATAATTCCTTAAAGCACTGGTGAGGTCTCATTTGGAGTATTGTGAGCAGGTTTGGGCCGTTATCTTAGAAAGGAAAGTGCTGAAACTGGAGAAGGTTCAGGGGATGATCACGAAAATGATTCCAGGATTGAATCGCTTGTCATCTGAAGAGTGTCTGAAGGCTCTGGACAAATATTCACTAGAATTCAGAAGAATGATGGGTGACCACACTGAAACCTATCGAAAGGTGAAAGGCCTTGATAGAGTAGATGTGGAGAGGATGTTTCCTATAATGGGAGAGCCTAAGGCTAGAGGACATGGCCTCAGAATAGAGTGGCATCCTTTTAGAAGAGAAATGAGGAGGAATTTCTTTAGTAAGAGTGGTGAATCTGTGGAATTCTATGCCACAGGCAGCTGTGTAGGTCAAGACTTTATGTATATTTAAGGCAGAGGTTGATAGATTCTTGACTGGTCAGGGCATGAAAGGATATGGGGAGAAGGCAGGAAATTGAGACTGAGAGGAAAGTTGGATCAGCCATGATGAAATGACAGAGCAGACACAATGGCCCAAATGGCCTAATTCTGCTCCTATATTTTATGGCATTATAGCTAGATGGAGTCATAACAAGAGCTTCTGGCACATTGGCCTTCATAAATCAAAATAATGACTACAGGAATTGGGATGTTATGTTGAAATTGTATAAGAAGTTGGTGGTGCCAAATTTGGAGCATTTTGTGGAGTTCTGTTCACTAACTTACAGGGAAGATACAAGTAAGCTTGAAATAGTGCAGAGAAGATTTACAAGGTTGTTATTGGGATTTGAAGACCTGAGTTATTGGGAAAGGTTGAATAGGTTAGATTATTCACTGGACTGCTGAAGATCTTGTAAAGGTATACAAAATTATGAGGGGTATAGATAGGATGAATGCATGCATGCTTTTTCCACTCAGGTTGGGTGAGACTAGAACTCAGGTTTAGGTTGAAAGGTGAAATATGTAAAGGGAATATGAGGGAGAAGTTTCTCACTCGCACGAGGTGCGAGAGTGAAATGAACTCCCAGTAGAACTGGTAGGTGTAGGTTCAATTGTAACATTTAAGAGAAGTTTGGATAGGTACGTGGATGAAAGGATTATAGAGGACTATAGACTGCATACAGTAGATGGGACTAGACAGGACACCAGATTGGCATGGACTAGATTGGACAAAGGGCCTGTTTCAGTGCTGTAATGCTCTATGTCTCTAGTCTCACAGCATTTGTAATCAATAGGCAATTTAATGGACGGAGACACATTGTCTCACTGGAAAACTTCTACAAAGGTTCCTCATACCTGCCCAGTCAGCTATGCAAACACCCTTCCAGCAATCTGATTTAAAAGAAGGTATGAGATCTTTTAAAGTAATTGTACTGATTATCACTAGGTGGCAGCATAAGGGGTACTTACTGATCTTGTTGAAAAAGCTATTGCCAGCAATGTCTCTGTCTTTCACACCAATCAAATGGCTATTCAGGCCAAACAATGATTCCTAGAAAGTGTGTTTCCTGTGACCTGACGTTTTCAGATTGAAGGACAACTCTGAATCTCTGTATTGTGACAGTACACCATCTGGGGCAAGACAGGAAAGGTAGGGTAATAATCTTATGTTTATTGCATGTTGGCTCTCCAAAAAGCATTTAGTTGATGTACAGTTCTTGCAGTATTTTGATGAAAACTTTGTAATTTGAGTAAACTATCTGTTGGAATGAGGCAGCATTATGCTCCAAGCATCAGCTTCAAACAAAAATAAAACAAAAACTGCGGATGCTGGAGGTCTGAAATTAAAGCAGAACATGTCAGAAACACAATTATTTGGCAGCATCAATTGAAAGAATCAGTATTTCAGATTATTAACCTGATGTCAGAATCATCTCTCACCATGGATATTACCTGATATTCTGAGCATTGTCAGTTTTTTTGCGTGTTCTTATATTTTGAGAATCAAAAATAATGCAGAATGTTGAAAATCTAGAATAAAAACAGAAAGATGCTAGTAATGTTCAGTAAGTCTGTCTTCTGGAGGAAGAGAAATGGAGTCAATGCTTCATGTGAGAGAATCTTCATTGGTTCTGAAAAACTATCTCCGATCTGAGACATTTGCTCTGTTTCTGTTCCTGCAAATGTGGCCCAATTTGAGTAATTCCAGTATAAAATAAATACTATTTATTATAAATTTTGCTTCTGTTGTGCTTACATTTATAATGTTTGTAGCAATTTATTCTATACCGGATACTACAGCACAATACTATAGTGCTACTATTTTTCAAGGCAACTTGATTCAAAATTGAGTAAAAAGGAGTAAATAATATAAGTGAGCATTTTCAAATTAAATAAGACCTGTCCCAAAATTGCTCGAGGCCGTTTTATTTAGGTCATTTTGGGATATCTGTCAGTGTTACACACATCCTAAAGAGATCACTTGAAGTAAAGCGTGACATAAACTTGAACTTTCAGGTCAACACAATTGCCATCATTTAACAATCGCGGGGAGACATTACCATTCTTCAAAGGTGCCATTGAAGTTGTCATTAGGCTGACACCGGTGAACTTCATAAAGCAGCTCCAGAACTCTCATGTGGATTCGGCTGACACCAGAACACTTCACAAAACAGCTTCAGAACACAGATTGTGTTCAAATTAACAACTCCTTTTTGGACAGCAATGTAATGAAAAGGAAAATAATGCTTAGCTTGTAGATCATCCCATGGATAGCACAATCGTGGGACAGGGAAGGAGACTGATACTGGAGATGTACATAACTTTATTATTGAAGTCCATATATTGTGTGATATAATTTACCAAATGTTGCGTGGTGCATATTTCTAGTGTCCAATTGCCATAAGGATTGTCCCTTCCTTTGCCTGACTATCTTTTCCTGGTGCTGCATAAGAAAGTGGAGTTAATCATATTACCAAACCAATAGAAACCTATTTCTGTCCTAAGGTGGTGGCTGGGAACGGACCCAAGTGCAAGACACAGACACTGAAGTACTAGGGACAGGACTAGGATACAGGGTGAGGGATAGGACATGGACACGAAAACCAGGAACCTGGAACAGGAATGGACAAGAGAGCTAGGAGCCCGGGCTTGGACTCCGAGCCAGAGACTGGACAAGGACCCAGAACCTGGGTCTTTCCTCTGGCTCGGACCCCAGAACTAGGCAAGGACGAGGCCTGGCTGGCAGGCAGGGTGAGTCTGGGGACGAGAGACTTGAGGCGAGGCTGGGGACGAGAGACTTGGGGTCTTGAAGCTCCTCCTGGGAAGGGCGAGGTACTCCTGGGAAGGGCACGGATCTCCACCCAAAAGGAGGCAAGGGACAAGAAGGGACAGCACCAACTATAGGGTAACGGCAAGACGGCCTGGCTTACCCGACGGAGGCAAGGGACAGGAAGGGACAGCACCAACCGTAGGTGCTGTGTTATGGCCTGGCTTACCAGATGGAGGCAAGGGACAGGAAGGGACAGAACCAACTGTAGGTAACGGCGAGACGGCCTGGCTTACCCGACGGAGGCAAGGAACAGGAAGGGAGCTAGGTACAGGGTGGCTCCAAGACAAGACTACAGGCAAAGTGAGGTGAGAGTTACCCGCAAGACAAGGCAGGGCTTCAGGCGAGGAAACAGAAGGCAGGGGAAGGGATACAAGGAGTAAGGACAAGAACAATCCAGCAGCCACGCCCTGGCCTCTGGAGGTATTTATGCAGCCAGCCCCACCGAGAATCAGCTGGCTCAATTAGTGCTCAACAGGAACAGAAACAGGGTAGACAGGAAAACCTGGAGGTTGGGTTGATGTACCAGACCATGAACTGGAATGCGGACTTCACAGACTGGACCATGACAATCTCAGTAATGAATGATGTGGTTTTTAAGGGCGAAACAGTTGCTAATACTGCTGTAGCTTGTTTTCAGTTGCACAAATGTTTTGAAGAGGACTGTGCCATTTGGTTTTACCCCTCCATGTAATCATGCTTAGTACACCAAAAGCAGTACAATCCATTTATAGAAATTTGTGCTCTGAGTGAATGGTTCTTTATGATCATCAAACATTAATTATTTTTTTGCAACACAAATTTTACCTCAGTTTCAATACCACGTTCTTTAGTAAAGATAATTTATTGGAGAACTGTGAAGATCCATGATAGTTCTGTATCAAAAACGGTACTGCAGAGTGATTGAAAAGTAGGAAAAAATTGTAAGGGTCTTCAAGGCATGATATATTGTAATTGCTGGTCAGTGGTGTAGTGGCATCTGCACTGGACTTCAAGGTGAATGGTGCTGGGTTTGAATCCAGCCGGCTCCTTGCATACTTTCCACTGGTGCTGGGTTGAGCTTCGAGCTAACAACTCAGCCTCATAATAAACACACAAATGCTAAAGAAACGGCAAGGTTTTCGCCCAATTCACCACAAGGTGCAAAGAGGAACAAAATTAATGTAATGATGGCCAAATGCACTAGCTGCACAACGTTATGGTTATGAGGAATAATTTCTGCACATTCTTTCTGATGTATAACAGTAGCTGTTTTTTGATATTCTTCCAGTATCGTCTATATATTCTACACAAAGTGATCACCAGTTTTTGTAAGGAAGCTTCTGAATGTATCTGTCATGATAGCCAATTTCATGTCAGCTTTCCTATTAAGTAGCAGGGTGGAGTATCAATGGTACTGAGGTGGAGATGGTTGTGAGGTTCCAAGTTCTCTCTTGATCTCTGAATATGCCTCAGCATGGCCATTGATTTTATTTTTCTACCTGTACTGCACTTCCCCTGCACCTGTAACACTGTATTTGGCATTCACTCTTTTTCCCTTTTGAAATATGTTGATGTACTTATAATCTGTCTAGATGGCAGATCACCGTATCTCCTAAATGTATAATAAAAAAGCAATTACCAATTAAATGCATACATTACCTCAACAAGCCATGGCCGGCATCTATTCCATAGTAATCTGCTTATGAATCAGAATCTGATTTATTATCATTGATATATGACATGAAATGTGTTGCAAAATACAGTAAAAAGACAAAAGTAAATGAATAATACATTAAAGAATGAATAATGAATGAGCTGTTCAAAAGGTGGAAGGAAAGAAGCTGTTCCTTAATTGTTGAATGTGGAAATTTAGGCTCCAGTACCTCCTTCCTGATCGTATTAATGAGAAGAGGGCAGGTCCCAG
The DNA here is from genome assembly GCF_963921235.1 of Mobula hypostoma. Classification (NCBI taxonomy): domain Eukaryota; kingdom Metazoa; phylum Chordata; class Chondrichthyes; order Myliobatiformes; family Myliobatidae; genus Mobula; species Mobula hypostoma. Next base: position 57,620,407 of record NC_086107.1, read on the forward strand.
ATGGTGAGGATATGAATGATGGATGCCATCTTCTTGAGGCACTGCATCTTGAAGATGTCCTTGATGGAGAGGAGGGTTGTGCCCGTGAAGAAGTTTGGCTAGGTCCGTAATCCTCTGCAGACGCTTAAGATCCTCTGCACTGGGGGCTCCATAACAGGCTGTGATGCTATTAGTCTGAATGTTGTCCACCATACACCAGTAGAATTTTCTAAGAGGCTTTGGTGAATTCTTAATGAAGTCAAACCACTCGTATGTCTTCTTCATGATAGTTTCAATGTGTGGGGCTCAGGAGAGACCATTTGAGGTGCTGAAGCCCATGAACTTGATGCTCACCCTTTCCACCATTGACTACTCAATAAGAACTGGGGGCTAAGCACACAGCCCTATGAGATGCCTGTATTGATAATGAACTAGGAGAAGATGTTGCTATCAATCCATACTGACTTTGGGCGGAGCTTAGGGTGATGGCACCTAAAGGCGACTGCTTTGCTTGCATATTTCAAAGCAGCTCTATTTCTATCTTTAATATCTCTTTTTTTTTTACCTTTTCAGGGTTCTTTTGAAGACCCTGGCCCGGAGTTACATGCTGTCTTTGGTTCTTTGAGGAAATGGGACCCTTTCTCAAGGCCTTACCACCGGCTGCTTTTTGATATGCCAAGGACGTGGCTTGGAAGACTAGTACACCTTCAAGGTGCCAGATTTTCATGGCTCTGGAGGCAGGTGGATTTGAGGCTGGTGACACTGCCTGATGTGTCATGGGAGTACACAGAAGATCGAAAGCAGTGAGCTGGCTGCTGGCTGTGTGCCCAGAGGCAGTTCTTTGGGCACAGAGCTCAGAAAAAGCAACACAACAGACTCTTAACACCATAAATCAGCGGATTGGTTTGTTATGTCTCTCATCTCGCTGTGAAACAGGGACACCTCTTTTTCCCTTATTAGGGAGAGAGAGAGCCTGTGGTATGTTGAATTACCACATGAATGAGTAGTTTTTGGGGTACTGCAGGGTCGTGTCTTTATTGATGCTTTGCTGCATGCTTGAGTGCTCAGTGGAGGGTGCCGATGCCTTTTTGCTGTGGGGTGCTGTTGTTGCTTTGCTGCTGCTTGTGCGTGGGAGGGAGGAGCTGGGGGGGCGCTTTGGGGTTCTAACATTTAACTGCCATTCATTCTTTGGGGCACTCTTCTGTTTTCATGGATGTTTGTGAAGAAAAAGAATTTCAGGATATATACTGTATACATTTCTCTGACATTAAATGTACCTATTGAAACCTATTGATAAGAAAATCAAGGATACAGTTGTCATGGGAGGTACAGAGGCCAGGTATTGAAGTCAGTAGTAAACTTTCAGGAATCATAGATTCTTGCATGGCTTCAAAGGATTGGAAAATTGTAAATATCACTCTATGCTACATTGAATGCATTGGTGCAGCTTCCTGCATGCATGTGGAGCTCATTGACTTCATCAGCTTTGACTTCAACTTCCAAGCTGCCCTCAAATTTACTTGGTCAATTTCCAACACCACCCTCCCCTTTCTCGATCCCTCTGTCTCTATCTCTGGAAACAGTCTTTCTACTGATATCTTTTATAAACCCACTGATTCCTGCAGCTTCCTGGACTATATTTCCTCCCACCTTGTCACTTGTAAAAATGCCATCCCTTCTCTCTGTTCCTCCGTCTACACTTCATCTGCTCTCAGGATGAGACTTTTCATTCCAGAACTAATGAGATGTTCTCCTTCCTCAAAGAAAGGGGCTTTCCTTCCTCTATCATCAACACTGCCCTTACTTGCGTCTCTTCCATTCTGCGCAAATCTGTTCGCACCCCACCTTCCTGCCACCACACCAGCAATAGGGTTCCTCATCCTCAGGATCCTTTTCACAGGGATTGCTCCCTAAGCGACTCCCTTGTCCACTTGTCCCTCCATACTGACCTCCCTGCTGGGACACCCTTGCAAGCAAAGCAAGTGCCACATCTGCCCCTACACCTCCCTCCTCGCTACCATTCAGGGCCCCAAGCAGTCTTTCCAGGTGAGGCAACACTTCACCTGTGAGTCTGTTGGGGTCATCTGTTGTATCTGGTGCTCTCGGCGAGGCCTGCTGTATATCGGTGAGACCCGATGTGAATTGGGAGACCAGTTCCTTGAGGGCCTATGAACTGTCTGCCAGAAAAAGTGGGATCTCCTTGTAGTCAACAGGACAGACAGGGAGGAACGGAAGCATGTACAGAGGGAACTAAAGGTGAATATCAAAGTGGCTAAAGAGGAATACAGGAGAAAGCTGGAGAACAAGGTTGCACAAAGTAGCACACGGGAGGTGTGATGAGGCATTAAGAACATCAATGGCTTCAATCAGCCCAGCTGTAGAGCCTCGGAGTGCAGCCGGGAATGGGCTAATGAGTCAAACCAATTCTTCAGTAGATTTGACAATTCCCCTCCTGTTCACACCCCTCAGCACACCAGTCCAGGTGCTGAGGCACCCAATGCTCCCTCAACACCAATATCTCCCCTCCTCCTTCCTTCCCCCTCTGGTTCAACACATGGATGAACAACACAGTCTACCACTGTCTACGTCCCCTTCTTGACCTGCACCTACCATCCACACCTCCACATACCAACTGCTATCATCCTGATCTTCATCTCCCCTAGCCCCCACCTTCCACCAACTCCCCCGTCATCATGGACTCACCTTCACTACTGAGCAGGTGAGAAGGGCTCTGGGGAAATTCAGACACGGCAAAGTATTGGGACTGGATAGTGTGAACCCCAAGGCCCTGAAGGAGTGTGCTGAACAGTTATGTGGAGTTCTCCAGCGCATTTTCGGTCTGAGTCTCAGCCTAGAAAAGGTCCCAACTGTGTGGAAAAAAATTATGTGTGGTCCCAGTACCCAAGAAGGGCCAACCGAAAGTCTTGAATGACTCCCGTCTAGTGGCCCTGACCTCATGCATCATGATCACCCTAGAGAGGCTGGTCCTGGCTCACCTCCGACCCCTGGTCAGATCATCCCATGATCCCGTGCAGTTTTCGTACCAGGAGCGCATTGGAGTTGATGATGCTGTCATCTACCTACTGAACAGAGCCTACTTCCATTTGGATAAGCAGGGCAGTACTGTGAGGATTTCTCAAGTGCCATCAATACCATACAGCCCTCATTGTTGGGGAAAAGCTCCATTCACTGCAGGCTGGCCCTTCTATTGTATCCTGGATAGTGGACTAGCTGACTGGAAAACCACAGTTTCTGTGTGTCGGGCATGGCTATAAGCAGCACTGGGGGCCCCACAAAGGGCTGTATTGGCTCCGTTGCTGTTTACCTTGTATACTTCAGACTTTAGATACAACACTGAGTCCTGTCATCTTCAGAAATTCTCTGATGACTCGGCAATAGTCGGGTGTGTAACGAGAGGATGGGAGGATGAATATAGAGCCCTGGTGGAGGACGTTGTCAAATGATGTAAGCTGAATCATCTGCAGCTTAACATCAGTAAAATAAAGGAGATGGTGATGGACTTTAGGAAGACTAAGCCTGCACTGCTCCCTGTTACTATTGAAGGTGAAGATGTGGATTTGGTGAGGACATACAAGTACCTAGGGGTGCACCTGGATGACAGACTTGAGTGAAGCACCAACACAGAGAGTGTGTTCAAGAAGAGCCAGAGTCACCTCTACTTCCTGAGGAGACTGAGGTCCTTTGGAGTATGAAGGCCTCTCTTTTGCATGTTCTACCCGTTTGTTGTCTCCAGTACAATCTTCCAGGCGGTAGTGTACTGGGGCAATGACATCAACATGGGGGATTCCAACAGGCTCAATAAACTGATTAGAAATGCTGGCTCTGTTCTAGGAGTCAAACTGGACACATTGGAGGCTGTGGGAGAACAAAGGCCCCTATGGAAAATCCTAGCAATTCTGGACAATGTTTCTCACCCTCTGCATGCCACCTTGGCTGAACAGAGGAGTGCTTTTAGTGACAGACTAAGACAACTGTGCAGCTTGAAAGAGCACTATATGAGGTTATTCTTACCTTCAGCCATTATTGAGTTGAATTGACTTTATTTCTTACATCCTTCACATACATGAGGAGTAAAAATCTTTACGTTATGCCTCCTTCTAAATGTGCAATGTGTAATCATTGTAATTTATAATAATTTATAATAAATAGAACAGTCAATGTAACATAGTACACTCAGATCAGCGTGAGTTAATCAGTCTGATGGCCTGGTGGAAGAAGCTGTCCTGGAGCCTGTTGATCCTGGCTTTTATGCTGCGGTACTGTTTCCCGGATGGTAACACCTGGAATAGATTGTGGTTAGATTGACTCAGGTCCCTAGTGATCCTTTGGGCCCTTTTTACACACCTGTCTCTGTAAATGTCTTGAATCGTGGGAAGTTCACAACTACAGATGCACTGGGCTGTCCGCACCGCTCTCTGCAGAATCCTGCGATTAAGGGAGGTACAGTTCCCATACCAGGCAGTGGTACAACCAGTCAGGATGGTCTCATTTGTGCCCCTGTAGAAAGTTCTTAGGATTTGGGGAACCATACCAAACTTCCTCAACCGTCTGAGGTGAAAGAGGCGCTGTTGTGCCTTTTTCACCACACAGCTGGTGTGTACTGACCATGTGAGGTCCTCGGTGATGTGGATGCCGAGGAACTTAAAGCTGTTTACCCTCTCAACCCCAGATCCATTGGTGTCAATAGGGGTTAGCCTGTCGCCATTCCTCCTGTAATCCACATCCAGCTCCTTTGTTTTTGCGACATTGAGGGAGAGGCTGTTTTCTTGACACCACTGTGTCAGAGAGATGACTTCTTCCCTGTAGGCCACCTCGTTATTGTTTGAGATTAGGCCAATCAATGTAGTGCTGTCAGCAAATTTAATTAACAGATCAGAGCTGTGGGTGGCGACACAGTCATGGATATACAGGAAGTAAAGGAGGGGACTCAGTACGCAGCCCTGAGGGGCTCCTGTGTTGAGAGTCAGAGGGGTGGAGGTGAGGGAGCCCACTCTTACCAGCTACCAGCGGTCTGACGGGAAGTCCAGGATCCAGCTGCACATCGCAGGGTCAAGGCTTGTTTTTTTTTAATTCTTTCTTACTTCTCTTCTAATAGTTGTATATCTGTGCACTTATAATGCTGCTGTGATACTGTAATTTCCTTTGGAATCAATAAAGTATCTATCCACCTAACCACTCATTTCAATTCCACTTCCCATTCCCATTCCGACATGTCAGTCCATGGCCTCCCCTACATGTCAGTCCATGGCTTCCTCTACTGCAACAATGAGACAAGACTCAGGTTGGAGGAGCAATACCTTGTATTCCATCTGGATAGCCTCCAACCTGATGGATTAAACATCGATTTCTTGAACTTCCGGTAATTGCCCCCACCCCCTTCACCATTCCCTATTCCTGTTTCCCTCCCTCTCCTATCTCCTTTCCTGCCCATCACCTTCCTATAGTGCTCCTCCTCTTTCCTATTCTTCCATGGTCTTCTACCCGCTCCTATCAGGTCACCTCATCCTCCAGCCCTTTCTCTTTCACCAATCAACTTCCCAGCTCTTTACTTCCCTCCCTTGCTCCCTCCCACATATCACTTGCCAGCTTGTGCTTCTTCCTCCCCTCCCCCACCTTCTTGCTCTGACTTCTCATCTTTTTTTCCCCAGTCCTGATGAAGGGTCTTAGCCTGAAACATCGACTATTTATTCATTTCTGTAGATGCTGCCTGGCCTGCTGAGTTCCTTCAGCATTTTCTGTGTTTCAGTCCGCTCTTTATGAAGGGAGTGAGGCAATAGACTGGAAATCATAGACCAGTTAGCCTGACTTCAGCAAGATGTTGGAATCCCTTACTAAGGATGAGGTTTTGGGGTACTTGGAGGCATATGAAAAAATAGACCAAAGTTAACATGGTTTCCTGAAGGGGAAATCTTCCCTGACAGATCTGTTGGAATTCTTTGATGAATGAACAGGCAGAATAGACAAAGGAGTGACAATGGATATTGTTTACTTGGATTTTCAGAAGGCCTTTGACTAGGTGCTACACATGAGGTTACTCAGCAAGATAGGAACCCATACTGGAAATATATTAGCATGGATAGATGATTGGCTGACTGGCAAGAGGAAAACAGTGGGAATAAGGGTGGTCCTTTCTGGTTGGATGCCATGAGTAGCGGTGTTTCGGATTGTGTTGGGCCTGCTTTTCTTCTTGTTATATGCCAATAATTTGGATGATAGAATTGATGGCTTTGTGGCTGAGTTTGTGGACAATGCAAAGATTGGAAGAATGGGCAAAGAAGTGGCAGATGAAATGTAGTGTATGGTCGATTATGCAGTTTGGTAGAAGGAATAAAGGAATAGACCATTTTCTAAATGGGGAGAAAGTTGGGAAATCAGAGGTGCAAAGGAGCCCCCGTGCAGGGTTCCTCCAAAGGTTAACCTGCGGCTGAGTCGGTGGTAAGGAAAGAAAATTCAATATTAGCATTCATTTTAGGAGGACTAGAACATAAGAGTAATGTAATGCTGAGGCTTTATAAGGCATTGGTCAGCCCTCACTGGAGTATTGTGAACAGTTTTGGGCCCCTTATCTAAGAAGAGATATGCTGGCATTGGAGAAGGTCTAAAGGAAATTCACGTGTATTATCCCAGGAATGAGAGGGTGAATGTATGAAGAGCATTTGATGTCACTGGGCCTATAACCACTGGAGTTTAGATAAATGAGGAGGGATCTCATTGAAACTTACTGAGCAGCCGAAATAGAGTGGATGTGGAGAGGAAGTTTCCTACAGTGGGGGAGTCCAGGACCAGAAGGCACAGCCTCAGAATAGAAAGATGTCCCTTTAAAACAGAAATCAGGAACTTCTTTAGCCAGAGGGTAGTGAATCTGTGGAATTCATTGCCACAAACAACTGTGATTAAGATGTATTTAAAGTGGAGGTTGACAGTTTCTGTTTTAGTAAGGGTGTCAAAGGTTATGGGCAGAAGACAGGAGAATGACATAATAAATCTGGAGAGGCATAATAAATCAGTCACGATGGAATGGCAGAGCATACTCGATGGGCCCTTTAGCCTAATATTTTTCCTATGTCTTGTTGTCTGATTGTCTAAGTTTGGTTTTTATTATTGAGGGAATGCTGGTGTTGAAGCTCCAATTAATTAACAGGGGCCTGGCGTATGTTTTTCATTTGTCTAGGTGCTCTAAATCAGAGTGGAAAACTAATGAGATTGTGTCCACGGAGACCCGTTGTGATATTTGAGGCTCATCTTTCCATCTTTGTATAACAGCACATAGGCCCTGGGAGCATTGTTCTAACTGGATCAACCTTAGTTTATATCAAAGCACCAGAGTTTTGTATCTTCATCAGGATTCTGCCCCCAAACACATCTTTACTTCAGCCCCACTCTCTTCTTTTCACAGGGATTGCTCCCTCCAAGACTCCCTTGCCCATTTGTCCCTCCCTATTAATCTCCATCTTGGCACACACCCCTGCAATCAACCAAAATGCTACACCTGCCAATTCACCTCCTCCCTCACCTCATTTAGGGCCTCAAACAGTCCTTCCAGGTGAGGCAAAACTTTACCTGCAAATCAGTCTATTGTATCTGGTGCTTCCAATGTGGCCTCCTCTACACCGGTGAAACCAGACGTAATTTGGAGGATTGCTTTGTCAAGCATCTCTGCTCCATTCCCTAGAAGCGGAATTTCCCAGTGGCCAACCATATTGAGGACTAATATCAAGATTCTTGAGCAGAGGTTTCTTTGTCCAAAGTTGTCAGGTTTTTCTGGGAGTCAGAGCAGTCTTCCAGTTTGTCATTCCTTGATGTGCCATTCATTGCCTTACCACAGTTCAGATATGACCTTCATCCCTGCTACAGAAGAGAACAGGACCTCTCTAACTGAATATGCTGCTGTGGTACGCCCATTACCTTGTGATTCAGATGAAGTTCCAACATGATTGTGAATGAGGCCTCTGATGAGAAAGCAAACTGCCCTCATGCAGGATGGCTTACCAGCATCAGAGTTTTGATGATAAGTGGCTCGTTAATATCGTGCTACACAAGTAACTGTAGGACCATCTGCAACCAGAAGTTTAACAGTTTCATTTTGGAGGTGAAGGCAGAAGCATGATGAGAAACAGAGGAAATGTGGAATACTATAATATATACTATTAAGGTTAAAACAAAGAGGAAATATTTCAACTGAAATTCCAACAGATAACAGTTAACCAATTAAGTTGCAAGATTCAAGTAATGGGACTTGAAACCAAGAGGTTTCCAGAAAAAAAGAGGCAACTGTAAACAACAAAAAGCTCGCTGAACAATTAACATGTATGTAGGTGTTAAGTAAAAATACAAGCAAGCATAAGAAAGTTAAACTACAAGGAAAATAATTTTATTGCCAATCCCACATGAAGTATCAAGATTCCCCTCACCCACTTCCTCAGTTCTCTCTTCATCAGTTACTTAAAGGACTTGCTCCATTTATCATTTGATAGCTGCAGGGGCAGCACACACAGAAAATACTGGAAGAATTCAGTAGGTCAGGCAACATCTATGGAGGGGAAATGTGACAGACCCAACACTGACCGCTGTGGAATACCACTAGTCACTGGCAACCCACCAGAAAACGTTCCCTTTATTCCCGCACTTCACCTCCTGCCAATCAGCCAATCTTCCATTAGTGCCAGTATCTTTCCTGTGATACAATGGACTCTGAACTTGTTTAGCAGTCTCATGAGCAGCAGCTTGTCAAAGGCCTTTGGAAAATCCTAGTAATCAACATCCACTGACTCTCCTTCGGCTTAACAGCCTGTTATTTCCTCAAAGAATTCCAACAAATTTGTCAGGCAACATTTTCCCTTAAGGAATCTATGATGACTTCAACTTATTTTATTAATTGCCGCCAAGTACCTGAAGTATTATCCTTAATAATGGATTCTAACATTTTTCCAACCACTGAGATCCAGCTAACTGGCCTATAATTTCCTGTTTTTTGCCTCCCTCCTTTCTTAAGCAATGGAGTGACATTGCGATATTCCAAGCACTTCCTCCTGAGTAATAGCAACAACATTCATTTCGGCCCCTGACACTCTGATATTTCCGGCATGCTGCTGGTGTTTTTCACAGTGAAGACTGATGCAAAATATTTATTCAGTTTGTCTGCCATCTCATTGTTCCTCATTTTTACCTCTCCAGCATCATTTTCCAGTGGTCCAATGTTCACTCTTGCCTCTCTTTTACACTTCATGTATTTGTAAAAGATTCTGCCAAACTTTTATACATTATTGGCTAGTTTACCATCATATTTCATCTTTTCTCTCCTTATTGATTTTTAGTTGCCTTCTGTTCATTTTTAAAAGCCTCCCAATTCGCTACTTTCCCACTAAATTTTGCCATAATCTTCCTGTAATTTAATTATGTTTGCATTTTTTTGTTCTTCATTGAATTCATTCACAATTGAATTCTTAAATTTTTGAATATAGCTTACAGAATATTTGAAGCTAAGATACTAAAACTCAAAGGAAGATGGCTCAACTTGATTATGTGCCGTAATGTGATCAGGCTTGTAGATGTTGTAGATTAAATTATCTCCATTGGGAAAGAAGAGGTTTAGTGTACCAGTATATCAGTTTGCCACATCGCTCCCAGAATAAGAAATTAGTACCAGCAACAGGTGTCTTAACATTGAATATTTCTCTTTTAAGGAAATGTGTTCATAGTATTTGTTTCCCTGGGGTGTGGGAGAGGTGGGTTTCTAACTTGAGTTTCTGTTATGTTATCGTTCCAAATAGCCAGTAATAGTAGCAATAGCTCCCTCTGGAACTTCATATTAGGTTTGCAGCTTCACGTACAACTTTTGAAAAATGCAAACAGCTGATCCTGCCTTATGGGATGAGCTAAATGCTATAGGCTTGTTACTGGGAAGCCAAAGCCTTAAATATTCTCAGCAATAGTCAGCTTAAGCTGTTGACGCAATTTGTGTTTGAGGAAAGATTGCTGGTGAAACAAGGGACAAGATCATACCAGTGTAACATTTTGATTTGTTTTGCTGCTGATACTGTTTTATTCCAAACTCAACCTTTTCCCCTGCTCTGCAGTTGTCTCATGTCTCATTAGCTACAGAGATCATCAGTAACCTTTGTGGCTGATTGATTTGAAAGAGTGCCTAAAGTTAAGCAGTCTAAGTGTTTGATATTTATGGAAGTTCAAAGAGTTGGTAAAAGCTTTGGAGAGAAACAGTGAAGTAGGGACTTACTGAAATAATAGACTTTTCAGCCATTCTATTTTTTGTTGTAACTCTCCGCAATTGTTTCTCAGGACTTTCTTCTGGATTTTCAACGTAAGTGCAAGACACAAAAACAATTATAAGTTGCAAAGTAAATAGTACAAAAGGTGAATAGCAAGATCATGTTCATGGGTTCATGGATCATTTAGAATTCTGATGGCAGACAGGAAGAAGTTGTTCTTAAAACGTTGCATGAGGCAAGGAAATGGTATCTGCATGAAGATGGACTGAGACAGCAAGTCTCTGATCCAATTCCCTATTGGGTGGGATTTCAGCAAGAAATAACCTCGGGTATTTCAAAACATGTTCAGAATGGTTTTATTTTTGTGCACAATTTAGGCCTAAAAACTAACATATGCTTTTTCAATTATCCAATTCCTAGACTTGCATATTCACTTCCATAGTAACAGATTTGATTAAAATTGATTAAAATAAAAAGTTAAAAGAATAACAAAAGACAATTAAAACACCTTAAACATCAACAAATCATGACATTAAAAAAACTGAAAATAACTGAAGCATTTACCTGCATATATTTTTTTCTAGAGCTGTTTATCCCACAACAGTGTACTCATGTCCAAGGACAGATGCAAGTGCTTCTTCATCAGAGAGTCACTGCTCCACTATCCCACAATCTGAGCAGAATAGATATCAACAAGGAAGCATCAAATGTCTGGCTCAGAGTTGGAGATCTCATCCCAAAAACAGAGGGGTTCCTTGTGGCAATACAGGACCATGTGGTTAACACAAAAAATGTCAAAAATATATAGTATAATACCAACAAATTCAAGATGGTAAATGTAGAAAGTGCCAAGAAAAACCAGAAACAATCCAACACATTACAGGTTCCTGTAGCAGTTTAACACGGACAGATCCTATGATATGATAACGCCAAGGAATTTAGCGTTACCTTTTTTATTTCAAGATACAGCATGGACTAGGCAAAGCGACCTACCTATTTAACCCTAGGCTAATCACAGGATAATTTACAATTAACCTATTAACTGGCACATCTTTGGACTGCTGGAGAAGACCAGAAAACCTCGAGGAATCCTGGTTTCTTCCTCCTGGAGTCTAATATCAGCCCTTTGGCTTTGCTGACATTGAATGAGAGATAGTTGTAGTACCATTCAAACAGATTATCAATTCCCCTGCTATATGCTGAGTTGCCACCACCTTTGATTTGCACAACAGTAGTGTTGTTGTCAGCAAACTTAAATAATAATATAAAGTGAGTAGCCAGACAGCTAAGCTCACAGCTTTGTGCTGCACCTGTGCTTATAGTGATTGTGGAGGAGATAGTGTTGCCAATCGATACTGACTGGGGTCAGCAACTGAGAAAATCGAGGATCCAGTTGCACAAGGAGGTATCATAGCCTAGGGTGGAGCTTATTGGTTAGTTTCGAGGGGATGATAGTGTTGAATGCCGAGCTATAGACAATGACGAGCATCTGATGTACGCTCTTTCACAGACCAGATATTCTAGGATTGAGTGAAGAGCCAATGAAGCAGTGTCTGCTGTTGACCTGTTGTGACAGTAGGGACATTGAGGCAGATGCAAGTCACTCCCCAGGCAGGAGATGATATGCTTCATGAACAACCTCTCAAAGAATCCCATCATGGTGGATATAATTGCTACTGGATGATGGTCATTCAGGCAGGTTACCACATTCTTCCTGGGCACCAGTATAATTGAAGCCCTTTTGAAGCAGGTGAGTGCCTCAAGTGGTCAAAGCCAAAGGTTAAAGATGTTAGTGAGCACTCAAGCCAATTGATCCTCACAGGTCTTCAGTACTTGGCCAGGTACACTGTCTGGCCATCGTGATTTTCGTGAGTTCACCCTCCTGAAGGATACTCTCAAATAGGGCTCAGAGACAGGTCATCGGGGGTTGTGAGAGTATGTGAAGGTGCCTCCAAGCTTTGTCAGTCAAAAAGCAAGCATAAAAGGCACTGAGCTTATCTGGGAGTGAAACCTTGTTGTCACATGTGTTGCTTTGTTTTGTAGGGGCTGACAGCATTCAAGCCCTACCACAGCTGTCAAGCATCCTTCTGTGTTTCAAGTTTGGTCTGGAGTCACCGCTTTGTATGTGAGATGGCTTTTCACAGGTCATACCTGACCTCTTGTACTTTTCCTGGGTCACCATACCTGGCGCCACTGATCTGACCCTCAGCAGATTGCGGATCTCTTATTTCATCCAGGGCTTCTGGTTGGGGAGACTTTGGATAATTTTGTGGGTACACACGTCCACAAAGGACTTTATAAGGTCCATGACAATCATCTTGAGTAAGTTGAGCACTGATAACAGCTTCATTTCCCTGTTTCTCTCCCAAACTCTTCACACCCAATAGTTGTGCAAACTATCAACATAGTAATTCAGATAATTTTTCAATAAATTGGGAGGAAACTTGAGGAATGAACAAAGATTGGATGTGTTACACTTAATTGTGAGTCATAGAATCCCAGGAACAATTACTTGAGGGAAGTGTATAATAGATCAAGGGAAAGACATCTGGAAGTGAATGACCTAACCATGAATATGTGGGAGAAGAGCTAGTAAAAATTGTCGGGTCCTAGGATAGAAAGCGATGCATACACTGAAAAAGATCCTTTTCTAATTCTGAATTTCAACAAATATTCAGTTCTCTGGAATGAGAACTGCTACAACTTAATTATCTTTGAAGCATTGCACTCAGTGTCATCCCATTTGAATTCCATGAATCAATCCACTGACTATTGTTGCTTGCTTTCTGTGTAAGAACATTCCTCTCTATACAGAGAACAGCGTTATCTAGTACTCAAGATTACTCATCAACACTATACAATTTCAAAAAGATTTCAGGATGACAAACTTTCAATCTACTTTTGCTTCTTTTCATCACCACAAATATAATTATTCTGAACATAACCTGAAGCAATCTGAAATCCTCCCACAAAACAGTATTGGCCCTGAGTGACAAGACCCCAGGTGAAGTCTGCTGTCAAATGCCTTTGAGTTAGTTAAATATCTTAGAGGCATTGAGAAATAATTTTTAAAGTTAACATTTTATTTTAAACATCTTAGTCCCCAGCTCACTTGAGATCTCCATACTTCAGAGATATCCTTTTTCCATAGCCACCTGTATTGTACTGGAAGCAGGGGTTGGGGGAGAGAGACAGGAGCTTGGGACTAAGAGGAAAATTGGATCAGCCATGGTGAAATGATGGGGCAGACTCAATGGGTCAAATGGCCTAATTCTGCTCCTATACCTTATGGTCTTATGGTCTTATTCTATTATTATAATTACTATCTTGGAAAAAAAATGCTTCGTAAATATTTGTGAGAAAGTTATATTTCAGTAAGACAGGCCAACAGTAATGGGACCCCTCTGTCCTTGAAATTAATTTAAATCAGCAAGATAAAGCAAAATAAAGAAAAATAAGCCACTTACCCCTCTTTTTAAATTTGGCAATTGAATGGGATCATGCTACGTAATAGAACAGACCAAGTTGTCAAATTTACTGGTACCTAACCTCCAGTTTGTCTCTGACTTTCATGCATCAGTGGAAGTCAATGACAAGCTGACATGAAACAGGCATAGCATGTATAGCTCTATAGGGAATTACTGTAGCTGCCACAGCTGAGCACAGTCCAGCCCTTGATCGATGAGGCAAATTGGCATTTGGAAGAGAACTCTGGAGAAATCTTCAAAGCTAAATGAAATTGGGAAATTCTGAAATCCCTCTAAAGGCAAGGGAAATTTTGAGCACAATTAGAATGTAAAATGATTTCAAACATTTGTGCTACCCTGAATTGTGGAGAATACAGAGAATGTGGGTGACCTATCAGTGCTGATCTTGACATTTTGCTGCAAGTTACCCATGGCTAAACTAAGCTTCTTCGAAGTAAGTGAATATCCCACTTGAGGATTGTGCATTTATAGATTTTAAGATCATGTGCCAAATTAGTCATGTTTCCTGATCTTGAATGCTTGTCAGAGATGGGAGTTCTCAGTACTCTTGATGGTTTTTCTTTAGAGCAGTGACAGAGTCTGCAACTGCTCTGACTTCAACTCTGCCTCCTTTAGGATCAGCACTCCACAGCAGCAGGTAAGATTGCTTTCCCCAGTGTTAAACGAACATTGAAATAAAACTTACAAATGTAAATTTATGTCAAATATTTTATTTGAAACAAATGTTTAAATAAATCTGAATTTATGGAGACTTTTTAAAAAAATATACATGTGATAGATGCTCTCCCTCTACAGCTAAAATCAAGAAGCGAAGGAAAAAATTGCAATATTTATGTGTATGATGTACAGAACCTTATTATTCTGTTCAATTTTCAACTTTAGGAGTAAATAAGCATTTTGTTATTTCTCCTGCAATCACTATTATCTCTTCTCCATGCACTCTATTTCAATAACTTGGAACATAACAAATTATGATAAGGATATATTTCAATTTGCATAATGTAAATTTTAGAGGGTCTAAAATAATTCAAGAAAAATCATTTAAAATTGTTTACTCGTAACCTTCCAAGTGTGCATCAGATTGAAGACCTCAACTTGTCAGATGCAATCAATGATTTTGTCAGATGTTATTCTCCAGTGGATATAAAATAAACATATATAATTCTAAGAATAAAACCAAGATCTGATCTTAGGCACAATGTGATGTGAGCTTCTGAGCTGTGAGAAAGTTTCAAAGTTCCAAAATAAAACAAACAGGATCATCTGCTCCATAGGAAGCAGCAAGGACAATAAAGTGTCCTATTTGTGAAGAACAGTGTTATATTGACGAATATCAAATAAACCTGATATGGTGAAAGATTTCATGGCGATGTTACTTCCTGGACTGGCTACCTTGTTTGGACTGTTTTTTTTGAAAGATAAGGTTATTCTGTGATTTTGTTGAAGACCACATGAGGGTTATACATAAAAGGCAGATAGGAGCCTAGAGTAAACTCATGGTCCTTAAAATAAAGCTTATACACATTACTCAAAGATTACTTTTGGCCTTTTAGCTTTTGTGGCATAACTTGCAGGAACGTCTGTCAGTAGCACCAGAATACTGGTAGTAGGTTCCCTAAATTAAAGATGTACACTAGATGGTCTTTTGAGTATGCTCCACCATTCATCCTTACTGATATTCTACCTCAGCCACTTTACCACCCAAACCCGTTCTTCAATGATTCCTAGATTTGAAGAACTTATTAGTCATTCTTTTGAATATGCTCAAAGACTAGGCATCTATAAACTTCTAATGTTGAACTTCCCAAAGTTTTTCAACATTTCAAGCAAAGAAATCCCTCTTGCCCTCCTTTGGTTTCAAATCTGTTTCTATTTTTTGGATCGATGATATAGAGTTCAAAACTTATTTACTCTGGTGATGGTTATTTTTGAAAGGGCGATGTCCTGTAATGGTTAGTGGGGTGAGGCAGTGAGTGGCGATCGGGAGATTAGGTGGTTGCTGGAGAATCACATTGTGATTTCCCCAGAATGTTAGCATTCCCCTTTAGAAAAGGTACCATTTTGCATTTTGTTGCTAAACTGATTTTCTAAAATATTTGTCCTCAAAGCCAAAAAATTATAATTTTTATGATGCTTACAAAAATGATGCTTTCAACAGTTTTGCATCAAGCTTTATCAGAAAACATCAGTCTGCTTTCATTAGTGTCAGAACTGATTACTTGTTTGTTGTGAAAAGCAATATTTACTGCTTTGGATGCAGAAAGAGCAGCATCAAGCTACTAGATTTGTTTACAGACAGGGTGGGTGAATGGTCTTATTGCACAGAAAATAACGGAGCTGAGGCAAATGTGTCAAAGGGGCAAAAGGGCATATTATCCTTTGTCCTAAGAATGCTCTGAATTTCATTTGTAAAATCTCTGTGTGGAGACCCAATGATTTGTGGTGTGCAATAGTACCTGCTGTCTCTTACCTTTTAATTGCACCTGTTTGGTTAACACTGACTCAAGAAAAATAAGTTCTTTGATCTACCTGGCCAAAATGTAGATGACGAGTAGATCTATTGAATCAAAAGCCAGCATCAGTTTCTTCATCAAGGTCAGGTTATACACATTAAGTAAATAGTAGTCAAACTTTCTCTTGCATGGTGTGGATATTTAGTACACTTCAAATTTGACTTTTACTTACCTTGACTAGAAAAGTCTCAAATTTAATTAAATACTTTTCCACTCCATAACTAAATCTCTCCCCCCATAGATTTATACTCATCTTCCACTATTTGTGTGCTGATCCAACAACAGCTCAGAAATTCACTTGAGTTGCCAATTTTCATCCTGTTGCTACAAAACTGATATCAGAAACTTCCCACAGACCAGAATGGTGATTTTATTCTCCGGAGCTAGTTAAACAGTAGCTCAAACTCAATGTGAACAGAGGATGAACTGGAATTAGTAACTTAAAATAATCGAGACGACCTTGTTTACTGAGTGAACCTTGCAAACATCTCAATTTGTCTGTCCATCCGTTATTTAGGTCAGACATGGAGAGCTCCCGTGTTTCCAACTATTCCCATTGCACTTGTTATTCTGAGATTAGTAACAGCTAAAATCAGCCTAAGGATACAGACTCCTTAAAGACCTTGAAGGTCATATACTGATGTGAAATGCGTTATTTCAGTCAGGAGGCACGCATCCACCAGCTGCACCGGTAAAACTCCTTACTCCAGAGATTCAATAGCACTGTTTTTGGAGGACGAATCCAACAATTTATATTTCACCTAGTCCAATTCAAGTGCTGCATTAGGTTTGCAGTTTAGATCACAATCTATTGAGTTTTCAATTAGCAGTGCCTCCATATAAGAGAAATAACAAGGATCCCAAATAGTTATCATTGAATTTCACAGAGTTTCTGACACATAACTGCAGGGCAACACATTAAGAACTCAAACTATTGAAGGGTTTTTCTCCAGTGAGCTGCACTACTGTTGCAAATAGTGTGTTAGATAATTAAATACAACCCCAACAGCTGACACAAAGATGAGGTTGGGAAACAGACACTTAGACCAAAATACAGACACAACACCAGGGTTGCCTATGGTCCTTTTATTGAACTAGACATCTGCCTTTAAATGAGAAATTGGCTGTTGCACTGAAGATTAATATGGGATGCCTTGATGAATTTTTATGGCTACAAAGATGGAGTCCTCAGCTCAATAAGAATGTAATCCCAACATAAGTTAGAAGAATCTTCAATGACGAATTATTCACTGTGTGGTACAACCTACACACGACAAAGAGAGACTCTTGGACTCAGAGCCCAATGAGGCTAGAGAAAGCAGCCTCCTTTGGGACACTGGGGCGGCCGAGGAGCATGCATCAACTTTTGATGAAGGAACCTTGTACTCTTGTGGCAAGCATGTATCTTATTTTGCCTGCATCATCACCCCTTCATCCATTATGGAAGTGATTATACCTCTGTGCTTACCATTTAGTGACAAAGCCCTATATAGAGCATAGCTAAACCCATTGGCTTCTCTCACTGAATCTCTTGAGATATCTGCATAAATCCACTAACACTGCAACCCCTCCACTCACCACTGCAGAGCTACCAAGACAGGGAGAGCAGGCAATACTCAGTTGATGATTTAGAGGATGAAAAGCACATTACTACTTAAACTAATGTCAAAGACCAGCTCAGACATTGAAAGGAAAGAAGAAAACAGGTTAAAGAAAAACTTTTGACAAGGAGCTCAAACATTTGACACTAGAGGGCTGCAGTCAGGCAAGTGAAGCAAAGGCTAGTATGCTGTCTTGCCAAACAGGAGAATCCACACATTTGTACCTTCTGTGGTGATTCATATAATCACAATCGGGAAGGCTGATATAAATACATTCCTCTTTCTCATTCAAACGACCCATGGGACTCATGTAAGATAGGCTCACCAACTTGATAGATTGCATAGAGGAGTTCATTTCAGAAATTTGTGTGAATCTGGAAGTAGAATGTTGCCTGGCATTATTACTTTAAGTTCACAATAGCTGAGTGATCGGGTTTCTGTTTCCATGGAGACAAATGGAAATATCATTCAAAGCATGACAGCTTCTGTGGCATCTCACACTAATTCGTTCAGAATTCTGTTTGCTATCACCTAGGAACAAATTGCTGTCGAGAGGAAATTGTCTGTCACTGTTGCAAGATGATGAAAGCTAAAAATGCAGCCAAATCTAAGCATCTGGACCAGCTGGAAAAATGGGCTGAAAAATGGCAGATGGAATTTACTGCAGGCAATTGTGAGGTCTTGCACTCTGGGAGGACAAACCAGAGTAGAACTTACTCAGTGAACAGGAGGGCAAGGAGGAGTGTGGTAGAGCAATAAGATCTGGGAATATAGATCCATAATTCCTTGAAAGCAATGTCACAATTAGATAGTTTTGTAAAGAAAGCTTTCGGCACATTGGCCTTCATAAATCAATGTACTAATTACAGGAGTTGGGATGCTATATTGAAGTCATATAAGATATTGGTGAGGCCTAATTTAGGGTATTGTGTGCAGTTCTGGTCACGTACCTACATGGAAGATGTCAATAAGATTGAAAGGGTGCAGAGAAAATTCACAGCGATGTGGCTGCGACTGGAGGACCTGAGTGATAGGGAAAGGATGAATAGGTTGCAACTAGTATAGAAGAATGAGGAGAGATTTGATAGAGGTAAACAACATTATGAAGGGTAAATACAAGCAGTTAGGCTTTTTCCACCGAGGTTAGGAGGTACTAGAACTAGAAGTCATGGGTTAAGGGTGCAAAGTGAAAAGTGTAAAGGAAACATGAGGGGGAATTTCTTCACTCAGATGATGGTGACAGTTGGAACGAGCTGCCAGCGGAAGTGATGGATGCAAGTTCAATTTCAAAATTTAAGAGAAATTTGGATAACTACATGGATGGGAGGGATACAGAGGGCTATAATACAAGTTCAGGTTAATGGAACTAGGCAAATAAATAGTATGGCTCAGACTAGATGGGTTAAAGTACCTTTTTCTGTGTTGCATTGTTCTATGACTTATTGACTTTTTAACATCCCTTCCCACCATTGGCGGTATCTAAAGGAGGCATTGAGTTAAGAAGGCAACACCTATCATCAAAGATCTCCGCCATCCAGGTCATGTCATCCCTTCGCAGCTACCATCTGGTAGGAGGTACAGAAGCTGCAGTCCCACACCACCACATTTAAGAGCAACTACTCCCCTTCAGCCATTTTCAGTGCTAGGAATGACAAAATCCCAATCTCTAGTTCAGCAATATTATGATCTCTTTGATCACTTTGAACTAATACAGGCTTTTAGCAGATTATGTCCTTTCTTATCAAGATTGTGTATAATTTATGTTTAATTTATGCTTTTCTTGTGAATGCTGCATATATACTGCCAAGTGTTTGTGGTGATGATGCTGCACATATGTTTGTCATTGCATCTTGCATTTGACAATAAACTTGATTGATTTGAAAGTAGGTAGAGGTAGTATATCTTCCTTGAGTAATAATTATCTTTAGTCCTCAAATGTCATGGTCTGGTCCGTGAAGTCCCGATTCCGGTTCACGGTCCGGTCCGTGGACTTGTTTGAGTTAATCATAGGCACCTGATTCCCATCTTTGGGCTTGCAATATAAGTAGCCTTGGGGTTGAGTGTGGGCTGCTGGTTTGTCTTGTCAGTCCTCCTTGGAGCAACCTGCTGATGGAAGGCTAGTGAAACCATTTGTGATCCCTAGGCCTGGTTGGAGGACCACTGCTTCATGGAACCTTGTTGCCACTTGTTGGAGTAGTCTTTGCAGTATGGATTTGGCTGTTTCCTGGGCCAGCTGAGTGTCTGCCAGCCACTCTGAGCTAGGTAGGGATTTGGCTGTTTCTGTAGCCAGCTGAGGTTGCTGGCTGAACTGTGACTTGGAGCTACCCCAAGCTCAGGCCTCAAGAGCAAAGACCCCAGCCACATCCTGTCCTGAAGCCATGTCATGTCCTTGCTTGGTTCTGGGGTCCGAGCCTGAAGCAAGATGCAGGTTTTGGGTCCTTGTCCAGTCTCGGTCTTGGAGTCCAAGCCTTGTCTCCTAGTCCATGGTTCCTAGTCCTGGTCCTGCTTTCCCTGGCCCAGATCTGTGCTCTTGTCCCTGCTCCTTGACAGAATCCTGTCATGTCCTTACTCTAGTCAAGTCCTTTTCCTTGTACTTCAGTGTCTGTGTCTTGCATTTGGGTCTGTTCCCAGCACCCTGTTGTGACATCAAAATGCTGCAGAGGTATCAGCCTGTAAGATTTAACTGAAATCAACTGGTGCAGCTTGTAATAATGCAGAAGTTAGGAATCTGGGGGTGAACCTGAACTCTGCAGGCAGAGATATACAGGCTTGACTGCATGGTTGGAGGAATAGCAATGAAACTTTGCACACCTCTATCACACATTGAAAATCCTAATCTATAGACAATGTACTCCCCTGAGAGAATGAGAAAGAAGAGTTGCTCTCTAGACTCTCGGGGTGGTGGGGCTAGGGTTGGCATTGGACACTAGATTCTGTAGAAGTGAGCCTTTCTTGGCCTACCCCTCATTGCTTGTCAGCTCCACCTATTCCAACATACACACTGCAACCATAACAAAAGCATTTGTTTTAGGATGGTTTTAAGTGTGTACTTCATTGAAAACCACTGTTATAAATTGGAGCAGGCTTCAGAATCAGCAGTTCACCCTCGGGGGGCTTTGCAGCAGAACATACAATTTTTTGTGATGTGTGTGAGTGGATTACTTCAGTCTTCTATTCTGACTAACAGATCAATTAGGTTAACATGACCAAACTTTCCCAACAATATTCTTAACTGGGAGTTGCAGAAGGATTGACATCATTCCATGCATGCCAAACATGGA
Source organism: Mobula hypostoma (assembly GCF_963921235.1). Taxonomy (NCBI): domain Eukaryota; kingdom Metazoa; phylum Chordata; class Chondrichthyes; order Myliobatiformes; family Myliobatidae; genus Mobula; species Mobula hypostoma. The sequence goes on from NC_086107.1 coordinate 57,641,516, forward strand.
AAGCAATTTTTTTGCACAAGCACAAATTGAAATAGAAGATGCTGAGTCTAATTTCCAAAGTGGAGTAGTTCAGATTGTAAAGCCACAAAATTGCATCAAACATTGGAAAATATTGACATTTTATCAATACATTACCAGTGCAGCCTGAAAACATTTCTAGGTTCTTGCATATTCAGAATTTATAACAATCCTAAGTATATTGTAAAAAAAAATCTCCAATTTCCCTGTTCTATCTTGAATGCATTAACCTCTTATGAAGAGATATATGGGTAATTCTCCTCCGCTGACTAACCATCTCATGTGAGCACATCTGGGATCCAGTAGTAGAAATATGAGTAATAAGTGCTGGAAATAGTCCACAAGTCCAACAGTTTTTGAGGACTGAGATGGCAGAATATCAGATCGGTGCATTAACGTTGAGTTAATTTGGCATTCTTGGCCATTATCCTCAAAGAAGTCACAAAGCTACATGTCAAACCTAGCAATTTCAATTAGGAATAAACTCTTCTTGGGCTACCAGGTATTAATTTTAACTGATGTTTCAATGACAAGCTCTGTCATCTTCATCAGAGATGATGCCTGGGCACATTTAGTGTGGTGGTAAACGTACTGACGTCAACTGTCCTTCCTGATTGGTTAGTCTTCAACTAATCAGGTTTCCGCTGTCTCCACCCCCACTCCCTCTTGCTTACAAGTGAATTCTAGTTCTTACTTGGAGTGAGACCTTCATCCTTGTCAACACTCTTCTCTCGTTCTATTTCAATGGCTTCCTTCACCAGGCCACTGACGCGGCACAGTAGTTTGTGCCATCAAAGTCAATCCTATGGCCATTGTGAATGAAATGCTCTGCTCCTGCCTATTTCTCCGGGTAACCCAAACAGATATACCTCCTGTGCTCCTTGATGCAGGTTGCACGGTGTACCTGGTCTCGCCAATATACACTGCTGCACATTCACAGGGAATCCTGTAACCATCAGCTGAACTGAGTCTGTCCCTTCATGAGGGGAACTACTATGAACAAACGGATGGAGTGGCTAAGGGATCACCCTTATCGTCAGCTATTGCTAATTTTTGCATGGGGGACTTTGAGGAAAGGGCACTGAGTTCATTGCCCTTACGATCCAAATGCTTCTTCAGGTATGTCGAGGACACCTTGCAGTGTGGCCTCATGGACTCCAGGCACTCCAACAGTTCCACGACCATCTGAACAGCATCCATCCAAAAATTCAATTTACAATGGAGATGGAGAAGAATGCTTGCTTCCCGTTCCTGGAGACTCTAATACGATGGTAGCCTCGGGCATAGTGTCTATCGGAAACCCACTCACATGGACTTATACCTCAACAATAGTCATCATCATGCCTCCCAACGTTGAGCAGCTCTTTCTACTTTACTTAACCATGAGAAAACTCTTTCGGACCCAGAGAGTCTCCATGACAAAATAAGATGATTATGTACAACATTCCTACAGAATGGCTACAAGGTGAAGAAAATCAATCGGGCCCTTAAAAGGACCGGCAGAAAAACCAGGAAACTTAACAACAAGGAGGAACCTGTCGCTACCACCTGTCTTCCCTACGTTTCCACGGTTTCTGGAAGGATCACCAGGATCCTGAAGAAATACCGGATTAATACCATCTTCAAATCTGCAAGAAAGCTCAAATCTCAGCTGTGTGGGTCAAAGATGATCTGGGACTCGGGTCGGATGCCATTTACAAGATTCCCTGTGAATGAGGAGCAGCGTATATCAGCCAAATGGGGTGCATGGTGGAAACCCACATCAAGGAGCACAGGAGCTGTTTGGATTAACTTGGAGAAATTGACAGTAGCAGAACACTGTGTTCACAATGTCCATAGGACTGATTTCAATGGCACAAAACTACTGTGCTGTTCTACTGCTTTTTGGGACCGTTTGATGGAAGAAGCCATTGAAATAAAACTAGAGAAACAGAATTTTAACAAAGATGAAGGTCTCATTCTAAGTAAGAAATGGAATTTGATTGTAGAGGACTACTCAGATAGGAGAGGGAAGAAGGTAGTGCTCAGAGTAGCTGGGACCTTTGATTATGCTGGCTGCTTTACCAAGACAATGAGAAGTAGAATCAGAGTCCATGGATTGGAGACTGTTTTGAGCTGTATCCACAATTCTGCAGATTCTTTCAGTCAAGAGTAAAGCATTTGCCATTCCAAGCCATGGTGCAGCCAGATATGATAGTTTCTGTGGTGCATTGATAAATATTGGTGAAGCTCAAAGGGGAACAAGACAAATTTCTTTTGCCTCCTGATGAAGTAGATGTACTGGTGAGCTTTCTTAGTCATGGCATCAAAGTGGTTGGACCAAGACATGCAATTGGTGATGTTCACTCCTAGGAACTTGAAAATCTCCACCCTCTTGTCGTCAGCACCACTGATGGAAACTGCCTCCCTTCCTGAAGTCAATGCCCAACTCTTTTGTTTTGCTGACATTAAGGGTAAGGTTCTTGTCATGATCATATTTCACTAGGCTCTCCATCTCCTTCCTGTGACCTGACTCATCGTTATTTGAGGTTCAGCTCACTCACAACTGCGTGGCCAGAATCTGCTTTAACTCCACCGATACACCTGTAGATGGAGTTAGAGAGCAGAATCTGACCACACAGACTGAGTGCATGGAGAGTAGAGAAAGGAGCCCTGATCTCTGTCTTGTGGGGTGCTAATGTGGAGAATAATTGTAGCAGAGCTGTTGCTGCCCTTTCTTGCTGATTATGGTCTGTTGGTCAGGAAGTCAATGATCCAGTTGCAGAAAAAGGTGTTGATTCCCATGTCTTGGAGTTTGGTGATGTGTTTGCTTGGAATTATAGTATTGAAGGCAGAACTTGGTCAACAAATAATAGTTTAATATAGGTGACCTTACTGTCCAGATGTGCCAGAACTGAGTGTAGGGCCAAAGAGGTGACATCTGCCATAAACCTGTTTTTGGAAATGGGCGAATTGCAGTCGGTCAGGTTTGTCTGGGAGGCTGGAGTTAATGTGTGCCCTGACCAGCTTCTCAATGCACTTCATGATGGGGGATGTTACAGCCTCTGGGTGGTAGTCATGTTTCCTTGTTTTTATTAGGCAATGGGATGATAATGGTCTTCTTAAAGCAAGTGGGAACTTCAGATTGAGACTGGGAGAGATTAAAAATGGCTGCAATATCCCTACCATCTGATCAATGCAGGATCTAAGGAGACAGCCAGGGCACCATTTGGGCCAGTTACTTTCTACATGTTCATTCTCTGGTAGACTGATCTTATACCTGCAATGGTAATTGTGGGTTCAGGTGCATGTTTAGACTCTTGGATTGAGTGGAGACATTCCATCCTCTTCCATTCAAAACATGCATAGAATGCATTAAGCTCATCATGAAGAGATGTACTATTGTCGGTGACACTGTCTGACTTCGTCTCATCACCCGTGATAGAATATAGACGATATAGGACTATTTATTTATTGAGATACAGCAAAGAATAGGCCTTTCCAGCCATTCAAGCCACTCCACCCAGTAATCTCCCGATTTAAACATGGGAAATTTACGATGACTAATTAACCTACCAACCAGTACATCTTTGTGGGAGGAAACCGGAGCACCCAGAGGAAACCCATGTGGTCACGGGGAGAACGTACAAACTCCTTACAGTCAGCGGCAGGAAGTGAACCTGGGTCACCTGTACTGTAAAGCATTGTGCTAACCACTACGCTATTTTGGACTGGTGTTGAGCCTTGGCAACATTGATAGCTTTCTGGCAGTTGTATCTAATTTCTTGTAAAGGTCGGAGTCATCTGATTTGAATGCCGCTGTCCTAGACTTCAGTAGGGAGTGGATCTCTTGGTTTATCTGTAGATTCCATTTTGAGAATACCTGAATTGTCCTCTTTAGCAAGCAGTCCTTAATGCATTTGCTAATGAAGTCTGTAACAGTGGTGAGATGCTCATGTAGGCTGATTATTGAGTCTGTAAGGAGTTTTTATTGGCTGTACAGCAATGGTCAAGGGTATGTGGGCCCTTGGTGGTACAGGAGACATGCTGCTAGCACTTCAGCAACACAGTCTTGAAGCTAGCCTGGTTGAAGTCATTGGCAAAGATGAAGAGGGCCTCAGGGGATCCCGTTTCAAGGCCGTTGACTAAGGAGTATAGTTCTTTGAGTGTGGGTGGAATGTAGCAGCTGCCGGGGTAGCTGAAGTGAATATCCATGGCAGGTAGTTTGAGCAGAATTTCACTTTTAGATATTACAGATCATATCGAACAGTACAGCACAGTACAGGCCCTTCGTCCCACAATGTTGTGCTGACTCTCAAACCCTGCCTCCCATATCAGCCCCCACCTTGAATTCCTCCATTTACCTGTCTTGTAGTCTCTTAAACTTCACTAGTGTATCTGCCTCCACCACTGACTCAGGCAGTGCATTCCACACACCAACCACTCTCTGAGTAAAAAACCTTCCTCTAATATCCCCCTTGAACTTCCCACCCTTTACCTTAAAGCCATGTCCTCTTGTATTGAGCAGTGGTGCCCTGGGGAAGAGGCACTGGCTATCCACTCTATCTATTCCTCTTATTATCTTGTACACCACTATCCTGTCTCCTCTCATCCTCCTTCTCTCCAAAGAGTAAAGCCCTAGCTCCCTTAATCTCTGATCATAATGCATACTCTCTAAACCAGGCAGCATCCTGGTAAATCTCCTCTGTACCCTTTCCAATGCTTCCACATCCTTCCTATAGTGAGGCGACCAGAACTGGACACAGTACTCCAATGTGGCGTAACCAGAGTTTTATGGAGCTGCATCATTACATCGCGACTCTTAAACTCTATCCCTCGACTTATGAAAGCTAACACCCCATAAGCTTTCTTAACTACCCTATCTACCTGTGAGGGAACTTTCAGGGATCTGTGGACATGTACCCCCAGATCCCTCTGCTCCTCCGCACTACCAAGTATCCTGCCATTTACTTTGTACTCTGCCTTGGAGTTTGGCCTTCCAAAGTGTACCACCACACACTCCTCCGGGTTGAACTCCATCTGCCACTTCTCAGCCCACTTCTGCATCCTATCAATGTCTCTCTGCAATCTTTGACAATCCTCTACACTATCTACAACATCACCAACCTTTGTGTCGTCTGCAAACTTGCCAACCCACCCTTCTACCCCCACATCCAGCTCGTTAATAAAAATCACGAAAAGTAGAGGTCCCAGAACAGATCCTTGTGGGACACCACTAGTCACAATCCTCCAATCTGAATGTACTCCCTCCACCACGACCCTTTGCCTTCTGCAGGCAAGCCAATCCTGAATCCACCTGGCCAAACCCTGGATCCCATGCCTTCTGACTTTCTGAATAAGCCTACCATGTGGAACCTTGTCTAAAATCCATATAGATTACATCCACTGCACTACCCTCATCTATATGCCTGGTCACCTCCTCAAAGAACTCTATCAGGCTTGTTAGACATGATCTGCCCTTCACAAAGCCATGCTGACTGATCAGACCATGATTCTCTAAATGCCCAGAGATCCTATCTCTAAGAATCTTTTCTAACAGCTTTCCCACCAGCTTTCCCACCACAGACGTAAGGCTCACTGGTCTACAACTACTCAGACTATCGCTACTACCTTTTCTGAACAAGGGGACAATATTCGCCTCCCTCCAATCCTCCAGTACTATTCCCGTGGACAATGAGGACATCAAGATCCTAGCCAGAGGCTCAGCAATCTCTTCCCTTGCCTCGTGGAGCAGCCTGAGGAATATTCTGTCAGGCCCTGGGGACTTATTCGTCCTAATGTATTTTAACAACTCCAACACCTCCTCTCCCTTAATATCAACATGCTCCAGAACATCACCCTGACTCATATTGTCCTCACCATCATCAAGTTCCCTCTCATTGGTGAATAGCGAAGAGAAGTATTCATTGAGGACCTCACTCATTTCCACAGCCTCCAGGCACATCTTCCCACCTTTATCTCTAATTGCTCCTACCTTCACTCCAGTCATCCTTTTTTCTTCACATAATTGAAGAATGCCTTAGGGTTTTCCTTTACCCTACTCGCCAAGGCCTTCTCATGCCCCCTTCTTGCTCTTCTCAGCCCCTTCTTAAGCTCCTTTCTTGCTTCCCTATATTCCTTAATAGACCCATCTGATCCTTGCTTCCTAAACCTCATGTATGCTGCCTTCTTCCACTTGACTAGATTTTCCACCTCACTTGTCACCCATGGTTCCTTCATCCTACCATTCTTTATCTTCCTCACTGGGACAAAATTATCCCTAACATCCCGCAAGAGATCTCTAAACATCGACCACATGTCCATAGTACATTTCTCTGCAAAAACATCATCCCAATTCATACCCGCAAGTTCTAGCCTTATAGCCTCATAATTTGCCCTTCCCCAATTAAAAATTTTCCTGTCCTCTCTGATTCTATCCTTTTCTATGATAATGCTAAAGGCCAGGGAGCAGTGATCACTGTCCCCCAGGTGCTCACCCACTGAGAGATCTGTGACCTGACCCGGTTCATTACCTAGTACTAGATCTAGTATGGCATTCCCCCTAGTCGGCCTGTCCTCATACTGTGACAGGAATCCGTCCTGGACACACTTAACAAACTCTGCCCCATCTAAGCCCTTGGAACTAATTAGATGCCAATCAATATTAGGGAATTTAAAGTCACTCTGTTATTTTTGCACCTTTCCAAAATTTGCTTCCCAATCTGCTCCTCTGTATCTCTGCTGCTACCAGGGGGCCTATAGAATACCCCCAATAGAGTAACTGCTCCCTTCCTGTTCCTGACTTCCACCCATACTGACTCAAAAGAGGATCCTGCTACATTACCAACCCTTTCTGTAGCTGTAATAGTATCCTTGACCAGTAATGCCACCCCTCCTCCCCTTTTTCTGCCCTCTCTATCCCTTTTAAAGCACTGAAATCCAGGAATATTGAGAATCCATTGCTGCCCTGATGCCAGCCAAGTCTCTGTAATGGCCACTACATCATAGTTCCATGTATGTATCCAAGCTCTCAGTTCATCACCTTTGTTCCTGATGCTTCTTGCATTGAGGTACACACATTTCAGCCCTTCTACCTTACTGTCTTTACACCGTTTATTCTGCTTCTCTTTCCTCAAAGCCTTTCTATATATTCCAGGGTGGGTGAACAGGAACTTTCCAGGTCTGAGCACTACGAGGTGTTGATTGGGAAGCAAACTCCTCTGCCTTTAACTATACCTGATGATGCATGCGATCCATCAGGTGAATTGAAAGGCCTTCAGGTTTTATAGCACAGTTAGGTGAAGCAGATATAGGCCAAGTTTCGGAACAGTCCATCAAAGATGATTGTTCCTTTTAAGATGAATAGACTTTTGGTAGCACATGAAAGCCATATTAAAAATTTAGCTGGAATACCTTTTAAACATACACTCAGTGGCCACTTTATTAGGTACAACTGCACATCTGCATATTAATGAAAATATGGAATCAACCAATATCCGACAGCAACTCAATGCATAAAAGCAGGCAGACATGGTCAGGGGGTTCAGTTGTTATTGAAACCAAACATCTTAATGGGAAGATATGTGATCTAAGTGACTTTGACCTTGGAATGATTGCTGATGCCAGACAGGATGTTTGAGTCTCTCAGAAGCTGCTAATCTCCAGGGATTTTCACCTACAGCAGTCTCTGGAGAAAGTGTGAAAAACAAAAAAACATCCAGTGAGGAACAGTTCTATGGGTGAAAACTCCTTGTTATTGGGAGAGGTCAGGAAAGAATGGCCAGACTGGATCAAGCTGACAGGAAGGAGACTGTAACTCTAATAACCATGTGTAACAACAGTGGTGTGCAGAAGAGCATCTCTGAACGCACAACACATCAAACCTTGAAGTGGATGGGCTACAGCAACAGAGCACTCTGTACCTAGTAAAGTAGCCACAGAGTGTACTTGTACAAGATATTCAAAAGAATGCTTTTCTTTTTCATTTGTCAGCCGTCAAGGAATAATTTGGCTAGATGGATGTAATATTTTTAATCTATGCTGCAATTCATTTTCGGCACTTGGAAGGGATAGCGGAGGAGCTTTTTTATTCAGTATCTGATTTGTCCCGTTAAAGTTATAGAATTATTATCTGCAGATAATCCATTCGCTGCAGGAGCTCCTAATGACAAGGGTTTCAAAAGCTTCAAAACATTCGATTCTCCAATAGCAATGTCCATCCTTTTCAGGATTGCAAATGAACACTGAAGGAGGGCAGTCAATTTCACCCAATACTTCACCTAAGTTGTAGCCCATTCATTCTTCAATACCACAAATGTTTTATATTAATAGGAGCAAAAGAACTCCAGCTTGAATTTCAATCATGGCAGCAATCAAAACAATGAGGACGACCACAACCAGAACAATCACTACTGAGCAGTCTACTCAATTAGGAATCTCCACTGTGAAGAAGGTGACCCAAGTGTCAACATTCACTTCACAAGGTAACTACAAAATGTTTCCTAAATATACAAGCAACATCTCAGTCTGAATTCACAGAGTTGTCTAAACACTGTATACACATTATGTGCATGAAGCTGAGAACTACAAACATTTTCTAAACTGCCATTTGTTGTGCGCTGTAATGTGTGGACCATGTGACTTATCTTTGCTGCTAAACAATTACACAATGTGCCATATTTCAGAGGGACAGCAAGTTCAGAGGAAGTCCTCAGTCACACAGCAGACACTAAATGTCGTGACACATTCCTTTGAGATTCCTGCAGGAGAGAGCATCCCGGAGTTTGATGAAAAACCAAATTCCTGTGTAGTATCAGAAGGTAAGTCAGCCAGCAGGACTGCTGCTTCATTCACAATATTCTCCTGCAAATTGGAACCTGCTTTGTCATGTGTATGGTTTTGTTGTTTTTAGTTGAAGTTTTAAAAGAAGACACAAACCGCAGATCTATTAAGACTGTTTAATTTTGTTCCATTCTTCTGAACATTTCAATTGTTCAGGATTCCTAATCCAGAGGACTGTACAATAAATGTTCTTTCACCTCAAACATTTAAGCAGAGGTTTAAGGTGATCTCAAATTTAATTCCAAGATTTTGTGAATGATGTAAGCTGTTTTAAGCAAAAAGGGATTTATTTGGGAATTACCAAAATTGCACAGGTTTGTGTCTGTTTGAGAGCTTTTCCTTATGCAAAATATGATGCATTACAAAAAGAGTAGCCCACGTTCACTGTAGATGGAAGGGCTCTTTGAAAGGCACCCAGTGATGCAAACATTCCTTAATATTTACTGTTTTAACTTAACTGGTTGGGGGAACAGTTTGGGCCTCAAACATTATTTACATGTAGAAGTAAGACAAATAATTATTTCTTCTTTTGATTGCTGCCCTGCAACCTGGACTGCTTACTGCAAATATATAAATTCACATCAGGCAAGGGAATATTTATCTCTAAGACTAACCACCTTGCTGAATTTAATCGCTTCATGTGAAGAGACAAGACACTTTGATCAGAGAGTGACTGGGGAGAAATCTTTGCTTACCCAAACTGTTGTTCAGGGAAAAGTCATAAGAGGAAACAAAGCAATGTCAAAGAAAGCCCAATCTTTCAGTTTCTCTTTTCACATTGTTAATGTTGTAAGGTCCTCATTTTAGTCCAGGATTGTCTATCTCAAAAAGTTACAGTCTTGACTTAGGAGAAGAATTCAAAGAATGAGTACTTTTTCGAAGCATAGCAATAGTCATCTTTAATCTCCAGAATGTGAAAGATGGTTAAGATGGTGCACTCTAAAGCTACCCTGTGTTTATTAACCTGCATGGGTTTTGACCTCTACCTGAGTGATGCATCAATTATGTCCACTTCCTTTAGCATTACTGAGAGAACTTGTTTTACTGTAGGCAAGGATGCAATTTTTAAAGCCAGAGTGAGCGGGAACCCCAAACCAAAAGTGACATGGAAGAGAGGAAGTGGAATGCCTATCAAAGAAGGAGCAAAGATTTTCTTCGACAGCATCACCAAAGAAAATGTTCTAAAGGTATCTAAAACCAGAAATTTCTCTAACGCAGCATTTTAGACAGCAATTCAAAATAATGTTAAAAATTGTAAAAGATAGACACGAGAAACTAAAAAAAGAAGACAAGTTGGCATTATGTGTGTGTAGGGCAATACAAAATTTGATATAAGACCGATATAGTAATATAACTAGCAGTTTTGCCAATGATGTTCTATAACAATGCCACCATTAGTTAGAAAATCTTTGCTTATTTAGGTATACATATGTTCTGCATAGAAACTAACTGACTAGAATACCTAAGAAAATGAGCACAACAAGGAAAAATGGAATAGAGAACTGAAATGAAGGGAACAGATTCTTCAGTGGGATATTTTATCAACCAATGAGAATGAAGGATTGGAAAATAAAGAGAGCCTGAATTAAGGGGAGTGAAAATTAGAGCAGGAGAATTAAAATCAAAGTAAAGAAATCTTACAGGATGATAATCAGAGGAGGAAAACAATAATTAATAAAATTTTTAGGAGGAAAAAGAATCTTACCTTGTCATAGAGTTGTAGAGCAAAAAAATAGTGATACAGGCCCTTTGGCCTAACAAGTCTATACCAATCATTATGCCCACACAGTTCATCCTAATTCCTGTGTTGGCCCATATTCTTCTGGACCCCACGCCTCCATCTACCTATCCTAGTGCTTCCTAAATAATATTATTGTACCTGCCTGAACCACTTCTTCTGGCAGCTCATCCTACATACCCACCATATTCTGTGTGGACAAGTTGTCTTTCAGGTCCTTTTTCAACCTTTCCTCTCCCATCTTAAACCTATGCTTCCTAGGTTTGGACTCCCCAACCCGAGAGAAAAGTCTGCCACTGTCCACCTTATCTACGCCTTTCATAATGTTAAACATTTCCATAAGGATGTCCCTCATTCTCCCATGTTCCAAGGAGTAAAGATCTGGCCTGGTCAATCTCTCCCTCTAACTCTGAGATTCCCTCTAGTCCTGGCTGCATCCTCATGAATATTTCCACACTCTTTCCAGTTTAACTACTTGGTTACTATAACAGTGTGACCAAAAACTGGGCACAATACTCCAAGTGCAGCCTTACCAATGACTTATAAGACTGCAAAATAAGGTTCCAACTCCTACTGTATACTTGATCCTTTGACAATCAAGCCTATTTCACCACCCTATCTACTGATAATGCTATTTTCACAAACTATACACTTGTACTCCTAATTCCTTCTGTTCCACTGCACTCCCTAGCACACTATTATTCATCACTTAAGTCCTACACTGGTTTGATTTCCAAAATGCATTATCACAAACTTACTGTATCTGCATTAAAATCCATTTTCCTCTACTCAGACTTCTTTCCTAACTGATCATGCTTACTCAGTCAATAAGTGGAAATGTTTTGGAAGGCATTCATATTACCAGGGAGGAAGCATTTGCAGCCACACCCTCATTCTTGGTATCATCAGCAAATTTGCTAGTCCAGTTTACCACATTATCATTTAGATCACTGATATAGATGCCAAACAAGAATGGACCCAGCACAGATCCCTGGAGCACACCATTAGTCACAGTCTTCCAGTCAGAGAGGCAACCATCCACTACCACTCTCTGGCTTCTCCCATGAAACCAATATCTAATCCAATTTACAATCTTTTCTTGAATGGCAAGTGACTGAACCCTCTAGATCAACCTTGTTGCGGGACTTTTTCAAGGGCCGTGCTAAAGTCCTTTTAGACCACATCCACTGCCTTGTGTTCATCAATTATCCTGGTAACTTCCTTGAAAAACTCTATAAGACTGGTTACACATGACCTACCATGCACAATGCCATGTTGACTATCCTTAATCAGTTCCCGTCTATCCAAATACTTCTAAGTTTAGTCCCTTAGAATACCCTCCAACAACTTACCCACTACTGAGGTCAGGCTCATTGAACTATGATTTCCCAGCTCATCCTTCGAGCCTTTTTTGAACAACAGAAAAGCATTAACTATACTCCAAAACTCTGGCATCTCACCCGTGACTAAGGATATTTTAAATATCTCTGTTAGGACTCCTGCAGTTTCTGCAGCAGCTTCCCACAGGGTCTGAGAGAACACCTTGCCAGACTCTGGGGATTTATCCACCCTAATTTGCCCCAACACAGCAACACATCTTCCTCCGTAATCTGTAAAGGGTCCATGACCTCACTGTTGCTTTGCCTCACTTCCATAGACACTGTGTCCCGAGTAACTACAGATGCAAAAAGTCCATTTAAGATCTTCCTCCAATTCTTTCAGCTCCATGCATAGATGACCACTCTGATCTTCCAGAGGACCAAATTTATCCCTTGCTATCCTTTTGCTCTTAGTATGTACAGTATGTCTGTAAAAGCCCTTGAGATTATCTTTCATCTTGTCTGGTAGATCAGCCTCAAGCCTTGTTTTAGCCCTCCTGATTTCCTTCTTAAGATTTCTCCTGCATTTCTTATAGTTCTCATTTGCTCCTTCCTGCCTATACCTGCTGTGCATTTCCTTCTTTATCTTAACCAGTGGCTCATTATCTCTCGGAAACCAAGGTACCCCAAACCTGTTACCCTTGCATTTTATTCTGACATTATGCCATCCAGCTCTTTTACAATATGGGAGTCCCAGTCAATATGTAGAAAATCAAAATCACCTTCTATCACAATCGTAAGTTTCTTGCAACAATCTGTGATCTTTCTACAAATATACTCCTTTAAATCCCATAAACTTTCGAGTGGTCAATATCATAATCCCATTAACATGGCCACCCCTTTCTTATTCCTTACTTCCACCCATATAATCTCAGTAGTTACAAAATATAACAGAAGTTATATAACCTGTTATTGAGAGGAACAGCCTCTTGAACTGGCTACCTATCCCCTTTTCCTCTCCTGATGGTCAGCCAGTTACCTGTGTCCTGCACCTTGAGTACAGTTACCTCTCTGCATCATCTGTTGATCAACCCATCAGCCTCCTGAATAATCCAAAATTTATCCAGCTCCAGTTCCTTAAGCCAGTCTGTACAAAACTACAGCTGGATGCACTTCTTGCAGGCATAGTTATCAGAGACACTGGAGGTCTCCTTGTCTTCCCACATCCCACAAGAGGAGCATCTCCACTTCTCTAACTGTGCAATAAGAAAGAAAGAAAGAAAAATTAAATGAAAAAAATCTACCTGCAGCTGCCGCCTCTCCTCGCTGAATCTCCTATGTGCAAAAGCCTGAATTCGCCACTCTGACGCTGGCTCACTTATATAATAAGTACTCCCACAATGGCTGCTCCGCTTAAACCCAACTTCTTTTTATTGGCTCTTGTCAGGTGCCTAATTATGTATAATCCAAAATCCCCAGCTCACCTCTTTTGAAGTCTCTCTCTCAGTATGCAACCCCATGTCTGCAGAACTTTTACCCCTGGTCTTTCTCTAAATTATAGAATTTCATAATTGCAGCTGAATCACAGGAATAAATTATAGAATTGTATAAGTCTAACTGAATAATGATTATTACCACCAAAATGCTGCCTACCTCCTTTCCACCACAAGAATCATTTCCTATGATTATGCCTCCTTTCTTGGTATATACTGATTAAAATTTATGAAAACTTCAGAATTCCCTAAGCTTTTGACTTTTTAAACTGTTGAAGTTGATACAAGCATTTATTTATTCATTCAGATATGGATATATTTGGAAAGGGCTACAGTCATTGACCCCTCCTAATTATCCCCAAAGGCTTCTCTGAAGTTAGTTAAGAGTCATCTGAATTGGTGGTCTGGTGTTAAATATCATCCACAGTAAGCAATTCCTGACCTATCAGTCTACCAACTTCAGCAAGAATTTGCCTTCCATGCTGGGAGTGTGTTTGCAGAGGTGCTTGCAGTACTGAAATTGGAAATGGAATTAGTTTATTATTGTCACATGTACTGAGGTACAGTCACAAGCTTGTCTTGCATACTGTTCATACAGATCAAATCTTTACACAGTGCATTGAGGCCGAACAAGGTAAAACGATGACAATGTAGAAGAAAGTAGAACAGATACAGAGAAAGTACAGTGCAGGTAAACAATAAAGTGTAGAATCATACTGAATTAGATTGTAAGGTCAGGAGTCCTTTTCATCATACTAGGGAACCATTTAACAGTCTTATTACAATGCGACAGAAGCTGTCTTTGAGCCTGGTGCCACATGCTTTTAGGCTTTTGTATCTTCTGCCCAATATAAAAAGGAAGGAGCGAGAATGTCTGTGGTGTGTGGGATCTTTGATTATGCTAGCTGCATTAATAAGACAGTGAGAAGTATAGACAGAGGCCATAAATGGGAGGCTGGTTTCCATGATCTGCTGAGCTGCCTCCAAAACTTTCTGCAATTTCTTGCATTCATGCGCAAAGAAATAGCATATCAAGCAATCACGCATCCAGATAAGATGCTTTCTATGGTGCATCAATAAAAATTGGTTAGGGTTAACGGGAACATGCCAATTTTTTTGTTCCCTCCTGACGATGTACGGGCATTGGTGAGCTTTTGTAGCCATGACATATACCTGGTTGGATCAGGACAGACCATTGATGATGTACACTCCCAGGAATCTCTTAACCATCTCAACCTCAGCACCTCTAATGTAGCATGTGCACCGTTTCATTTCCAGAAGTCAAAGACAGGCTTTGTTGACATTAAGGAGATGGTTCTTCTCATAACATCATGTTACAAAGCTCTCTATCTCCTTCCTTTACTCTGAATTATTGTTATTTGTGATAAGGCCCACTATGGCAGTATCACCTACAAACTTGCCGACGAAGTTAGAGCAGAATCTGGCCATGGAGTCATGAGTGTACAGAGTAGGGTAGAGGATGCAACTTTGTGGAGCACCAGTGTTTAGAGTAACTGTGTTGGAGGTCTTTCTGCCTATCATTCCTCACTGCAGTCTGTTGGTCATGAAGTCAAGGATCCAGTCAGAGAGGGGCACTGTAAGTACCAAGTGCTGAAATGGTAGATGCAATAGTGAATTAGCAATGCTTTTACATGGGCAGGGCAGTCTTTAGGGTTTCTTCACTGGAATTATTTATTTAATGCCTCCATTAAACTTCGATGCTCTGTTGATAAAACTGTGCATGATATATGAATATTCTGATTTTTACAGCTGGATAATGTCACTCCAGATGACGAGGATGCCTACAAATGCATTGCTTCCAACATTCATGCAGACTGCACATACGTTATATCTTTGACAGTGACTGAAAGTATGTATGAACTCAATGAGAGTGTATGATAACATTTATACAGTGTGAATTACTACTTAAATGGCCATTGTGGTGTTTACTACTAGACTTGTTTATTGAAGATAGACATAATCTTGCAATTGTTCAAATTTTAGTAAATTTTGTCTTGATCTTTCAATAAGAAGGCATGGACTCCTTCATTTGTGAAAGACGAGCAAATAGAATTAAATTTTGCACAATCAGCAAACACTAACACCAGGTACTCTTCCTGAAACATTCTGATATAGACAAATTTAATTACTTCATTATCATTGGGTCAAAATACTGCAACTTCCACAGCACCATCTCACTGACTTTCCACAGCATTTCTCATGCTCAGCCATTTACCTACCAGAAGGCCCCAGATTTCTGCTCAATTGCTGTGAACTGTCAGTTTGGCTCATCACTTGATACAACATGGACCCTTGTGGCAGAAGTCAGTAGTCGAATTCAGTCCTGCTGAGATTCCCAAAATATTTGCGGGGAATTGTCTTTTGGATCCTGCAGCAGGTCATCTATCATAAGATCCAAGAACCCCAAAAGATTATCCCAGATAAATCTGAAGCTCTACACCTCGGTAGGGCTAATGCAAGGAGGCAGTACACTGTCAAGCGCAAGATCCTTAACAGTGTTGCTAAGCAGAGAGGTCTTAGGATCCAAGTTCATAGCTCCTTGAAAGTGGACACACAGGTCGATAATGTGGTTAAGGAAGCTCATGGAGTGCTTGCTTTTATTACTCAAGGCGTTCAGTTTAAAAGTCAGGAGGTTATGTTGAAACTTCATGAAACTCTGGTTAGGCCGCATCTGGAGTATTGTGTACAGTTTAGGTCGTGCCAGTATAGGAAGGAGTTTAAGGCTCTGGAGGTGGTGCAGAAGAGGTTTACCAGAATGCTGCCTGGTTTAGAGGGCAGTGCTATCATGAGAGGCTGGATAAACTTAAGTTGTTTTCTCTGGCATGCTGGAGGCCAAGGAAAGATCCGATAGCGGTTTACTAGATTATGAGAGCCGTAGACAGTGTGAACAGAGAGTATCATTTTCCCAGGGATGAAAAGTCAAATACCAGAGGGCATGCATTGAAGGTGAGAGGGAGTAGGTTCAAGGGGGATGTGAAGGGTAAGTTTTTTTTCTCAAAGAGTGATGGATACCTGGAATGTGCTGCCCAGTCCGGTGTTGGAGGCAAACAAATTAGTGGCTTTTAAGAGACATTTGGATAGGCACATGGATGTAAGGGAGATGGAGGGATATGGACATGGGGTAGGTAGGAGGGATTAGTGCTTGGGTGTTTTTGATTTGATTCTTGGCTAGATTGACATAACATTGTGGGCCGAATGGCCTGTTACTGTGCTGTACTGTTCTATCGTCCATCACAGGAAAAGCCCTCGCCACCATTGAATACATCTACAGTGAGCACTGCCACAAGAATGCAGCATCCATTATGATGGTCCTCCATCTGTTAGACCTTGCAGTCTTCTTGCTGCTGCCATCAGGAAGGAGGTACGGGAGCCTTAGGACCCACACCACCAGGTTCAGGAACAGTTATGATCCTTCAACCATCAGATTCCTGAACCAGCATGGATCATGTCACTCACCACCACACTGAACTGACTCCACAACCCATGAACACACTTTCAAGGACTCTACAACTCATGATTGCAATATTATTTATTTACTTACTATTTGTTTCTATTTGTATTTTTATTTCTTTTGCATTATGTGTTCTTTGGCATATTGGTTGTTTGTCGGTCTTTGTGTGGTTTTTCATTGATTCTGCTGTATTTTGTTCTATCGATTGTGAATGCCTGCACGGTAACATAAGGTACATATACATATACATATTTTGGTAGATAGATAGATACTTCACTGTTTGCAAATGAAATTACAATGTCTTTTTTTTCTTTTTAAATCTTTTTATTGAATAAGTATACAAAAGGTAAGCCATATAGGCACTAATACACTGTTAGAATATAATAAAATTACAGGAGATATTAAAACAGAAAAGAAATGATACAAACAATGTAATTTAAACATAAAATAATAAGGTAACATAATAGTATACTAATTTTTATATATATATCAATAGAAAAAGGAAAAAAAAACCCAAAAAAACCCACCGTGCAACTAAACTAAAAGCAAAGCAAAGCAATGGGCTAACTTGGAAACAAGTAGAGTTAAAAGACTTAAAATCACGTCCTCAAACCCGACCTCCATTAAAAACAGTAGAAAAAAACAAGAAGGGAATATAAATATGGAGCAAAAAGGGGAAGAAAAAAATTACATTAAATGAAAATATTGAATAAAACATCTCCAGGTCTGTTCAAATTTAAGTGAGGAATCATAGATTGCTAGGAAATTACAATGTCACAGTAGCATTACAAATGCATAGATGTAGAAATGTTAGAAGAGAAGTGAGAAAGGATAAAAAGTAAGTTGCCACAGACAGTCTAACAGGAGGGGGGTCATCACTTCCCTGGCTATAGGTTGACTCATTATAGAGCCTAATGGCCGAGGGTAAGAATGACCTCACATAGTGCTTTTTGGAGCAGCACAGTTGTCTTAGTCTATTACTAAAAATGCTCCTCTGTTCAGCCAAGGTGGCATGCAAAAGGTGAGAAACATTGTCCAGAATTGCCAGAATTTTCCATAGGGTCCTTTGATAATAAATTGACCTTGAACTTTAAACTTTGAATTAGTTTTGACTATATTGTAGGCTAACATTTAGGAGGCAAACACAAGCAGTTGTTCGAAGCATTTGTTACTTGGTGTATATCAGCCCATGCCTAAGTGTTGTCTGGATCTTCCTTAATGTAAACATCCAGCAAAGACAAAGTTACTATTTTTAATATTTTTATTCCTCTTAACTTTAATGGGCAGGCCTTCCAATAACAAGCTACCCAAGCAAATTTTTGCTTCTTTGAGTGTATACTGTTACTTGTGTGCACCTCAACATTGCCTTCCCCCCAAAATCAGTAGTTTCCAGTAGGTCAATGATTCAGCTTAACTCTGGTTTGGTTTTGACAGCCAGTGAATTTCTGTCCACAAACTCATTGGCTGTTTCAATTGAATGTCTATGAATGGCTATTTAAGCATTATTAAAGAACATTGGAAACTAAAATTAACAAAATTAACACATTAGAAGCAAACACACGTTAAAAACAAGACAAATAAAAATGAAATTTAGAACCACTCACCCATGTTTTGCTCAATCGTTAGCTTCTTCATTTTAATTTATATATTCTTGTTGGGGCAGTGCCAGGCCTAAATCTGTCCGGGACTCAGTGGCAGATCTTTTATTGTAAGTAGTGAGAGATCTGTATTGTCCCATTGTACTCTGTGAGGAGCTCACGTGAACAGCACACATATGTTGGGCTTGGCAGTAAATGTAATACACCAGCCTGTGCATAGAAATTCAGAGTTCCTGCCCATTTAAATGGAAGATTGGGGTTGATGTTTTTAATTGCTTAATACTGTATCTAAATTGATAGGTTGTGAATTTTTAATGTTCACAAAAAATCAACCATCTTAAGATTAAGCACTCTTAAGATTAAAAATTAAACTAAATAATTAAATTTTTTTTAAAAAATGCACACGCATTAAAAAGAATTAAATAAAACTAAAATCAAGCAAATAAAAAAAAGTTACAGATTAGACTTGGTTCCAGTCCTGCAGGTGTGTTGAAATAAATGGGGAAAAAACAAACAGTTGGGTGTAAGTTTAAAAATTAGTGGTGCTATCACAGCCAGAAGCTCTGAGGGAAAGCTTTGCAAGTTAGCAGGAAGATTTCAGAAAGGTGAGTCTCCACTGCTACAGTAGCCCTTGAATTCTTGAATGAGCCTCATTGCTCATTTATGCAAGGTACAGTAATGGAGCACCAGTTACTCTGGGAATGTGGAGGACCAATGTGATTGCTCATCTGCGCCCAGATTGTCTAAGTATCTGAATATAGAGACGGTGAGGGATTATTCTGGATAGGTCAACTATTTTCTTTTGTGTGTTTTACAATCATGGCAACATTATTAACGCTAAGAATTGCACCACTTGAAGGTCAGTTGCCATATGTTCATTGACTATGTTTCTATAGTGGTCATTGTGTTGAACGTATGTAATTGCCTAGTTGTTGTAGTTACAGCACCTTGCAGAAATTGGATTGTTTTGCACCAAGTCAGCTACACCTATTTTCAGGGGATCTGAGTCCAGCCATTGTTAGTGTTTTAAAATGAGCACCTTCTCTGAAATAACTTCGAAGCAGGCAGAGGATTCTATAAACAGATTTGTTTGCTGGTTAGTTATATAAAGTAGCATTTATATATTGAAGAACTTGCTCTTCCATAACAATTCATGTTAATTATGTCTTATGGATGTATCATTCAGTTCTTAAGATCTGAATTCAATTCCAATACATTTTTGATGCTGGTATGGTGTCTTGAGGAATGACAACTAATCATGCCAATGAATTGTTCAGAATGAATTAGTTCAAACTCATCTGGCCCCTCATGCAGATTGAATTTTTGATTTTCAGGTCAAGATAAACAAGTAAACTTCCGAACAATGTTGAAGAAAAGGTAAGAACTTCAGCATATTTCTTAGAAAGGTCTCAGGAGGATCCACATCAAGGAACAGTGTGATGTATAGTGAATATACAGCAAGAATGAAGTATACACAGAGAATATGTGTTACTTGGAGTGTTGGAAAGATAAACACTGGGAGTACAATAATGAAACAATATTTGAGTGTGGGCGACAGAGACGAAGCGTGGTAAGTAGTGTGTATATAGACAGAGATGCCCTGAGCAAGTAAGGTTAATAGAAGGAATGTCTGATATTTAATTATGACACAGATAACAGAAAAATAACATGTAATATGTTGAACAGTATTTATATACACCTGGGTAAACGTGGAAACTATGATGAATATCAATACTGAGGGTGTCATGTCTTGAGGGAACCAAGTGAGTAACTACATGCTGTACGGAGGATTTTTAACTTACAGAGGATGTAGAAAGAGGAGTAACAATTAAAAACCCTGAAGGTATACATCAGTGAATTACAAGAATGTTAATACACTGAGAGACACCTCGATTGGGATACATGCATAAATAAAGCAAACGCATTTACTAGATCTGATGATGTGAAGAGGATATGTAGTAAGGCCCATTCCCAGATATATTGAATAAATTTTCTGAAATCCTGAAGGGATGGTAGGTCTCACACACAATGAGAAAGTTTTCGCAGAACTTTTGGGACTGACACACAATAGGCAAATTTCACTAATTTTGCATTGTGGCTACCTGGAGAAGACAAATTTCAGAGTTTTATATGTATACTGTACATGCTTTGACAATGACCCTTGAACCTTTGAACCTTTTTTGAAAACATGGTTTTTGCAGACCCCTCTCCACCACCTCCTTGTTCCCATGCACCATCACAATTTTCCCCCCTACCTCCCGTCCCTTCCACCCTCAAAAATACAACCACTCACAACACGCGGGAGGAACTCAGCAGGTCGGGCAGCATCCGTGGAAAAGCTCGGTTGATGTTTCGGGCCGGAACCCTTCGTCAGGACTGAAACGTTCCGGCCCGAAACGTTGACTGATCTTTTCCATGGATGCTGCCCGACCTGCTGAGTTCCTCCAGTCTGTTGCGAGTGTTGCTTTGACCCCAGCATCTGCAGAGTATTTTGTGTTTAAAATACAACCACCATGTGGACAAAACTCCATGAGTAATTGCAATAAGAGATGATACTTTAAACTGCCAATGAATTTTATTTGCAGGTCAACCCCAGCTCCCAAGGAAGAAAGGAAGGTCCCAGATGAAAAGGAAATGTGGGAGATCTTAATGAAGGCAGATAAGAAGGACTATGAGAAGATTTGCCAGGAGTATGGATTTACTGACTTTAGGGGACTGCTGAAACGCTTAAAAGAAATGAAGAAAAAAGTAGAGACTGAGGTAGGGTGCAATAAGGATTGGAGAAGTTTAACATACCACTTAGTAGAAGCAGTGATGTTGGTACTGAGGTGGAAGGAGAAAGATCAAATGTTGGCCAGTCTAATTGTTCAAGCAATATAAAATTTTAAATCCTGAGTTAAAATAAGTTCATTAAAAAAAAGTTGTGTCCTTCAGATAAAAACAGTTAAAATGAAGTCAGTTTAGCCGTGAGAACTGAATGAATGTTTGCTAATGTGGCTGCAAACTTTTACTTGTAGCTGAGCGTGCAAGAGGAGTATTGAAAGAACAGGCCTGTCATGTCTATGCTGATCAGCTGTTATTTATGTACTGTGTACTATTCCCATTTGCCAACACTTGGTCCAGAGCCTCCTCTGTCTTGCCAAGTCAAGTGCTTTTCCAGGTGTTTATTAACACAGCCACATATGATATTCTGAAGATGCTGAAAATCTTGAGCAATATACACCAAATGTTGGAGGAACTCAGTGAC
Organism: Mobula hypostoma; assembly: GCF_963921235.1. Lineage (NCBI taxonomy): Eukaryota > Metazoa > Chordata > Chondrichthyes > Myliobatiformes > Myliobatidae > Mobula > Mobula hypostoma. The sequence goes on from NC_086107.1 coordinate 57,663,221, forward strand.
TCAGACAGAATTTATCAAGGGAGATAGGCAGTCAACATTTTGGGTCATGATCCTTCATTGGGACTGGAAAAGAAGGGGGCAGAGCCAGAATAAGAAGGTGGGGAAGGGAACGGAGTAGAAGCTGGTAGGTGATAGGTGAGACTGGGCAAGGGGGAAGGTAGGCAGTATGATATGAGAAGCCAGGAGGTAATAGGTGGAAAGGGTAAAGGAGTGAAGAAGAGAGAATCTGATAGGAGAGTACAGTGGGTCATGAAATAAATGGAAAAAGATGGGGTACCGGAGGGAGGTGATGAGCTGGTCATGAGAGCAGGGGAGGAGAAGTGAAGGGGTGAGAGAGCAACCAGAATAAAGGAAAAGAAAAATGCTGTGGTGGAGGGAAGCAGAGGGGAGCAGTTACCTCAAGTTGTAGAAATCTTTGTTAGTGCAAATTGGAGACTACCCAGATGGAATATGAGGTGTTTCTCCTCCAACCTGCTTGAAAGTACCTAACTCCACTATCTTTTAAGACAGTGCATTTCAGATTCCAACCAATCTCCAAGTGGAAAGATTCTTCCTCAGATCATTGTAAAAACCTATGGCTTCTGTTCTTAGACACATCTGACATGGGTAAAAGTTACTTTCTATATACCCTGCTAATGCCACTCATGGTTCTGTACATCTCTGTCTGGTCCCCGTCACTCTCCTCTGCTCTGAGGAAAACAACCTCAGCCTATCCAGGCCAGCTTCATAACCAAGATATACCATCCCAAACATGCTTGCTGGTCAATCACTTCTGCACTCTCTTCAGTACAATCAATTCATTCCTATGGTGTGGTGACCATAGCTGCACGCAATATTCTATCTACTTCCTATCTAATATTTTATAATGTACATCCCTGCTCTTTTACTCTGTGCTCTGGCTGATGAAAGATAGCATCCAAAAACTCTCTTTGCCATCTATCCACCTGTGATGCCATCTCTGGAGATTTTTAGATATATGCCAAGTTTTTTTTCTTCATCAATATTTCATAGGGCCTAACCATTCATAGTACATATACAACCCTTATTAAATACCTCAAAGTGCATCAACTCACACTTACTGTAAATTCCATCTGCCATCTTCCTGCCAACCTACTATCTGATCAACGTCACACTAAAGCAGGATTCCCAACCTGGGTTCCACGGACCGCTTGGTTAATGATAGGGTCCAAGGTATTAAAAAGGTTGGAAACCCCTTCTCAAAGCCGAAGGCTACCTTACTGTATATCAGCAACTTTGCTAATTTTCATGTAATCTGTAATTTTACTAACCATATCTCCTAAATACACATTAAGGTTGTTAACATTTATAACCAACAGCAAGAGTCCCAGCACATTATTAGCTCCAGCACTATCCAATTCCTCTTCCAGTGCTTTTTATCACCTCTAGAACTTGTGCATAAATCCAGAGTGATGGGATGAAAGTGACCACTCATTGGAAATTTTTTAGAATTGCACCTTGACAGTTGCTAATTTGGCACTAAATCAGTAATCTTATTTAGGGAAGACAAAGCATGTGTAAAATTAAAATATTTCAAACTATATGGAGGGAAATGGTCTCAATTAATGCTGAAGGAGGGCAAATTAATACTCCATGATACAATAAGAATAATACTCCATATTGTGGCAACTAGACTTGGGACTGCAAAATGGTGCACTAGATATTGAACTTTACATTGCATCCAATCAACGGTAAATCTGAACTATGAAAATTCAGCTCTCCAACAACGATATTCCTCATCTGAAGGGAACCATTTCTCACTACTGTCTTATGTTCTCTCTCTTCTGAAAGACTGTAAAAGTTATAAAGCCACTGGAAGATACGGAAGGAAAAATTGACTCAACAGTTACATTTGAAACAATCCTGGAATTGAAGGACCCTAACATTAAGATGAAATGGTTGAAGGTAAGGCAAGTTTCTTGGATACTCATTAGCATTGCAAGAATCTATTGAAAGCAAAAATTATAAATATAATGCCATCAAATTTCTCATTTTGGATCACTGTTACTGCATGAGTCAGGTAATTGTTTGGTATTGAGCTATAAGGTCAATCCTTAAATATTGAAATAATCAGACCAGTTAAGAGAATTACCTACATCATAATCTCCAAGTGTGTCTTAGGCAAGACCAAAATACTTGTACATTTCATTTATGGTGGTAGTTTAGAACTTAGTGGTAAATAAATAACTGTTCCTGGAAATGGCCAGTTTTACCACATCTTCCAGAGTATCTTCACTAGAGAGCTAGCACATGTAAGAATCTGCCATCTAGCCCATGATTTATGTACACATCCCTGTGTTTATCATGTCTGGCTTACTGCATTAAAAGTAAGCCATTATGTAATCAAAATATGGAGTATTAAAGTGTATTTTGTGAGTTTCTTGATGATGATCTATAACAATTATAATACTGGAATTGTTTAAAGAAGAGATTTTGGTATTAAATTTTAAATGAGATCTAACTGCAACATAGAAGAAACATGTAGCTGAACTATTCTATCTGTTTTTGTGTTTAGCAATTCCATTTATCATTAACTTTAGTTTTGCCACTTCATCCCCTGCAATTTAATATTTTGATGCCTCTCTTCAGTAAATACCAAGAAATTAGGCCTATATTTTAGTATTGACAGTGAAAAGCAGCAGATACTTTACCATTAAAAAGTTTTTTTTACCACTGAGACCCCATGTGCCAGGATTACTGCAAAGTCATGAGTAGCTGGTTCTCTCTTCCATTAAAACCAATATTCCCATTACCTAACTGGGCATAGAGTGGAATCAACGTCAACTGGTACTGAAAGGAAAGATTGGCAATAGCATGGTGGAAGAAAATTATTCAGTTATGGAGTGGAAAATGAAAGATCACCAGATAGAATTGAGGCAGCTGAATGAGAAGAAGATCACTTTGAGGTGTATGAGTATAGAGTAGGCCACATCTGCTTTTAAATGGAATGGATGTCTACACGGTGCCTTTGGTGGTCTCTGAGAGCAGTAATTGTGTAGATCAATTATAACACATTCAGTGGTTCGTGGATCCCTTTTATTTTTGCATTTGCACAGTTTGTTGTTCACTGATCCTGATTACAGTTACAGTTCTATAGATTTTCTAAGTGCTCCCACAGAAAAAGAATCTCAGGGTTGTATGTACTGACATGTATGTACTCTGATAATAAATTTGAACTTTGAACTTTATGTTTGACAAGCCTCAGACTGTTCTGATGAGGCTCAGAGAAATTAACTCGCAAAGAGACGTTTATAGGCCTGAGAGCCCAGTACTCTTAATGTTGCTTCTGCTATCACTACCAATTGGAGTGGTAAAATGTCTGCATTAGTAGTTAGTGCCTCTGAAGCTGTATAGATTTGGATCAGATGTAATGTCTGAACTTGGCCTAGAAAGACTTGTGTTCTAAGATGAAGAGTACAGAGAGTCACTTAGGTATGGCAAGACAGCAGATCATATTCCATTGTAACACATACCCATTTTCATCACATTGAAATCAGTCACTGTTGAATAGCTGATAAACACTCAAATCGTTAATATAACCTTGCTCCTGTAACAGTATTTGCTTTGCAAATAGCTTGAAATTGTACAGATTTCACAGAACCTTTCCTAATAATACTTATTTTTTCAGTTTTGTAAAAACCTTATTACCAAATGCACTGTGACAGTAAAAACAATCTAATTACATAGAAACATAGAAAACTGCGGCCCACCAAGCTGTGCTGAACATGCCCTTACCTGAGATATTACCTAGGGTTACTCATAGCCCTCTATATTTCTGAACTCTATATACCTGTCCAGGAGTCTCTTCAAAGACCCTATCGTATCTGCCTCCATCTGTCGCCGGGAGCCCATTCCACACACTCACCACTTCCTGAGTAAAAAACCTACCCCTGATATCTCCTCTGTACCTACTTCCAAGCACCTTAAAACTATGCCCTCTCGTGCTAGCCATTTCAGCCCTGGGAAAAAGCCTCTGACTATCCACATGATCAACGCCTCTCATCATCTTATACACCTCTATCAGGTCACCTCTCATCCTTATTCACTCCCAAGGAAAAAATGCCGAGTTCACTCAACCTATTCTCATAAGGCATGCTCCCCAATCTAGGCAACATCCTTGGAAATCTCCTCGGCACCCTTTCTATGGTTTCCACATTATTCCTATAGTGAGGCAACCAGAACTGAGCACAGTACTCCAAATGGGGTCTGACCAGGGTCCTATATAGCTGCAACATTACTTCTCAGCTCCTAACCTCAATCACAAAGTCAACCTGCGCAGCAGCCTTGAGTGTGCTATGGACTCGAACCCCAAAATCCCTCTGATCCTCCACACTGCGAAGAGTCCTACCATTAATACTATATTCTGTCATCATATTTGACCTTCCAAGATGAATAACTTCACACTTATTTGGGTTGAATTCCATCTGCCACTTCTCAGCCCAGTTTTACATCCTATTGACAGCACTCCACACTATCCATAACACCTCCAAACTTTGTGTCATCAGCAAATTTACTAACCCATCCCTCCACTTCTTCATCCAGGTCATTTATAAAAATCACGAACAGTAGGGGTCCCAGAGCAGATCCCTGAGGCACACCATAGGTCACCGACCTCCATGCAGAATATGACCTGTCTACAACCACTCTTTGCCTTCTGAGGGCAAGCCAATTCTAGATCCACAAAGCAATGTCCCCTTGGATCCCATGCCTTGATGGGGTACCTTATCAAATGCCTTGCTGAGATCCATATACACTACATCTACTGCTCTTCCTTCATCAATGTGTTTAGTCATATCCTCAGAAAATTCAGTCAGGCTTGTAAGGCACGACCTGCCTTTGACAAAGCCATGCTGACTATTCCTAATCATATTATGCCTCTCCAAATGATCATAAGTCCTGCCTCTCAGAATCTCCTCCATCAACTTACCAACCATCGAAGTAAGACTCACCGGTCTATAATTTCCTGGGGTATCTCTACTCACTTTCTTGAAAAATGGAACAACATCCGCAACCCTCCAATCCTCTTGAACCTCTCCCGTCCCCATTGATGATGCAAAGGTCATCGCCAGAAGCTCATCAATCTCCTCCCTCACCTCCCACAGTAGCCTGTGGTACATCTGGTCCAGTCCCAGTGACTTATCCAACCTGATACTTTTCCAAAAGCTCCTGCACATCCTCTTCCTTAATTTCTACATGCTCAAGCTTTTCAGTCCACTGTATGAGCAAAGTACTCATTAAGTACCTCTGCTATCTTCTCCGGTTCCGTAAACACTTTTCCACTGTCACACTTGATTGGTTCTATTCTCTCACATCTTATCCTCTTGCTGTTCACATACTTGTAGAATGCCTTGGGGTTTTCCTTAATCCTGTCCACCAAGGCCTTCTCATGGCCCCTGCTGGCTATCCTATTTTCTTTCTGGAGTTCCTTCCCGGTAGCCTTATAATCTTCTAGCTCTCTATGATTACCTAGCTTTTTGAACCTTTCATAAGCTCTTCCTTTCTTCTTGACTAGATTTACAACAGCCTTTGTACACCATGGTTCCTGTACCCTACCATCCTTTCCGTCTCATTGGAATGCACCTATGCAAAACTCCACGCAAATATCGCCTGAATATTTGCCACATTTCTTCCGTACATTTCCCTGAGAACATCTGTTTCCAATTTATGCTTCCAAGTCCCTGCCTGATAGCCTCAAAGTTCCCCTTACTCCAATTAAATGCTTCCCTAACTTGTCTGTTCCTATCCCTCTCTAATGTTATGGTAAAGCAGATAGAGTCGTGATCACTATCTCCAAAATGCTCTCCGACTGAGAGATCTGACACCTGACCAGCTTTATTTCCCAATACCAGCTCAAGTACAGCCTCTCCTCTTGTAGGCCTATCTACATATTGTGTCAAGAAACTTTCTTGAACACACTTAACAAACTCCACCCCATCTAAACCCCTCGCTCTAGGGAGATGCCAATCAGCATTTGGGAAGTTAAAATCTCCCACCACGACAACCCTGTTATTATTACACCTTTTCAGAATCTGTCTCCCTATCTGCTCTTCCATATCCCTGTTACTATTGGGTGGTCTATAAAAAACACCCAATAGAGTTATTGACCTCTTCCTGTTCCTAACTTCCACCCACAGAGAAAACTTCCGCCGAAGCAATTGTCCTTCATGTTTTTTCAGTCTGTAAAACCCTTTATCCTTCAGCAACACACACAAAATGCTGGAGGAATGCAGCAGGCCAGGCAGCATCTATGGAAATGAATAGATAGATGGTGTTTCAGGCCAAGACCCTTCTTCAGAAAGTATCCTTCAGTTTGTAATGATCAGCTAACACCACACTGCTCCATTTTAGCTAATTTTAGCCTTAGCAATATTATAATTACAAAGGGGAATGAGAATAGCAAACAGGCCAATTCACGATTGAATACAAGGTGCCATGGCGTCAGATGGGTGCAACACTTTGCAGAGTGTTTACTAAGAATAATTGGTGTTAAGTATGGCCAGGTTTCTCCAATTGCTTCACTGTGACTTTAGCAGAAGAACTATGGAAAACTTGGAAATATAGTATTGGGGTTTCGAATGGCTCTTTCCTCCAGATTCCAGCTAAGGAGTGTGATCCTTTTAAACACACACAGCTTTCAACTCCCACAGTAGGTAATATCATCAGGGAAAAGGGCTCATCCCAAGAAAGGAGGGTAGTCTTGTAGATCATTTGAAAACACACTGCAGGTATATTGGCAAGGTCATTTTGAGTAAGAATATGCTTTATCTAGTACTGAGCCATGCATGGAAGAAAATATGGCTATAATCTCAGAATGTTTTTAATTAACTGATTTTTCAGCAAATATTATAATTACTGATGCAGGAGTGAGAAAGAAGCTATCAATGTTCCTGCTTCTAATCACTTTCCAGCAGCTTGTTGTGAAAAGTAACCAGAACTCGTCAAACAAATCAATTGGGTGTTCTCTACATTTGTATAACTTACTGATTATTCATGACCTTCTGAATGTGCTTTTTCTCTTCTGTGGATTTTACAGTTTGGAATGCACACTAAATTATTTCATTCCTTCAGGGAATACAGACATGTGATCTTGGAATAGTTAGTAACATAACCAAAATAAAGCAATCTTCTTTTTTTGTTTTGCAGGATGGCAATCCATTAAGGCCACAGAGCTCATTTGGAAAGTTTGAAATTAAACAAGTGGGAACAAAGTTTATGCTTTCTGTAAAAAAATTAACTGCAAAAGATTCTGGCCAGTACACCTTCCAAGTTGGGGACAAATATTTCACTGTAAACCTAAAAGTGATAGGTATGCTATGCAAATAAATAAGCAATTTATTCTGCATGAGTGTCTGTAAAAATGTGTGGGGTTTGATTAATAAAAGCTCCAATTGCTACACCACCATCACATGGACTTCAATTAACAACCGCTTCCACAGGTAAGAGATAAGGAGAGGGCTATGTCCCCACAAACTTTCATGCTGTTCACCTTAGTTACTGTTTCAAAGAATTATCATATAGAGGAATAGTAGGATATGAAAACTGCCATTGGCCCTAATTCTCCATGTTGACATCTGCTTTTGTAGTAGTCCAGCCTCCAGTTACCTGGCTTTATTAACCTGTTTGCCTGTGCTTTCCAATGCTGGGTCAGTTTTGGCTTTGCCGTATCTTTCAATTGATAAGAATATAGATGTGTATTCCACTTCCTTTTGAGACTTCAAACTGCCATCAGGCAGCTGACGTGGATCTTTTGGGATTATTTTAAAGGAAAACCAGGGTACTTCTATGTGTTCTCTAAACCAATATTTACCCACAATTTGTGGAGAGGTTTTCTGGCCTTCATTCGAATACTTCTTGTGGAGCATAAGTATGCAGAAGTTTGCTGTTGTTACAAAAGTGACTATGTTTTTATGTATTTGTTTTTTGAGGATCAGGGCATTGCTAGAAAGGCAGGCATTTATTATGCACTTTAATCGTTATTGATAGGCAGGCAGTGGACCACTATAATTCCTCCATTGGAGGAATTTCCACGGTACTGATGAATTCCACAATTCAGATCCAGTGATTGCTAAGGACCAGCAATCTATCCAAGCCAAATGTTGTGTGGCTTGTAGCGGAAAGCGATAGGTGTAGTGTTAAAATGCACTTCTCTTTTTTAATGGTAGGGGTTGCAGTTGCAAGGGCCATTTCAATGTATTTTGTAGGAGGGTACCTACTGCAGGCATCAGTAGAGAAGGAAATGACTGTTCAAATCAGTGGATGGTTACCAGCGGTGCAATTGTATTCTTCTAGATGCACAGTTAGTTTCGGAGTGCAATTCTTCAGCAGGGACATTGTTGTGCCCTGTACCAGCTGCTTGTTGAAATTATGTGAAGTGAATTGATTTGGCTGAAAACAAGCTTCTTGATGATGGAGATACCAGTAAGAACCTGAGAAGGATCATATATTCAAAATTTCTGTTAAAATATGCTTGTGAGTGTTTTCGTCTTGTATCTTGCGCTCAGATGCTGGCCCTGCTATCATTGAGGATGAGGATATTCATGGAGCATTTTCCTCCTATTAGTTATTTAAATGTGTGTCACCATTTGCAGTTCTATGTGGCAGGACTACAGAACTTTGCTCTCATCTGTTGGTGATGAGTTCATGTTGACCTATCTCATGTGTTGGTTACTGTTTAGCTTGCACGTACTCCTATATTGCAGCTTTAATGGGCTGCAACTTCTTCTTTGATCCCCTGGCTTAATTATAAGAGTAAAATGATGGAGGGATAGGCTGGGCCATGAGGATGATGGTGCCGTATATTTCTGATGTTGCATATGGTCCATAAAGTTTAATGGTTGCCTAGTTTTAAACTCCCATTTTGAATCTATCCCACTCAGTGCCAATTTACAATTCCTGGAGCAAAGGCAGAACCTTGTCTCCACAATGACCGCTATCCTTGGTGGAAAGACTGAATTCCATCTCCACAAAGTCATTTCCATTACCATCTCTACCAACATTCTAATGGACAGATGTATCAAAATACACGACTGATATAAAGTTATTTAGGATCTCTCAAACATTGGGAAAGGTGTAATTATAAACATAAACCACCGTTTTGCTTTAATGATGGTTTCACTGCAGCATTACTGTACTATGTAGTTGATTAATTAAAAACTTACATTTTGCACTTAAGTACTCTTTCTCTAGCTTGACAATAGGATTTGATCTGGGGGTTTGGTGTGAATCACGTTCCAGGTAAATGAAGTATGAAATGTGGTTGGATCAGTTTTGTCGGGGTGGGGGCGGGGGAGGGTGGTGTTGCGGGATGCTGCTGGAAGTCAAGCTCGGTGGGAACAACATGCTGACATCAACACCTTGAAGAAATTTTAAGGGTCAGCATCCAAAGGCATTGCACAGATTTGGCAGTATGAATATCATAAAGTTAAGCTTCCTTTCTATTTTTGGTGTGCTTTCAAACACAACTTTTTGACAAGAGACTTAGCAATTCAAGTCAGCAAGGCAGCAGTCGGGATGATGGCTATGGTGTCAATTTATTTTCTCTGATGATGCTCACGGCTTCATTTTAATACATGTTTAATAAACGTGACCTAACGTTTTCATTAGAAGAAATAATCACGGCCCTTTATTGTCTTGATTTCTTAGCTACTTCTTCCAAAGAATGCAAAGGAACTGCAGATTTAAAATAAAGGCATAGATAGGTTACTGAGTAAAATGAAGGTTTCAATCCTGTTGATGTACACCATTACCAATAACTGAACTGTTAGTAGTTCCGATTGTCTTCCTTTACAATTGTTGTTGTTTGAAAATTACTTTTCTTCCAGATGAACCACTTCGGTTTGGAGTGAAGCTGAAACCCATAAAGGTGGTGGAGAGACAAACAGGGACCTTCGAATGCCGCCTCAGTAAGAGTGCGCCAAATGTGCGCTGGAAGTTCCAAGGTGTTGAGGTGAAACGAGATGACAAGCATGATATCATTGTGTCAGAAGATGGTCTGACACACATCCTGAAAATCAAAGACGTCCGGCCAAGTGACATTGGCGAATACAGCTTTTCCGCAGGAGACATAGTCTCTTCGTCTGAGCTCCAGATTGACCGTAAGTTTTAACTCCGAGTGATCAAAGGGAACAGGAGAAAGCCCTTGCTGCACATACTCCTCTGTCTCCTCCTAGTGGTGATGGTTGTACTGAGAATACGAGGAATGCAAAGTGTGGTGCCCTTAATCTTACTGAAAATGATAAAATCTACTATTATTTTGTAACTGGTTAAATATGGATTTATCTAGTTCTGTCATTGTTAGTTGTCCAGATTTTGATGAGCAATGTGCATTGTGCGCACACACAGGTATCAGTGCTCAGTTATTTAATTACCTGGTTTGGGGATCAGTAAAACATAACCTCTGATTTAAGATCGGCAACCCAAAGGTCAAGCCTGCAAATAACAATCATTAAAAACTCTGGCTTGGTTTCTCTTAACTTTTTTCCTTCTTGCAACGGTAAAATGCTCATGATTATGAATGGACTTGAGAAGACAAGATTCTAAAAGAGGCTCCCCAGTGCCAGTCCATGGAAGTATGAGAGCATGCATTTTACTTGAGAACTGACAGGAGCACAATCAATGTGAACAAGCCAGGCTGGAAATATTAAGGAAATGCATTCAACCGGCCCTATGAATTCACACCTGACTGCCTGAGACTATTTTCTAATTCTGCTCCTTATGTAACAGCACATGTGCATTGTCAGCAGGTAAGCCACTTTTTCCCAATGTCTTGGTGGAAAACACATGATAATAGCACCGTGTTTGCAAGAACTGATTTTGTGCTAATTAAGTTCAAGTTCAAATTTAATTGCCATTCAGCCGTACATAAATACAGCCAAATGAAAGTATTGCTCTGGGGCCAAGCTGCAAAATACAGTACCAACAGTCATATACAGCACAAGGCTCATATCACCCATATAAGACAGCGGTAAACATGCAGTCACACAAAGAATTATAACATGGCCCAGGTCAATGCGCTTATGGATGCTGTCGGCAAGAACAATCCCACTCTCCAGCTTCTTCCACTGAACGAACACTGGGGGGCAGCAAGGATGGCAACATGGATGCCACCCCACACGATCTGCCGCATCACCTCTCCTGGATGGCAGAAACGAGAGGCATCATGTCATGAGCTGGTCTGCGCTATGACTGAGGCCACACAGCTCCCCCGCCATCCGTCCCACCAATATTCCAGTGAGCCAAACCTGCAGAACTCCACATTACCAGTGTCCAACAGGGTCTTGTGATCACAAGAAAAACAGCTAAGACAGTCACTCTCTGTTAGACTGCATACTGCCTTTGCACACTGACATCAACGCCTCTCCGTAGCCGGCAGCAACATGGTCTGTACCAAGTCCAGCTCCTCTGCCAATTAGCAGCTCGCTGATGGGGTAAACCTGCAGTACTTGAATTCTTAACGTCCAGCAGGGTTCTGCAATCATAAAAGAGACATTTAAAAAAGACAATAACAACTTTGGATGACCCTGTAGAGGCCACTGGGACTGAGTGTGCTGAGATCGTACCGAATTATTTAAGCACATAATTGTTGAAAGGTGCTCCGGAGCTGCTTGGTTCTGCAACTGCTAATGATGTTCCGCTGAGCAAGGAGCAGGCACACAGACTCATGTTTACTAACCTTGCCAATGAAGCCGTCGTTGCTTTGAAGACATATCTGGCTTAGTCTGGTAGAATATTGACGTATTGCAATTCGATAGCAATTCTAAAGTTTTGCTTTCCTGTGTTCAGGGCATAATATGTACAGTAAATATCGACTCAAAGATCATGTAACGATGAATTGCTGCTAGTCTGGAATAACTAATCTGTAACTGGGTTAGTAAAGATGAGGAAATACTTTTGCAAAGACTCTAGGATAACTGAAGCTTTGTGGCGACCCAATGTTATGTAATGCAGAGGCAAGTTCACTGGGAAGTGTCAATCAGTATTAGTCAGAGTGAGATGAGATGGAGATACACTTTTGAAGACTGCAGACCTTGGAAGTGGATTGTGTGATGTGCAGCAAATATAGATTGCTTTGTGATATCCAGCTTTTAGACAATATTTTAGACTGTTGTGATCAAAATTGTACAAAGATATTAACTTCTGCATGTTTTTAACATTGTGGAAGCACAAATGGGCATAATATTGAACCCCATTAAATACGTAGTTGCATGTTTAGCTCATAAGTTAGGTTCCTAAAGATATGGCTTTTCGGTGTAAGTTCATGCAAGAATGTCTCCAGAGAAACAGTCTGGCTTCTGGCTTGAGAATTTGAGCGATTATAATGATAAAATCAGTGTCATGTACTCCTCAATAGTGAAGTTCAAAAAGTATGTTCTTTAGCTTTTCATAGATTACTAAAAAGGCTGGACCATGTTTTCAAGTGTGTTTTTAAATGACAAAGAAACAATGCTGATCTCCAAGAGAGTCCTATTGGTTATATGTCTCCAAGAACTTCATAGTCTGTAGTTTAGAGTTTTGTGTGGAAGAAACATATAATTTTGAGTGAACTAAAGGAGTGCTGCAATGTGATTCCAGTCAGCACATGACAGGATAAAATGACACAGGAGATTTTCATGAGTTATTGATGGACTACTACAAGGATAATTAGATTGACAATGAATCAGTTGGATTTTTCTTCATTGGCTTGAAAGAGTGACTTCTAAATTCTTGCCACTGTGAGCTGCACTCAGAAAGCCAAGGCATTGATGGTTGTTCTCTGCCAGGCCTTTCAGCTTCATTATTCTACGTCATTTAAAGAAGTATTAGTGTGCCCATGAGTTTGCACAGGCAAAAGAGAAAACTGTTGAAAGCAGCCTCCTGGTATTTTTCAGAAGTCTATTTCCTTAATTAGTACAAGTATCTTAAAATGATCATTACTTTGCTATATTGTCCCTCTTACAGAAAGAGAAGCCTTGATAAGATAAGAAAGAACATGGTTATAGTTCCCTTTGAAGTCAAAGAATTGGATATTTCTGTAAATATTGTGCTCTTGTATCAAGTTCTACTGAACATACACAATCTCAGTGTAGCACATATATCTGTTAACATGGTCCTGGCCCAAACAATTGCAGGACCAAGGGTTATCAAGATGGCTTAAGGCAGGGGTCCCCAACCTTTTTTGTACTGCGGACCGGTTTCATATTGACAATATTCTTGTGGACCGGCCGACCGGGGTTGAGGGGGCTGGTGGGTGGTGGGTGGTGGGTGGGAGGGTTGGTTGCCAACGGACAAAAGTAGCAGGCAAATACGTTGCCTTTACCCTGAGAAGACTACAATGACCATGAAGCCTTGCACGGGCACTAGTGCACATGCGTGACTTGCACGTGCCGATTTTTTTTACAAATCGTTTTTGGCGATTCTGTTCGCGTGGGGGGGGGGGTGGGATAGTTAATCACGACCGGAATATCGGTGATAAGTGGCTAATACACTCAATTTTGTTTCTAAAAGGGTTTATCTAACGAATTTAATATTAAACACACAGCACATATTTTCCTCGCATGAATATAGCCATAAGTCAATTATCAGGAGAGCTTGAAGTAAGTGTTGAATGAACTTCCAGTAGAAGTGGTAGAGGCAGGTTCGATATTATAATTTAAAGAAAAATTGGATAGCTATATGGGCAGGAAAGAAATGGAGGGTTATGGGCTGAGTGCAGGTCGGTGGGACGAGGTGAGAGTAGCGTTCGGCACGGACTAGAAGGGCAGAGATGGCCTGTTTCCGTGCTGTAACTGTTATATGGTTATATAAGTAATTCAATAGCATCATAACATTTTAAGTAACGTTTGGATATTAAACACACAGCACATATTTTCCCCGTATGTACATATAAAATCATTGCTACACACCAATATTGCTGAATCAGTGGGAGCCCTGAGCTTGTTTCCCTGCAACAAAACGGTCCGATCGAGGGGTGATGGGAGACAGCGATACTCGAAAGGGGGTCCTTATGTCCAGTCTATTCCGCAATTTAGTTTTTGTTACATTCATCGCAGAGATATGTTGGAAATGGAAGCAACGTTTTCAGTGCTTTTGTGGCTATCTCAGGATATTTACCCTTGACTTTGATCCAGAATGCTGGCAGAGATGTTACGTCAAACATACTTTTCAGCCCGCCGTCATTTGCAAGCTTGAGGAGTTGATCTCCTTCCCGCGCTGACATGGATGACGCATGCGTAATGACCTCGCGTGCGTTCAAGCTCAGCAGTGGGCGTGACAGGGAATGAGGAAAGGTGCAGCTGACTCCTATCACCAAATCATCGTTTCCTCGTGGCCTGGTAGCGCTTGCCTTACGGCCCGGTGGTTGGGGACCGCTGGCTTAAGGGACTTCAGGTTATGATGCATTATTATTATACTATTATTATTTGCTAATAAACTGTTTGGCTAGCTGTTCTTGATGCTCCTTTTCTTCCACCTTTTTGTAAACCTTCAAGCAAAGGATGGCTTTCATTATAGACTCATTACGGAATAAGCATCAGTCAATGACTTGGTGGTCCTTCCAGCTAGTGGTGAGGTGTGATCTTGAACTATTACAGGTTCCAAGAACTTGATGGCATTGTCTCGTAGGCTTAGGGTGGCTTCTTGACATGAATTCAGTGGCAATAGCAGAATCTAGGGCAAGAGGAAGGAGCCAACGAAGAAATAATTTCTCCTGGGCCCTAATGGGCAATACTCTAAATGGAATGAGAATATGTTAGATCAACTGGACTACCTAACAACAAAGGAGCCACATGTCAGAATATAGAATGACTAATTTTAAGATCAGAGGTTTATAGATTTGTACATATAACCAATTTTCAAACTCAGGTGTATTGCTTTCTTAATTTTTTTTTATCATATGGGGATGATCACTTTGTGTTGGCTTTTCAATGTTGAAGTTTATTTGCTTCCGTTCCTATTCTGTAGATTCTAACGTGGCTACTGAAGCCAATGTGTGATCCAAAGAGCACTGTCACAAATAGGGGTAGGAATTGCTTGGTAGGATATGTAAATGTATTGTTCGGGAAGTGATCTGCAGCTTCCACGATTTACCTGTGGAAGAATGGACTCGTCACCCAAAGCCACCCTGCACGTTTCTTTATTTTAAGCAGTAATGGGATATTGGTTTCCAGAAATCATTGGTGATATCACACTTCCCCATTAGTTTTGAGAGCACCCTTGTAGCATCTTCTGTATCCAACTGGTAACCTCTAGCTTTGGTGAGACTGAATATACTGGGAATGATACATGTTTTTCTCCCCACCTCCCTCCAGGGCTTCCCATCCAGTTCCCAAGCCCTTTAAAAAATGTATGTGTGAAGGAGAAAGGTAAAGCCCGCCTGGAGTGTGAACTGAGCTGTAAGAATGTTCGAATCAAGTGGTTAAAGAATGGTAAAGAAATTCCAAGGTCCCCAAAGTACAACATGATAAATGAAGGGAGACGGGCCGAACTGATTATTGATGACGCAGAGCTGGATGATGATGGAGAATACACAGTTGTTGCCACACAAAGCGATGACGAGCGAGAGTACACCTGCTCATCTACATTGAAAGTTGTAGGTAAGCACATAACTCAAGGAAAGATAATTCCTTTTGCAATAAAAACTAAATTCACCAACCCACATTTTCCTCTTAATTGTGCTCCCTATAAATAAATTACGTTTCCAATTTGATATAGAACTACTTCCAGTTGTAACTTATCTTTCACTTTCCGTGCCTTCGTGGTAATTCATTTTTGCAGCTCATTTATTCTTTGAGTAAAGAACTTCCATCTAATACTTTTCATCTTTCTAATTTTCTCATTTTTACCCCAACCTTCAATATTCTATAACATCTATAAAAAGTGATGAGTTCAGCCCAGTTCATCACGGGCAAAGCCCTCCCCATCATTGAGCATATTCACAAGGAGTGCTGACACGAGAAAGCAGCATCCATCTTCAAGGTGCCCCCACCATCCAGGCTATGCTCCCTTCTCACTACTGCCATCGAGTAGCAGATACGGGAGCCTGAGGTCCCATACCACCAGATTCAGAAACAGTTATTACCCTACAACCATCAGGCTCCTGAACCAGCATGGATAACTTCACTCACCTCAATGATGACTCCACACCATATAGACTCACTTCCAAGTACTCTACAACTCAGTGGAGTACTATATTACATATACTATGTATATTATATGCATGATTTCTTCTCTTTTGGTTGTTTGTTAGTCTCTGCTATTTATAATTTTTCATAAATTCTATTGTATTTCTTTATTTTCCTTTAAATGCCTGCAAGAAAATGAGTTTTAGGGAGACATATCTGTACCATGATAATAAATTTACTCTGAATTTTGAACCTTGAACTTTGAAATCAGCTATGATCATTATTAAATGATAGAGCAGACTCAAGGGGCTAAGTGGACTAATTCGGCTCCTAATTTTCATTTTAACTCAAGTTTTGGCTGGTCGCTCAAGGTAAAGACTCCCTGGCACTATAGTGGATATGAAGGTGGGGGGGGGGGGGGTGCGGGGTGTGGCTGTAGGGAAGGCAGTGATCCTTAAGTACTTATCCCTCAACTAGCAGATTATCTGGCTGCATTTCTGTTTCTGAGGCTTTGATATAAGAAAAATTTTTGAATGTTTATTTTTGAATTACATTTTCTATTACATATTCTATTCATAGAACATAGTCAATAGACCACAGAACATAGAGCATGGATCCTAGGGCGTAAAGCATAGACCATAGACCATATACCATAGAGCACAGAGCATAGACCATAGAGCATAGACCACAGAGCATAGCCGAGATAATACAGCATAGAGCCAAGAGCAGAGATCATATAGTATAGAGCATAGAGCAAAGACCATAGATCACAGAGCATACAGCATAGAAAACAGAGCATTGAGCTGAGAGCATAGACTGTTCATTGTTTATTTTTGAATTTTTGAATTACAATTGTGACCCTGACACAGTGGTGTCATAAAACGACCTTTCTCTCAATGCCGCTAAAATATAGGAGCTGGTTGTGGACTACATGAGGAATGGAGACTGGCTAGACCCTATTGACATCAATGGATCTGGGGTTGAGAGGGTGAACAGCTTTAAGTTCCTCGGCATAAACATCAGCGAGGATCTCACGTGATCTGTACATATTGGCTGTGTGGTGAGAAAGGTACAACAGCGCCTCTTTCACCTAAGACAGTTGAGGAAGTTTGGTATGGCCCCCCAAGTCCTAAGATCTTTCTATAGGGGCATGATTGAGAGCATCCTGACTGTCTGCATCACTGCCTGGTATGGGAACTGTATTTTCCTCAATCACAGGGCTCTGCAGAGAGTGACGTGGACAGACCAGTGCATCTGTAGAAGTGAACTTCCCACTATTCAGGACATTTACAAAGACAGGCGTGTAAAAAGGGCCTGAAGGATCACTGGGGAACTGAGTCACCACAACCACAAACTGTTCCAGCTGCTACCATCCAGGAAATGGTACCACAGCATAAAAGCCAGGACCAACAGGGTCCGGGACAGCTTCCTTCACCAGGCCATCAGACTGCTTAATTCATGCTGATGCAACTGTATTTCTATGTTATATGACTATCCTGTTGTACATAATATTTATTATAAATGACTATAAATTGCAAATTGCACATTTAGACACAGTCGTAATGTAAAGATTTTTACTGCTTATGTATCTTAAGGATGTAAGTAATAAAGTCAATCCAAATATTTCCTTGTAAGGTGCTTTGGAATGTTTTGAAGGGTCATTAAAAGGCAGTGTTTTCATGCAAGCCTCTCTCTCCTCTTTTCTGTTAATCTTCACACATTTTCAGATCGGTTTGCCACAGTAAAGAGTGGAATGTCCGATGTTCATGCCCAGTCAGGGCAACCTGCGGAGTTCTGTGTGGTCCTGAATGATGAGAAGGTTGACGGAGTGTGGCTCAAGGATGGAAAACCGGTATGTGTTATGTTAGCATATGAATAATTATGATGACTTCTGGAAAAAATAGTACCTGGTTATGTTGAATATCAATGATGACTGGATGACAGTGGTTAGGTGAAGAATAAATGCAGAGTTTAATTCTCTCATCTATTTCTACATGTGTGCTTGTTCACTTGAGAATACCACCATGGCAGCAGACCTCTGTGTCACTTGCTTAGCAAACAGAATGCATAATTCATCCAGAATGAAATATATTAAGTCAATATCAAAATGTCAGAGTCATATCAAACAAAAAAGAAGCATGATTAGCTACAGTATATGGGAGTAGACCATCTGAGCTTGTTCTGTCTTTTCTTTTACTTCTCCTCGAATTTTCTACCTGATCCACTTAACCTTTAATTTCTTTTGAGGCAAAAGTCACTCCTTGCAACCAACACCCACTGAGGGATAAAATCCCAAAGATTCACAATACTTGATGAAGAAATGTCTCCTCAGTTCAACCTTAAGGAGCCAATTCCTTATTCTGAGACTAGGCCTTCTAGTCATAGGCTATCCAGCTAGGAGAAAAAGCCTCCTGACTTCATTTATGTTAATAGAATAGAGATCACCTCCATTCTTACAAGTGGTTCATCTCTCAAATTTTTCATATAGTACAATTCCTCATCATAGGAAGATAATCAATGCATGCTTTGTAAGTACTGTATATGTTTCCTTGTGTATAGATCAGAACTGTACATACAGTATATGCTTGATGTGATTTGACTGAAGTGCTTAGCAATTGTAAGAAAAGAATTCCACTCTCCTGAACTCCAAATACATTTGTGATAAAGGACAAAATTCAATTTGCCTTCCCAATTTCGAATTGTTCCCCTCTTAACTTTCTGCACTTCTGTATTTTGCCAATAATCTCCCGAGTAAATCTCATCCAGAAGTACCAAGGTAATATGTTTTCTTAAAATTACTGGAGTATTTTTTTCTCTTTTTATTGCAAAGTATTTGCATTCATTTACATACTTCTTGACATATTTGTTCCTATTTGAACAGGTATATGATTACATGTAGGTCTGCTGTGATGACTGCTTTGTACAGGGATTACGTAAATTCAGTGAATTAAACAACTTGCTTGTTCTTAGTCATTGATATTCAATTATTTCCAGAGCACAGGAGTCCTTCTGTTGGTTGTCTTTGGTCAGATTTGATTGCTGGTTTATTTTCTTTCCCTCATGAATGGGATTTAAAATTCCTTAATTCCGGGGAGAAACAAAAGATTTTTCAGGGACTTAAATATGTCTTCACAGAGATTCTGATCCAGATACAGTTTTTGCAGGAAAGCCTTCGTCTCAAAGGAGAAATGTATCTCTTTCCATCTAGCAGTAAGAGGGGTACTGGTTTGAATCTTGCATGATGGGCTCAGTGCATCCAGAGCGTACCTTCATCCCAAGACTACCTTCTTTTCTGCATTTCATTCAGGACTCCCAATGCTTTCAGTGCTTAAGCCTCCCATAGTAATATATATCCTTGAAAAATGTGACAACATCCCAGTTGATCAACTTCCGAGAGTTTTCTGCCAATCGTTCCATTGTACTTCTGATTTAGCTGCTGATCTCCATCCTGACCATCACACTAGTGAAATATTCAGTTGTGTCTATAAAGTGTAATCCCTGTACCGAGGTTGCTTCACCCCAACCCATAAAGATTACCATGCTCCACTATAGATGGGTTGCACTACAGAAATTACAATGTAGTAAGAAAGGAATTGCATGCAGAAAGTGAATGCCTCCTATACTTACTTAATATTTTTGTTTTATTTCAAAGTTCTTCTGGTGAATGTAAATTATCCTTTTCACATTTTCAATATAACTTCATGTTTTATTTACTTAAAAAAATAAAGCATTAATATGCAATATTTTTCTTGATCTGTAGATATTTTACCCTATTCTTAATAAGTATTTTTTTTATATACTCAGGTAACCGACATGAAAAACATACAGATTGTGAAGCAAGGAGCAGTGCATAAATTGATAATCAATAATGTGGATGATGATAGTGAAGGAAAATACACATTCAAAGCAAAAGGAGCTGAGAGTGAGGCTACACTCTCTATTGCAGGTACTGTTTGATAAATGGTGAATGTTAATCAGGCCATTAAATTTGAACAAAAACAGAAAATTCTGGAAATATCACACACATGAGAAATTGTGCAGATGCTGGGAGTTCAGAACAACACACACAAAATCCTGGAGAAACTCAGAATAAGCTGTCGATGTTTTGGGCCGAGACCCTTCTTCAGGACTGGAAGTATCTGTGGACAGAGGAACATTCAATATTTAGGGTCAGAGAGCTTTCATCACAAGTGTAAAGGTGTCAGAAGGGGCAATATTAAAGCAAGACAAATTCTCTCTGTCTTCAGTTCCATTTTTCCTTGAAGCATTGAGAAAACTTATCTGACTAAACTGAATGTAAAGAGCTAATTCCATATCGATAATCCAGCCTGCCTGTACTCTCCTGCAAATTGTTTCTTTTCATGTGCTCAAACTGACAAGCTAAATGACATTAAAGCCAGAAACAAGAGAAAAGCTGCAGATGCTGGAAATCTAAGCAACACACACAAAATGCTGGAGGAACTCAGCAGGCCAGGCAGCATCTATGGAAAAAAAGTACAGTTGACATTTCGGGCCAAGACCCTTCGGCAGAATATCTTACTATTATAACTTCGAGATGAAAAGTCACTATTGGATAGTCGATTAAAATTTCACAATTTAATGTTTATTGTGTACAGTTCTGATCACTGAATTATAGGAAAGATGTCAATAAAATTGAGAGCGTACAGAGGAGATTTACTAAAATGTTGCCTGGGTTTCATCTCCTAAGTTACAGAGAAAGGTTGAACAAGTTAGGTCTTTATTCTTTGGAGCGTAGAAGGTTGAGGGGGGACGATAGAGGTATTTAAAATTATGAGGGGGATAGATAGAGTTGACGTGGATAGGCTTTTTCCATTGAGAGTAGGGGAGATTCAAATGAGGACATGGGTTGAGAGTTAAAGGGCAAAAGTTTAAGGGTAACATGATGGGGAACTTCTTTACTCAGAGAGTGGTAGCTGTGTGGAATGAGCTTCCAGCAGAAGTGGTTGAGGCAGGTTCGGTGTTGTCATTTAAAGTTAAATTGATTAGATATATGGACAGGAAAGGAATGGAGGGTTATGGGATGAGTGCAGGTCGGTGGGACTAGGTGAGAGTAAGAGTTAGGCATGGACTAGAAGGGCCGAGATGGCCTGTTTCTGTACTGTAATTGTTATATATGTTTATATATATATATAATATGTGGTTAATGTTGCTGTAATAAAACTATAGCCTTAGGACTTGAACTATTTTGTCTTTCTTCTATTTTTTTTAGATCCACCCATAATTGATGCTGATATACTTGCAGCACTAGCCAAGGATCCAATCACTGTGAAGGCAGGACACACAGCAACAATTAAGATCCCATTTAAAGGGAAACCTTTCCCCAAAATTACCTGGACCAAAGATGGCGTTGAGGTTTGTGAAGATCAGAGGACAGAGATAGAGAAGAGTCCTACACAGACTGTATTGGTCCTAAACCGCTGCATAAGGGAGGACAGTGGGAACGTCACATTAAAACTTAAGAGTGATTGTGGCTCTGCTTCAGCTAATCTGCAGCTAAATGTCATTGGTAAGTCAAATAGCTGTGGTTATATTTTTCTAACATCATTCTTTTCTCCTCTCTGACCTGCATATATCAACATTGTTCCCAACAACCATGCAGGAACACTTTCACTGGAAGCAAGGCAGTATTGTAAGAAGGTGGTTCACTATCACCTTGTTAAGGTTGATTAGGATAGAAAGGCGTTTTGCACTGATACCTAGAAGAAAATAAATAAACAACAATTAAAAACTACTTAACATTGACAAATCAAGTTTTGCTGACTTCCAACAGCTTTCCAATATGTTGTTCCCCGATTCTCTTTCTTTTCCAACGAAATCATTCTGCTTTTCCATTTTCCATTTACTTCACACAGATAGACCCAAACCTCCTCAAGGAAAAGTGGAATTCCTGGAACACACTGGGAAATGTATTTCAATGAAGTGGAAGGCACCGCGTGATAATGGGGGCAAACCTATCACAAGCTTTGTCATTGAAAGGAAACTCGTTGGAAAGAAATCATGGATCAAGATTGGTGAAGTTAACGGTGACACCACAAACTTCTCCACCAATAAGGTCGAGGAAGGAAAGGCATACCAGTACCGGATCCGGGCAATAAACTCCGAAGGAGTAAGTGATCCCCTGGATTCCGATGAGGTCTTTGCTGGTGAACCAATTGGTAAGTCCGCACATTCCATTTGAATTCCACAATTAATAACACAGTACAGATGGTAGAGGTAAAAATGTTAAAAATAAGGCTATAGGCACATTGTTCTCTCTGTATGAATGGTTCAATGAAATCCAAGCCACATTATTTTTAAATTATTAAACTTAAACAGCTTTTGACGCAGTATTACAGATATATGGGCAAATCTATATAAAGATTAATCTATAACAATGTTTTCTCATCAGTTCTGCATTTACCTAACTAATACACTTAATATTTTGCTATACAATTACACAAGAGAAATGTTTGATGCACAGGAGTAACAATGGAATCAGAATTCCAGTTGGAAGAAAACAATTATTACCCAAATCTGCTTAACAGTAACTTCCAATACAGAAAACTCTTGAACTTTAAATAAATAGCTCATCTGTTCATGAACTAGCCACTTTTCACTTAAAAACATTACCAGATAACACTATTCAAAATCATTTTTCCTGTCTGGATTACTAGTCCACTGGATATTTTCACTAATGCATTTTTTTAAAATTTCAAGACAATTTAATTTCAAGGGGTGCCACTCATATGTGGTTGGTCCACAAGTACCAGACCAGTAGTATGAAATTTTTCCATAGTTCATTTTCCTTTATATATTAAAACAAAAAAATGTAAATGCAAACAACATTCAAGAATATCCTTTCTACTAACACTGCATTTGCTTGAAAGGAAGGTCTTTCAAGCAAATCCAGATAGGGTACCTGGCCAAGAACTTAAGACCCATGCTAGTCATCTAGCTGGAGTGCTCACTGAGATCACTAACCTTGCACATTAGCAGTCTGAGATACCCAACTGCTTCCAGCAGTCTTGACTTATACCGTGCCTTAAGAAGAACGTGGTAACCTACTTCAATTACTATTGTCCGGTAGCACTTGGAACTTTGATCTTAACCGATCATTTTTGGTTTATTAGTGTACACCGACAATGAATGAAACAGATACCAGTGATAATACACCTACCTGATTCTGGTTCTGATACAATTACAGAGAAAATGTAGTGCAGTTAGACAAATAAAGTGCAGGAGCATCGGCAATGTAGATTGGGAGGTCAAGGATTCACCCAGGAGGTTCATTCAATAGTCTGATAATAGCAAGATGAAATCTGTCCTTGAGTCCATGGTATGTTTGTGTTTTCAAGCTTCTGATTCTCCTGTCCCACCAGAGAGGGAGAGTAAGAGAATGATCAGGGTGAGAGCCACCTTTGACTATGTTGGTTGTTTTCTTGATGTAGCAAGAACTGAAGCTGAAGTCAGTGAAGGGGTTTGCTTGATGCACGGGCTGTATTCACGACTCCCTGCAAGTTTTTGCAGACTTGGGAAGAGAAGTTGCCACAGCAAACTGTGATGCATCCATATAGGATGCTTTCTATGGTGCGTCTGTAAAAACTAATAAGGGTAATTGGGGACATGCTGAGGAAGTAGGGATGTTGATGGACTTTCTCGGCCATAGAGTTAATGTGGCTGGATCAGGGCAAATAGTTGGCGAAATTTACGTCTAGGGATTTGAAGCTCTCAACCATCTCCATCTTAGCACTATTAATGCAGATCAATTGAGATCTGCTAACCCTGATAGAAGCCCATTCCCGAGCTGATGAAGATAATTTAGCTGGAAAGATTGAATTAGTAGATAAACCAACTAGGAGAGAAATTTTAAAAAGAGGTAAAACTAGAGAAATGTTCATCTGTTACTATAAACTTAATTTCACTTTTTCTCTTGTCATCTTTAGAGACAGGTCTCTTTTCTCATTTTTCATTTTAAAATCTGTTTTATTAATTATTATTGAAAATTAACAACAAAGAAAATTACATCAAAATAATCAAGATAATATATCCATATGTAGAAGAAGAGTTAAACTATTAACCAAACTGAACAGTATATCAATAATAAGAAAAAAACAAACTGTTAAAGCTATTGTTTTTTGGAGAAAAAGAAAGAAAAAAGAACCCCTACTAACTAAAACAAAAAAAAACCCTACTAACAAAAAAAAATGGAAAAAAGAACCCATCTGGAGCACAAACCCGGAGCTATACTCCATAAAAAAAAGACATCAATTCGCCAACCAAATCCATATACTCAAGCATCAGAAAAGGACCATCTTTATTAACTCAAATCAAACGATAATAATAATAAATGACAGGTCTCTTTTTTAATCAGGTCCTTTTCCATCATAAAATTTTACAGCGTCATTATCCTGTTGAGCTTACAGTGATTAAATTATTTTACAACAAATGTTTATTTTTCCATTATATTCTCAGAGTCACCTGGAATGCCATCTCAGCCGCAGGTTACAGATGTTTCCAAGGATGCAATCACCATTGCATGGACACCACCAGCACAGGATGGAGGTGCCCCGGTGCTTGGGTATATTGTGGAGAGAAGGAAGAAGGGCAGTCATCATTGGATTCCTGCCACAAAGGAGCCAATTCAAGGTTCGCTTCTGGCTGCTTTATTTATTTTTTAGATTTTCCCATTGTCAGGAAGATAATGGTCAATTTCTTGTGGTTCAGGTCATAGGTCATTTTCTAAGCGAAAGATCCCTCATTTAAAATATATTCAATAAAGGCAAAGGTGCACTCTCTTCAGGATGCTGTCCTTTTTGGAGTACAAGGCCAAAAACATTGGGCACATGATGTAAATGTGACTGGTATTTCCTCTCTCAATGACCTGAATTAAGAACTTTTCCTGTCACATGGAAGTAATGAAGCCTAAGTGTCGGAGTGCTTTCCTTTCTTCTGATGATGCAGACATCAGTCACAACTTTAAGGTTTCTGCTTCCTCGTTCTTCACTGACCTATTGAATACCTCTTACAATTTCTCTTGTTGGAGGGTACAATAGTTTTGATCAGCAAATTACACCTACCCTTGTTCATTATAAATGTATAGTTCCTTTCAGGGAGAAACACCTTGATTCAATATGGATATAGTTCTGAAGTTCTTCTAAGGAATGTGTGTCTTTATTTTTGAGTGTCCTTAACATTCATTTTTTTTCACAGTTTTATCATTCTAATGAGGAAGAATACATATATTCTTTCCTTGGAGGAACTCTGTAGTCCAGATGAAGGGTTTCAAAATTTCCCTCCAAAGGTGCTGTCTAACCCATTGAGTTCCTCTATGTTTAGTGTGTTGGTTCACATTCCAGCATCTGCAGTGTCTTGTGCCTGTACCTTCTTTCCCAAATGTAAATAACGTAAGAATACAATGAGTAAAGTAGCTAAGGACAGGTACCAAGAAATTTATCACTTGTCGCTTATGAGCAACACATTGTACTCCTTTTCTGGATTTTGGTTTCAAAAATGTTAATGTGATCACAATCTCCTTAATATTGTTAATCTGTGAAAATTAACCAGCACTAACTTCAGTCAATGGTCCAACTCTTAGAGCATGGCTGACTTCTAGAACAGCATCACTGCTACAAATCGTTGAACAACAGCTGGAACACAGTGTATAGTAACAACTGCTCAGGAGGTGCTATAGTAACAGGAGTGGGCCTCCAGATTCACACATGCTGATTAAAAAGAGTAATCACCCCATGAGAAACAGGGATCACAACAAACTAAAATTAAGTTGAAAGAAGTTAAATCAATGCCAGAATGAGGCTCTGCAGAAATAAAAATATACAGTTAATTCTTCATTTTCCTGAATATTCCACATATCCCTTGATTCCCTTAATACTTAGAAATCTATCCATCTCATGTTCATATGACTTCAATAATTAATCCCCTATAACCCTCCGGTGTAGAGTAATCACTGTGCTGAAATAAGATGTGTTTGCGTGCAGACAGGCAGGTAGACCGACAAACGCAGGTAATACAAACACACGCATGCACATAGTCACATGTTGCACACACCTGCTTGAAAGCCAAAATTTAAGCAGCATGTCGTGACATCCGGACCACCTTCTGTTTTTATTCAGATTTCTATCACCTCTAGTATTACGCTTTTACAATATTTCTTTACAGTTCTCTAACATATAGTATATAGGCTACTCCCAATACTCTCATATACCATATCTCTACTTCACATGCTGCTGTTCCAATACTTACACACCTTTCACACATTTACTACTATTCAAGCACAATAGCTATTTCAATCATGCATGTGTAAACACAATAGTCTTCCCTCCTGTTTAATGGAGAAGGGTGTTTGCGATGGACATAAACAACAGCAAATTGCAAAGATACACATCTGTTTTTCTAAATTTTATTCAAAGATATAGCATGGTAAGAGGCCCCAATGCCCAACAAGCCTGTGCTGCTCAATTACACGCATGTGACCAATTAACATACTAACCTGTGCATCTTTGGATGTGAGCATCCAGAGGAATCCCATGCTGTACATACCCCATAAGGACAGTGGAGGAATTGAACCTGGGTCTCTGGCACTGTAATACCATTATGCTAACCACTACATTACCTCGGGAGAGAACGTCCAAGCCATCATGAGCTCAATAGCCATGGGAGGACTGGACATCCTTCATCAACAAACTGTAGTGCATCATCAGTTGCAGGGCCTTAGGCATAGTCCACCATCAGAGTGAATGATACGTGGTGTGCTGGCTCTTGCCAGACTGTTAATCAGATTAGCTCAACTCCTCTAAAATTTGGCAGGATTTCATTCAAATCCCAGCAGTAAGACTCATTGCTGGAGCAACAAATTAAACCTGAGCAGTGACTAAAAGAATTTAAAACCCGACTTTGATGTTTTTCAACTGCTGTAGAGTCATTCAGTCATTCCCAGACATAAAGTGATGTGAAAGTTGTTTACCTAGTGGAGATACAGGTAAGTTGTAATAAAATTGATAGAAAACATCATGTGGTTTCTATTTAAAGTTGCTTTATATTGATGTGGGGTTGTGGTAATTTGACATTTCAAATTTATGGGATAACAATATCTGTTGTAAGGGAATGTACGTTTGTGAGTAAGTGGCAATGTAGCTACCAGTGCTAACTTTACTTTATTTGCTACCATCTATTGCCATCCATTTCGTCCTCGTCCACCTTGTCCTGCTGCAGCAGTGGCTTTGTTCTTTTGGTGACAAAACTCTGCTGCACGTAACATGTGATAACAGAGCACAAGATCCTCTAAATATTGTGCAAGCAGTACTCCAGATCTACAATGGAACCTAAATCTCATCGTGAGGATCCCAGGAGCACTCTTCACTGATGTATTGTCAGCTTATTGCATAGGCTCTAACAGCACCATGTGACTTGATGCACAAATTGAGGTGATGAGGTATTTTGTAAGATTAAACTTTTTCAAATTGATTTGAAACATACACGTTATGACCCCTGTTTTGGGGGAAGTGACTACACTATTCTACTGCTGTTGAAGATGCAAAAAAGCTTTGTGGAACCTCTTTGCTATGACTTGGAAGCATTGTCTCTAAATCCTACATCTTCCCGGTAAAACTATATGTATTTCTCATCCAGACACCAAGTTCACTGCTGATGGATTGCTGGAGGATATGGAGTATGAGTTTCGTGTTACAGCAATTAACCGTGCAGGAGTTGGTCAGCCGAGCACTGCATCCAGCTCAGTGGTGGCCAGAAACCCCATCCGTGAGTAACAAGATCCTTACCTTGTTTACATAACCTATCTTAAATCGCTTCTCTACCTGGTGTCAAGCAGCCAGTAAAGTTTTGCGAACAGTACAAAAGTTTCAGCATCTGATAACTTTCTAAATGATCTCCAGATTTTTTAAGCTAAATTCAAATTCTTAAATTTGCATGGAAATTATTTAGGCCCCTGTGATACTGATCTAACCCAATATTCAAAACATTACAATCCCCTTGGTTTTAAGCAAATTGTTTTCAATTAACTGAACTCCAACATGGATTCAAACTAATGGATATTTCAAGACCAAGATTCAAGATTCAAGGTTGCTTAATATCATTTTCATTATGAGAGTGTAAAAGAGAATAATTAAAAAAAAACACAATTGATATAAATTGATATAAATTTATATAAATTGATATAAACACACACGAAATGCTGGAGGAACTCAGCAGGCCAGGCAGCATCTATGGAAAAAGTACAGTCGGCATTTTGGGCCGAAACCCTTCAGCAGGACTAGAAAAAATACGCTTAGAGTAGGTTTAAAAGGTGGGACAGAGAGAGAGAGAACCACCGGGTGATAGGTGAAACCTGGAGGGGGAGGGATGAAGTAAAGAGCTGGGAAGTTGATTGATAAGATGAGTTGAGAGAGGGAAAAGGGGATGGGAAATGAAGGAGGAGGGTTGGGGGTTAGGTGCCATTAGCGGAAGTTTGAGAAATTGATGTTCATACCATCAGGTTGGAAGCTACCCAAACAGAATATAGGGTGAAGTTCCTCCAACCTACATGTGGCCTTATCACGACAGTGGAGAAGGCCATGGATGGACATATCGGAATGGGAATGGGAAGTGGAACTAAAATGGATGGCCACTGGGAGATCCCGCTTGTTCTGGCAGATGGAGCGTAGGTGCACGGCGAAGCGGTCTGCCAATCTATGTCGGGTCTCATCGATAAACAGGAGACCGCACCGGGAGCACTGAACAGAGTAAATGACCCCAACAGACTCACAGGTGAAGTGTTGCCTCACCTGGAAGAACTGTTTAGGGCCCTGGATGGTAGTGAGGGAGGAGGTGTAGTGGCAGGTGTCGCACTTGTTCCACTTATAAGGATAAGTGCCAGGAGGGAGATCAGTGGAGAGGGATGAATGGACAAGGGAGTCACGTAGGGAGCGATCCCTGCAGAAAGCAAAAAGTGGGGTGGGGCGAGGGAAGGATGGGTTTGGTGGCGGGATTCCGTTGATGGTGGCGGAGGTTTAGGAGAATTATTTGCTGGTCGTGGAGGCTGGTGTGGTAGGAGAGGACAAAAGGAACCCTATCCCTGGGAGAGTGGCGGGAGGATGTGGTGAAGGCAGATGTGCGTGAAGTGGAAGCAATGCAGTTAAGGGCAGTGTTAATAGTGGAGTAAGGGAAGCCCCTTTCTTTGAAAAAGGAGGACATCTCCTTCGGTTTAGAATGAAAAGCCTCATCCTGAGAGAAGAGGAGGAGATGGAGGAATTGAGAGAAGGGGATGGCATTTTTACTAGTAGGGTGGGATGAGGTGTAGTCTAGGTAGCTGTGAGAGTCCATGGGTTTGGATTAGACATCGGTAGATAAGCTGTCTCCAGAGATAGAGACAGTGAGATCGAGAAAGGGAAGGGAGGTGTGAGAAATGGACCAAGGGAATTTGAGGGCAGGGTGGAAATTGAAGGCACAGGTGCAGGAAGCAACACCAATGTAGTCATCGATGCAACATAGGAAAAGTACGGGAAGGTCACCGGTGTAGGCTTGGAACATAGACTGTTCCACATAGCCGACAAACAGGCAGACATCGCTGGGACCCATGCGAGTCCAGCAATCCATAGATATAAATACATAAGATCGCTTATATACATAGATTGGTGATAAGTATATCCAATTATGCTAGGTGTAGAGGTATCGCTACATAAAGTGACTGACAGGAAATGACAAGGTAGTGGTGCTGGGATGTGTGGAGGAGTGGGTTAGTAGGTGGCATAATGTAACTGTTTTTGAGTCTGGCGGTACAGGAATGGATGTTACTGATGAGAGTGGGACAAATAGCAGTTGGGATCCTTCGTGATATGGTTGGCCTCTTTCTGTATATATGTCCTTGATAGTAGGTTGGCTGGTCCTGGTGATATATTGGGCAATTTTGACTACCCATTCTAAAGCCTTCCTGTTTGCTACAGTACAATTTCTATACCATGCAGTGATGCAACATGCTAAGATGTTCTCTGCTGCATGTCTGAGAAGGTCGTGAGTATTGATGTGCATAGTTCAGCTCTCTTTAGCCTCCTCATAATGTAGAGGCATAGGTGAGCTTTCTTGATTGTGCAGCATGCATTCTGGGACAATGGGATGTTGTGATAGACATTCACTCCCAGGAGTTTGAAACTGATTCTAGTTTCTACTGCTGTACTGCTGATGTAAAGAGCGGTGTGAGTCCAAGTTCTCCAGAAGTCATTAACTATCTCTCTTTCCTTATTGAGGAAAAGGTTATTTGACGGCACCAGGCTTCGAGGTCTTCCACCTCCTCTCTATAGACCATCTCATCACTGTTGGTGATGAACCTCACCACCACTTTTGTGTCGGCAGCAAACTTGACAATGTGATTACTCAGCTGTTTGACTGATTTTAATTTTAAATCAAAGTAAAATATACAGTGAGAATTAAAAATCAGTCTGGCTCAGGGAGAAGAATCTTTATGTGTATCTGGACTGGGCAATGGATCTTCACCGTTACTAAAGGCAGATGAACAGCACTTGATGTCAGAATCTAAATACAATAAATACAGTTTCCTCATGTTAATCAGTAAGTCTTCATGGTCGTGCAGAGTAATGTCATTTTAATTCCTATCTTCATTCCTGTTCCAACATGTCTGCCCATGGCCTCCTCTTTTGCCATGATGAAGCCACTCTCAGTGGAGGAGCAACACCTCATGTTCCATCTTGGTAGCCTCCAACCTGGTGGCATGAGCATTGGTTTTCCCTTCCTGTAATTTTTCCCCTTCTTCTCCCTTCTTCTTCTATTCCCCACTCTGGCCTCTTAACTCTTCTCCTCACCTGCCTATCATCTTTCCCAGTGTCTTTCCTTCTTCCCTTTCACCCCTAGTCCACTCTCCTCTCCTGTCAGATTCGAGGAGAATCGTCATCTGTTTATTCACTTCTATAGACGGTGCCTGACCTGCTGAGCTCCTCCAGCATTTTGTGTGTGTTGCTAACGTAAATGTATGTCGTTACATTACCAGGCCCATTGCCTTGCAAGCGCTTCATGATGGATTCGCAGCCGGAAAGCATGATTCAGACTTTGGCCTCCCTCAAGTTAGAGCTCATTATTACAGAGATTTCAAAGGCATAATGCTTCAGAATAATAGTAATTTCTCGAGTAATAGGTTTTTCAGTGCACCTGAACAATGCTAATATGGAAATCATTTTGCTGTGAATTGAATGCTTTCAGGTTGAGTTGTTCCGAAGTAACAATCGATAATAATTTTGACTTCATTACTCAGGGGCTCCCGGAAAGGTGAAGGATATTAAGGTGACAGATTCTACCAACTCAAGTATCTCCCTAACCTGGGATAAACCAGAGATGGGTGATGAGCCTCAGGGATATATCTTGGAAATGAGGGCTGATGATGCTAAAGAATGGACAAAGTGCAGTAAGATCCCCATTACCAGCACAAATTACACAGTGGGAGGCCTGCAGGAGCGAGGCAAATATTTCTTCAGAATCAGAGCAGTAAATGAAGGAGGTGTGGGAGAACCTACCAAACTTAACAAGGGCATATATGCCATGCCACCACCAGGTAAATATTCTTTATTTATTTAACTTTGCTGAGAAAACAATTTCTTAGAGGAATGTGACTCTAAGCAAAAACTGAAGAGGAAGTCTTTGATTTTACCTATCCCCAATCTTAGATTTTGTGTTAAATGTATTTTATCACCCTTATTAAATTTTGCTTTGTATGTTTACCAGAAGTTTGGTTTAGAATATTAATGAAAAGTTAAAACAATAGTGTGAGACTCTATAAATTTATACCTAAATAAGAACATTTTGAGCATCCAGTTCTAATGATGCCCTCTGAAGTGCAGAAGGCTCTCAATCTCACCATCAACTATGATAACACTCTTTATTCATGGTAATCAGGCACAACATAGTGAAAGAATAGTCAGCCACCCACAAGAATTAGCAGCACCCTGCCTGAGGCTACTAATGTTTATCTAGGCCTCTCCCAGGCACAGACTGGAGAGTGAGTTTTGATCCTGCCTATTTCCTAAATTAGATTTTTTATTAAAGCTACTTTTTCACCCTTATTATATTTTGCTTAACATGCTTTCCAGAACAAGTTCTTATACAGAATATGAACTTCAATTTGAGTCAATTTTTCAAGAAATGCTAAGAGTCTGACGCAATTTCCTAGGGATTATGGTTGAAAAGTACAGTGCTTCCTTAGTAATGCAGTGATTTGAGATGGCAGTTCACATGAGTTTTGACAATCAAGCATTACCATTTTCTTTATGTATGGCCTTAAAGGGGTGATTTTTGATTAATTCTTTCTAGGCAGTCATCAAAGTTAATAATGATATAACCATATAACAATTACAGCATGGAAACAGGCCATCTCGGCCCTTCTAGTCCATGCCAAACTCTTACTCTCACCTAGTCCCACCGACCTGCACTCAGCTCATAACCCTCCATTCCTTTCCTGTCCATTTGGGTGTCCAATTTAAATTTAAACAACAACATCGAACCTGCCTCAACCACTTCTGCTGGAAGCTCGTTCCACACAGCTACCACTGTCTGAGTAAAGAAGTTCCCCCTCATGTTACCCCGAAACTTTTGCCCTTTAACTCTCAACTCATGTCGTCTTGTTTGGATCTCCCCCACTCTCAATGAAAAAAGCCTATCCATGTCAACTCTATCTATCCCCCTCATAATTTTAAATACCTCTATCAAATCTCCCCTCAACCTTCTATGTTCCAAAGAATAATGACCCAACTTGATCAACCTTTCTCTGTAACTTAGGTGATATCGTATGCAATTTTAAAATAGAAATCTATCACTAAGCCACAAAGGATTCTGTAGCATGTGATCTACTGCTCTTGTTGCATTGGTCGGATTTAGACTTCCAAACTATAAGAGAGATGTTATTTAGTGTTTTCTGTGCCTAGATTCATTTATTTTCAAATGACCAGTTAGATTATTGATTGAACTAAGAACTTTCAGAGTATAGTAACTTGCCAAAAGGGAGGCATGAACCTCTATTTGGTCCTATGACTTTGTGTGACATTGCTATGTGATAGAAATCCTCCCTGTGACGCATTTTATTTTATTTATAGCTTCTCCCAGATTTCTGGATGCCAGAATGCCAAACAGCATGGTGGTCCGTGCAGGTGCAGCATTGTGCATTAACGTGGGCTTCTCGGTAAGTCAAGAGTTTCAGATCATACAGCTACTAGAGACAAAACTATAGTGTGGGTTAATAATATTAATATTCCTTGAAAGATGAATCTCAATAAAGAAATAAGATTTGACTTTAACCTTGTCTATCCTAGATAAGGTGCAATAATATAGACCAGAAGACATGGAATAATTCTCCTGTAGCACTACTGGCCTCATTCTCATTTCATTGTCAACTGAGTACTCACACAGAGCCTAACAGTTAAAAGGAAATATTGGCCTATTGGCAAATATCAAGCAGACCAGCATTGCCTCCTTTGTGCACACCATTTAAATGGGTCAATATTGCACTTTATTTAAGTTTCTATGTTTTAATTGTACAGTACTCATCGAAGTTGGCTGTAAGCCTTACTATGTTCCTGGTCCTTGCTGAGTCAGCAATCCAGCAGAAAAGCTGAGCTATGCAGTATATTTCATATGGTTATATGGAGATTCACCAACTCACTGAGATCCGTGACATGCCTGGGTTCTAGACAGCCTAGCTGTGGCCCATGGCCCTATCCCGCTGAGATCCAGTAAAGGGGATGAGCGTATCAGACATTTAGGAGAATCAGGATCACTGGAAAGAATACTTGGAAGACGACTTCATCTTGACTCTGGCCTCAACCTGAGGGCATTAGAGTTTATCCCACAACAGTCTTTTAAGATTGGCTTTGTTGTCATTCCTGAAGTTGAGAAAGCTATATCCCAAATGACAAATAACAAGACCTTAGGAGCAGGCAGCATCCCCGGTGATATCCTAAAACTGATTGGTGATGTCTGGTTGCAATCCACAACCTTAACCACACACATGTGTATTCCACCACACTGCCCTCTAGAATTAAAGTTTCATGAATGGTCTCCCCATACCTTGGGAGGCACATCTTGGCAAAAGAGGAAATTAGTGATGAAATTAATCTGAGCCTTTACTGCATCAACACAGCCTTGAATTGATTGAGGAAACAAGTATTTGAATTCAGCACTGGTGCAAAACTCATGTTCTACTGGCTAGCAGTGGCCTTTCTGTAAGTTTTTGAGACCCGAACTTTCCAGGGAATAGATTCATCAGTGCTGTCTCCACAGAATTCACTGAGTTCACTGGAAAGTTAAGCAAAATAATGCCAGTATTTTCTCCCTGCTAACATTGTCAACATTGAGGCCCAAGTTACAATTGATCGACAATGCTGAGCAGGCCACATAAACTCTGTGCCCAATTTCCTGGGGTGGTGGGGATGGATCTTGTTCAGAGCAGAATTTCTGTTTGATTCAGCAGTTCACAAAGCACTTCGGCTGATACCCTGAAAGTTACAGCTTGTTGTCAACTTAATTCCAGGAATGGTGGAATCTTTTCAAATACAATACAGCTTGAATCTATGACTGAATAAATAGTCCCTTCTGTCTGCTCTATTCTGAAATATACAGATGTTTGTGCTAGTTTTTGAGAAAGTAAGACACTGCAGCAACAGTAAATAAATGGAATGCTTCATCTAATTTTGTTACCATTTGTTGCAGGGCTCACCTTTACCAAATGTGATCTGGCTGAAAGACGGAACTCCCACCAAAGGCAGAGAGGCAATTACAAAAGGACCGAATATGTCACAGTTTTTGATTTCGAGTGCCCAGCGATCAGATTCAGGAATATACAAGATTATGCTGAAAAATGACTATGGAGAAAAGTCCCATGATATTAGAATTCGAGTTGCAGGTATAATAACAAACAAAGCCACATTTAGTACTGCAATATCAAGCTCACGTTCACCAGGTCTACTCTCAAGTCAGTGCACACCTCATCAATATATTAGTTGCATTTCAGTTTTTCCTTCTATTGAATAATAGCATATCATTATCAGTAAATACCTTCCATATTAAAGGCACAACAACAGCTCCATGCAATTTGATCAGCATCTGAGTTCTTCACACTGTCGCTAATGAAGGGTTTTACACTCTCCATAAGCGATGTCCTCATTTTTTCACCAACTTGTCTCCTTTCACCAACCTTAAGCTGAGTCGCTCTCCAACAGTAACCCAGACTCTCACTCTATCTACGGATGAATTCCTCACATTAATAACAACTCAGAAACAGGCCCCGCAACCCAACTCCTCCATGCTGATCAAAATGTCTCTCTGAGCTCAAGTCTTTCTGAATTAGTCCTAATTGCCTGTATTTGATCCATATCCCTCTAAGCTTTTTCTATCCAAATACTTGTACAAATGTCTTTTACACAATGTATCTGTACTCACTGGCAGCTTGTTCTGTATCCCACCATGCTCTGAGTGAAAATGTTGTCCCTCAGGTCCCTTTCAAATCTTTACACTCTTTCAAATCTATGTCCTCTAGTTTTCGATGATCCTACTCTGAGAAAAGGACTGTGAGCATCCATCTTATCTTTAGTCCTCCTGATTTTATAACCTCCTGTAAGGTCACCCTTCAGGCTCCTACACTCTTCAGAAAAGAAAGGTGCAGTCTATCCAGCCTCTCATTATAACTCAAGCCCTCCTGTCCTCGTAACACCCTCATGAATCTTCCCTGCATCCTTTCCAGCTACTTACATCCTTCCGGTAGCTAGGCAACTAGAACTGTGCACAGAACTCCAAGCATAGTTTCTCCAACGACTTGTACATCAGTAACATGACATCCCAATTCCTAAACTCTGCAATTACTGAAACTGCAGAGTTGTGAACACAGCTCAATATGGAAACTGGCTTTCCTTCTATGGACTCTTTCTAACCACTTGCTGCCTCAGTAAAGCAGCTGGCATAATCAAAGAGCCCAGCCACCCCAAACATTCTCTGTTCTCTTCAGTTCCCACTGGGCAGAAATTACTAAAGCCTGAATGTGTGCACCACCAGGGTCAAGAACAGCTTCTGTTCCCTCGTCTATGACAATTGAACAGTTCCATTTTATGATAAGATGAGTTCTTGACCTCACAATCTTCCTCATCATGATCTTATACTTCATTGTTTGACTGCACTGCACTTTCTCTGCCATTGTAACACTTCATTCTGCACTGCTATTTTTTACCTCCTATTATCTCAGTGCACCACTGTAGTGAATTGGGCTGTATGAACGGTGTGCAAGACAGGTTTTTCACTGTACCTCTGTGCATGTGACGTATTCAGGGATCTGATGGTAGCGGAGTGAGGGAGGCTCCGTAACTCAGTGGTTAGAACACCACCTTGCAGTGCCGGTGATCACCCATCGGTGTTCAATTACTGTCGCATCCTGTAAGGAATTGCCTCATTCTCCATGTGACTGTGTAGGATTTCCTCAGGTGCTCTGGTTTCCTCCCACATTCCAAGGACATGTGGTTAGGGATAGTGAGTTGTGGACATTCTATGCTAGTGACAGAAGTGTGGCGATATCTGTGCACTGGCCCCACTGATTTCATTTGATAAAAGTGAAGCATTCAGTGCATGTTTCAATATTTCAATATATCTGTTACTAACAAAACTAATCTTTTTTTTAATCAACCAATTCACCAATTTACTCAGTGCCTTAAATGGGGAAGTCACGCACGGAAGTCATGCTATTTGTCTTCTTCATCACCCTTGTCACCTGTACGACCACTTTCAGGAAACTATGCACCTATATTTCCAGGTCTATTTGTTCTACAGTAGTCTCCAGGGCCCTACCATTATCTGTCATAGAGTGAGAGAGTCATAGAGCACAGAGTCACAGAAACAGGCCCTTCAGCCCATCTAGTCCATGCCAAACTATTATTCTGCCTAGCCCCATCGATCTGCACCTTGACTATAACCATCCACACCTCTCACATTCAGAATCAGAATCAGAGTCACATTTAATAGCACAAGCATACGTTGTGAAATTTGATGTTTATATATTATTGTAATTTATGTTTATTGTTATCTATTTTGCAATACATAATAAAAATTATCAAGTACAATAAGTATATATAAAAAAAGAAAATTAAAATAAATAAGTATTAAAATAAATAAGCAAAAAGAAAGGGAAAAATTACTGAGATAGTGTTCATGGGGTCATTGCTGATTCAGAAATCTGATGGCGAAGGGGAAGAAGCTGTTCCTGAAACGTTGACTGTGTGTCTTCGGGCTCCTGTACCTCCTCCTTGATGGTAGCAATGAGAAGAGGGCACGTCCTGAGTGATGGGGGTCCTTAATGATGGTTTCTGCCATTATAAGATATTGTCTTTTTGAAGGTATCCTGGATGCTGGGGAGGCTAGTGACCATGATAGAGCAGGAAGAGTTCACAACTTTCTGTAGCTTTTTCCAGTGCAGTGGCCTTCCACACCAAACAATAGTGCACAGGTTGTGATCTCCTGGTGAGGAAGTCAAGGATCCAGTTTCAGAGAGAGGTACAGGGGCCCAGGTTTTGGAGCTGGTTGATTAGAAC
This sequence comes from Mobula hypostoma, assembly GCF_963921235.1. Classification (NCBI taxonomy): domain Eukaryota; kingdom Metazoa; phylum Chordata; class Chondrichthyes; order Myliobatiformes; family Myliobatidae; genus Mobula; species Mobula hypostoma. The sequence goes on from NC_086107.1 coordinate 57,700,914, forward strand.
CGAGGGTATGAGGAATGCCGAGCTGTTATCAATAAACAGCAGCCTGATGTAGGTATAACTATTTTTTCTGGTAATCCAAGACCGAGTAGAGAGCCAGTGAGATTGCATCCACTGTAGACCTAATGTGGCAAAAGGCAAATTGCAGCAGGTCAAGGTCCTTGCTTAGGCGGGAGTTGATTCTGGCCATGACCAACTTCTCAAAGCACTTCATCATAGTAGATGTCAGTGCCAGTGGGTGACAGTCATTGAGGCAGCTCACCCTGCTCTTCTTGGGCACTGGCATGACTGTCACCCTTTTGAAGCAAGTGGGAACCTCCTACAGCAGCAGTGAGTGATTGAGCATGTCTTTGAACACCACGGGCAATTGATCGGTACAGTTTTTCCAAGCCCTACTCCAAAACACAACAACTAATTGAAAAATAAACAGGAGATTCAGGAGATAAGTTGTGTACTTTAGTTTTACTTTAAGTGAAGTGCACACGTGTCAGGTGGTAGTGTCATGATGAATGCAATTCACGTATCTCTACATATAATTCATAATGAATTATTTGTGAGCAGGAATGCTCAGTTAAACAACATATATACAACATTAGTCAAGTACTACTGAAATATTAAATACTACCAGGTACACAATCAGGGCTTGACGTCTTGTGAGGGTTCATTCTTTAATAAGGTGTTCTGATGTAGGCCTCTGAGACAGACGTCACAGGTTCACCAGATGTTGCAGGGCTTCATACAGGTGAAGCTTTATTCTTCCTTTCAAAGCAGTTTTATTCCTCTTTTCAAATTAAAATGGCTGGCCACCGGGAAATCCTGCTTGTTGCAGAAGGAGTGAAGATGCCCATCAAAGTGGTCTCCCAGTCTATGTCCTTCCACACTAATCTCCCTCCTGGCACATATCCCTGTAAGCAGCACAAGTGCTACACCTGCCCATTCACTTCTTCCCTCACCACCACTCAGAGCCCCAAATAGAGCTTCCAGACTCACCAGGAAGACTCACCTGTGAGTCTGTCAGGATCATCTACTGTGTCTGGTGCTACCAGTGCGGCCTCCTCTACACCAGAGAGACCCAACATAGACTGGAAGACTGCTTTGTTGGGTACTTTTGTTCTGTCTGCCGGAGTTGGGATTTCCCAGTGGCCAACCATTTTAATTCCACACTCCATTCCCATTCTGACATGTTGGTCCATGGCCTCCTCTGTTGTCATGATGAGGCCACTGTCAAGTTGGAGGAGAAACATCTCTTATTACATTTGGGTAGCCTCCAACCTGATGGCACGAACATCTATTTCTCCTTCCGGCAATTTCTCCCCCTCCCCTCTTTTTTTCCCATTCCCCATGCTGACTTCCATTTTACTCCTTCTCTTCTCCTTACCTGCCCATCTTCCTCCTCTGGTGCCTCTCCTCCTCCTCTTTCTCCATGGTCTACTGCTATCAGATTCTTTTGCTTCAGCCCTTTTAACTTTTCACTGATCACCTCCCAGTTTCTCACTTCCTCCTTTCCCCCTCACCTGGCTTCACCTATCACCCATCAGCTTGTACTCCTTCCCCTCCCTCCACCTTCTTATTTTGGCTTCTTCCCTCTTCCTTTCCAGTCTTGATGAAGTCTCTCAGTCTGAAACATTGGACTGTTTATTTCTCTCCATAGATGCTGTCTGGCCCCTTGGGTTCCTCCAGCATTATATATGTGTTGTTCTCTTCATAAAGCATTCAACTTGTGGATTAATTTGTCTCCATATGTAACCATTAACTCTGCAGGTGGATAAATTCCCCAAAATATAGAATTGAGCCCTCACTGGGAAAACATATCCTGTGATACATTGTTATTTGTGGCTAGAGCTAATTTGTTTTTGTTGGTTTTGTTTAAGAGATGGGACAGGTCACAGTGAAAGCCCCCTTGTTTCTTGTTGAATGATGTATAATATTCTTCTATATTCCTAAAAAAGGTGTATGGCATATGTTTAATGCTTTAACTATAATAGGAACTGTGTCCCTGCTATACTCATCTGAGCTCTGCACTTTTGCATTATGGATTAAGTACTTTTCAAGCAGAGTAATATTCTAAACTAGCCTGTGAGGAAGTTATGATTCTATCAGTGAGCTATACTTCTGAGAATGATCGAGGTTCTATAGTCACTTGTCCTGTGTCAGGATTAATCAATTAATTAGTTATAACATTGATTGATGAGCTTTCCTTCAAATGTTTGGCTAATTAACAATATTTGTACGTCCTTTTTGCAGTAATACATTCCTGAATAATGGTAAACGTTATAAAAAATAAACAGCAATATGCTTTCTTTTCAGATTTTCCACGTCCACCTACCAACTTACACGTGGTTGAGGAAGTTCCAAACACAGTGACACTGTCTTGGGATCACACTCCAGATAATATAGAGGATGGTCGCGTGCAGTATGTGATAATGAAGCGAGATGCCAGCACTGCAACCTGGTACACTGTAACAGACCGTGTATTTGGTAATAAGTTCACAGTGACTGGTCTGCTGCCAGGCAGGAAGTACTTCTTCAGGGTAATTGCTCGGAATGATATTGGAGACAGTGACCCACTCGATTTGAAGGAGCCATGGTACCTTGCTAGGGACAAAGGTATGCCCTTTGTGCTACTGAATAGCTTAGATATGTAGAGACCATTCCACTGTGAATGTCTAGAGAATTATGTAGTGGTGTCATACACAGTGTTCAAGTTTTTGGTATATTAGTTGAAGAAGGTTAATAAAGAATGAGAATTGACTTTTATACACATGGGTTCAGATTGGCATGTTATTTTAAAGAATCAGTGAGTTGAGTATGCTTAAGTTAAATATTTCATGTATCCTATTCACAGAAAAACATTTCTGAAGGATTTCTGAAGGATCACAATTTCAATTTAACTATTCTAAGCTTTTTTTTGAGTTCCCCTCAGATATTTATCTAATAAGAAAGTTCAACTATGGCAACAGTCAAAATAAGAGATTAATCTCACTATACTAAATTTACAAGAGAAAAAATGTTACAAATATCACCAGATTAACAGGAGAGCAGATAGAATTGTTAGCAATCATGATAAAGGGCTGAGATGACAGTGATCCAAGAGGGAAATTAGTAGCAGGACACAAATTGAGACAAGTTCAATACTGAGAAAGTTACCCCAGCTAACGTTCCAACATTTGATTTGCTTCTTATGAAAATTATTTATAACTTGAATATTTGACAAATGCTTCTATGTCATGGAGCAGGGATTTAAATACAAAATGGGTCTGTTTATAGAAAATGAAAGTCTAATATTTGCAAGGGAAATGAGAACCAGTATTTTGGGAAAAGGGTGTCCAGAACATATTGCATCTTTCATTACCATGAGGTTCATTAACCCAACTAGACAGAGTAGAGACTACTGTTTAACCCTGTCTATATTTTATGTGGTGTGTAATCTATGAGAAATGAATTAAGAGATTCTGACAATGATTTACATGTTGTTTCTCAGGTAGGAAGGCACTGGGAGGCAGGAGACATTCAAGGTTTTCTTTCACAAACTGAAGCAGAACTATTGCCTAATGTGCTTACCAAGAAGCAAGCATTTTGCTTTGTCCATAAGTAATAGGAGTAATAGGAGCCCACATTGACATCATTAGTAATTTGTGGCTGTAAATGCAACAGCAATTGAGTAAATAATACTCTCTTGGACTACTGAGAGTGTATTACTGCCAGAGAAGTTATTGTAATCAGATGTATCGACCATATTTCAGGCAGTTTGCATCCTGCTTTGAGAGTCACACTGCACAGAACAAACCCTTCAGTTCACAGTGTCCATATTAGTCATTAAGCACCATGAATACCAAATACTTTTAAAATGTTGTGAGTTAACATGTCTCCACCACTCTTTCTTGATGGTTGTGACACTACTCCAATAGCAAAGCAAGCAGGCAATAATCAAAATCAGTAAATACATTGGTCCTTCATTTTATTACCCGTATATGTGGTAATTAGCTGCACTGCCATTTGCAACAGCGACTTCCCTTCAAAGTAATGTACTTTGCCATATCCTCAAGTAATGGGATTTTATTCAACTGCAAATTCTTTCTTGACATTCTTCCTCTTTCCTCTGCTAGAACGTTTCAGTCTTCAACGTAAGGAATATCAGGAGAAAGAGTGGACTCATGCCCCTGTGTTCATTACACCACTGAAGGACCACATTGTTCACTGTGGCAATAATTGTACTATGAGCTGTGCCATTAGTGGCAATCCTCGGCCGAGCATTACCTGGTATAAAGGCAAGGTCCATATCTCCGAGAACCACAAGTATTGGTACACATCCTCAAATGGTGTCTGTACACTGACAATTCCAATTACAGAAATGGATGACGCCGATGAATATACCATTGTTGCTGAAAACCCTCTTGGGAAGGTGAAGTGTTCTTGCAAAGTTACTGTCAATGGTAGGTTCCTGCTTACTCTAAATAAAGATATGCATTCACCATCAGCATGTTCTTACAAATTATCATAGCCATATAGAATATACAAACAGTGACCACTTTATTAGGTACAGGAGGTCCTCCTGTACTTAATAAAGTGGCCACTGAGTGGATGTTTGCGGTCTTCTACTGCAGTAGCCCATCCACTTCAAGGTTGAACACGTTGTGCATTCAGGGATGCTCTTCTGTACGTCGCTGTTGTAATGCATGGTATTTGAGATGATGTTGACTGCCTGTCAGCTTGAACTAGTCTGGCCATTCTCCTTAGACCAGTTGTGATCTGATATACCTCTATCAATTCTCCGTTCAACGTTCTTTGCTACAAGGACAACTCCATCTTCTCCAGTATTGCTATGGCATAACTTCTATCTCCAGTTGAATATTTCATTAGCCCTTTTAATTATTTCCAGCAGTAGTGTCCATGATGTTTTAACATTTCATGTACAGAGGTCCCGAGTCTTTTTGAACCTCAACTGTGTTTAATTGTTCACTGTTTAGAAAGAATTCTGTTTTGTTCTTTAGATGAATAACCACACAGTTAACTGTGCAGGAATTCATTTAATGCAATTTTGCCTCATTTTTCAACCTTTAATGCATCCTTGTAATTTAATCCCTCCATCTGCAATTTAACCTATCTTAACATCATTGGCAAACTTCGATATATTGATTTCTATATTACTATCTAACGCATTTCAAAATGTGGCAAATTGGTGCAGTTCCAACCTATATCCTTAAAAAATCCTTGGACATTTGGGCAAAAGGAAAGTTTTTCAAAGAAGAAATCTTGTTTTGAAGAAAAGGACATTACAAAATATTACACTGGTCTGGTCACTCCACTATAGGAAGGATGGTGAGGCTTTAGAGAGGATTACCAGGATGCTGCCTGGTTTAGAGGGCATATGCTATCATGAGAAGCTGGATAAACGGCTTATTTTCCCTGGAGCATCGGAGTCTGAGGGGAGATCTGATAGAGGTTTGCAGGACTATGAAAGGCATAGATAGAGTGGATGGAGTATCTGTTTCCCAGGATTGAAATGTCTAATTCCAGACTGCATGCATTGGGGGTGGGAGGGGATAGGTTTAAGAAGGATGTGAGGGATGTGTTTTTTTAGTCGGAGTCATGGATGCCTGAAATGCACTGCCTGGTATGGTGGTAGAGGCAAACACTTTGAAGAGACGTTTCGATAGGCACATGGATGTAAGGAAAATGGAGGGATGTGGACATGGTGTAGGTAGGAGGGATTAGTGTTTGGGTGTTTTTGATTTGCTTTTTAGCTCTTTTGACACAGCATATTGGGCTGAATGGCCCGTTCCTGTGCTGTACTGTTCTATGTTCTGTTGTAAAGAAAATACTGCAGATAATCCGTCCGTTAGCCCCAGTGTTTCAATACTGATGTTTCCATTCCATTCATCACAGTAACTCTCTGCAACAACATTCATGTGTCCGTGCAAATCCCAGTTACTATTTGTGATAGTGGTCCCATCTCCTAATCCACCTTGCTGTAAAGAGGCCTCTCCTGAATTTCCTACAACATTTATTAGTAGTCATCTTCTACTTATACCTTCGTACTTCCGTTCTCTCCAACAAGCTGAAACATCTTCACTATATCTGTTCTATCCATCTGATCAATAAATTTAAAGACCTCGACTAGTTAACCCTTCCGAATTCTCTTCTCTGGGTGAAAGATCTCCATTCATCTCAGAACGTAAAGGGGACTGTCCAGGAGCAGCATAGGATAGACTCAGCCACTCACTTCAAATTAGAAAGTGAACGGTAGGGTCTGCCATGAAAGACTTCAGTTCAAGTCAAACATTTTTTATTTGTGGCATAGTATACAGTCTATAGGACCATCACAAACCCCTGAATGGATTAATATGCATTTTAAAGAAGTTATTCTCAAAGCTGTATGTACAAAGAAAGTACAGTAAACTTTTTTGCATTTTCTTTAGTGTCTCATTATCTTTCCATATTTCAAAGTTAGAGCAAATGGATAGAACAAAGAAAATTATTGATGATGTCAATAAGCACAGGATGTGGAAAAGAACATAATCAAGAACAATTCAATGGAGCCTGATTGAAATGAAGTAAATAATATCATCAAAAATCGTCAAGAAAATTGTGAAAGAGAACCAGCAAATTAATAACAAAATTGGTGTAGAGAGGCTTTAGTCAGAGGATTAGATATTTGGAAAAATCAAACATGCAAGTAAATAGAAAAATATACATTTTTTAAAATTTAATCATTTACGGGATGGGGGGATCACCAGCTAAGCCAGCATTTATTGTCCATCCCTAGTTGTCCTTGAGAAGACTGTGATGAGCTACCTTCTTGAACTGCTCCAGTCCCTGAGGTGTAGGTACACCCACAGTGCTGTTAGAAAGGGAATTCCATGATTTTGACCCAGCGACAATGAAAGGACGGTGATATGTTTCCAAGTCAGGATAGTGAGTGACTTGGAGGGGGATTTCCAAGTGGTGGGGTTCCCAGTTATCTGCTGTTCTCATCCTTCTAGATGGTAGTGGTCGGGGGTCTGGAAGGTGCTGCCTTAGGAACTTTGGTGTGTTGATGTAGTGCATCTTGTAGATAATACACACTGCTGCAACTGTTCGTTGATGGTGGAGGGATTGGTTGCTTGTAGAAGGGGTACCAATCAAGTTGGCTGCCTTGTACTGGATGGTGTCGAACCTCTTGAGTATTGATGGAGCTGCACTCATCCAGGTGATTGGTGAGTATTCCATTACACTCCTGACCTGAGCCTTGTAAATAGAGAACAGGCTTTGGGGAATCAGGAGGTGAGTTAGATGCCACAGGATTCCCAGCGTTTGACCTGCTCTGGTGGCCACGGTGTTTATATGGCTAAACCAGGTCCATTTTATGTCAATGGTAACCCCCAAGATGTTGATAGTAGGGAATTCAGTGATGGTGATGCCACTGAATATCAAGGGACGATGGTTAGAGCCTCTCTTGTTGGAGATGGTCATTGCCTGGCAATTGCATGGCTTGAATGTTTGGAGATTGTTCAAAGTACAATTTTCATCCATAGTTTCTCAATTTAAATGACCAAATTAGCAGTGAATAATTTGAAAGGAACCAGAGGTACCCTATGCAAAGGGTGGATTCTGTATGGAATGAGCTGCCAGAGGAAGTGGCTGAGACAGGTACAATGGTAACATTTAAAAGACATTTGGATAAGAGATTTTTCGAGAGGTATGGGCTGTACACGGGCAAATGGGACTAGCTTTAATAGCACCTTCATTGGCATGGATGACTCGAGCTTCAAACTTGATTCCCTGCTGTACTTTTTCACCCTCTCTGACTGTACCAAGGGAGTAGAATAAGTTGCAAAGAAAGGACGGGTAGAATGAATCAATGGCAAAGAAAGTGAGTTAGGGATGAACAGAGAAAGAGGCTGAATGAAAAATAAAGAAGAGGATGAACCCAGAATTAATTTCTGACTTTGTGTTTCTTTTACAGAAAAAGGTGTTATCTTAATGCAGAACAGCCTTGGGGAAAAGCCACGCAGGAATAAGCACATCATGTGAATTCAGACTGAACCTCAGTGAAGACTGGCATAGATCAATTCTAGCCACGTGCTGTCATTGTGAAGATCAAGCTTACAAATGGAGAACTAATTTTTGTTAAGCATAACAAATTAGGTAAAGATAAAGAATTTACAAAGTATTTTAATATATTTGAATCACTTTCAGAGGCAGGGATAAAATTGAAGCCATCATTTTAGTTAAACGACAAAATCATAAATTAATTCTTGGTTCATTTTTGCTTTTGTTTCTCATTGTATAACTTCCCGGAAGCACTAGCTCCTAAAACAGCTAAATTATAACACTTTCTGTTTCTGTGAGTGAATAATTATGCAAGTGGGGTAACTACTGAATATGCTGTACTGCAAATATCTTTGGAATCTTGTATCATTCTTTACAATGTCCCATTCTTCGCTCCTGCAAAAACTAACATTTCTGCTAATTGTAAACATTCTGATCTAAATAAAAGAATCTAGAATTTCTGGAATTATGAATGATGATAGCACATCCTTGAATCACCAATGCAATGTGGTTGTGATCTGATTCAAAGCTAATATTCATTTTCTCTAAGTCTAAATCGTGCTTATCCCTATAGATTTGCTATCATGAGACAACAGTATTAGATAGTTGCTAGTCACCTAAACACATCTGCTATAATAAAATGAAAATAAATCATTGTTTTTTCCCTTTTCTTTGTGAGTGCATACTTGTGTAAGTTTTCATTATGGCTGTCAGATCTCAGAACATTGTACATAAGATCTCACTCAGTTAGACTTCAAACTGTACTTGAGTGCTGTAACCATCTTCTCTGCTAAGTTGCTAGCTAAGTTATTTAATGTTCTTGATTTGATTGAATTAAACTGAACCAAATAAGGAATGACCTTCATCTGTACTGTTCTGGATACATGAATGATTCCAAGGATAGAGACTTGAAACACCAAGATACCTCCTCTAACAGTATATTTTTAATGTAACAAACCAAGGGAAATCTCTACTGAATATAACAGGGTGAAAGAAAATGTGAAAGTGGGGTAGATAAGAGAACACAAAGAATGGTTTCAATACCTCATCTATATCATATATAGGACTTACAGTGTATAGGATTAATGATTCCTATTATTTTGGACCTAGATAAATTAGAGAGTTAAAATTTGATGAATTAATTTCAATAAGGTGATGTGGGGAGGAGAAGAGTGTGTCAGACAATGTTAGATGAATAAGAGGGAAAGAAACCTCTTAACCTCAGCTGCAAATAAAAAGAGGGTCGGTTCAAGAGAAGCGGCCATTGTGGGAGTGTGACAATGATAGAGTGTGGCTTAACAGGATTTGGTGTGAACAGGTAAAGGCACAGCTATGAAGAGACAAGCCTTTTTCTTTTTTTGTACAGAGTAGTCAGGATGGAATGCTCCTCCTGTCAGATGTGAGAATTCAGATTACCTCACCGTTTCCCTGATGACTACATCTGCAGGAAATGCACCCAACATCAGCACCTGACTGACCGGGTCAAGGAGTTGAATGTACTCAGAATCACTCAGGAGACTGGAGATATTTTAGATGAGACTTTTGAAGAGGTGGTCACACCCAGAGTATAGTAGATTGGTGATAACTAGGAGAGGCAAGGGGATTAAGAAGTCAGTGTAGGGTTCCCCGTGGCCATTCCTCTCAGCAACGGGTACAACCTGCTGGATGCTGCTGGGGGATGACCCATCAGATCATGAAAGCAGCCTCCAGGCTGGCGACACTGTGGCCAGGACTGAAGCTTGACAGCGAAGGGTAAAGTCAGGCAGTGCAGTAGTTATAGAGCACTCAATAGTCGGGGGAACAGAAAGATGAATCCATGGCCACAAAAGAGACACCAAAATGGTGTGTTGCCTCCCAGGTGCTAGGGTCCATGTTGTATTGGAGTGGCTACAGGATTTTCTCAAGGAAGAGGGGAACATCTGGAGGTCATGGTGTATATTGGCACCAATGACATAGGCAGAAAAGGGGAAGACGTCCTATGTATTGAGCATATAGAGTCAGGAAAGAGGCTGAAGGGAAGGAGCTCCAAGGTAGTTATCTCTGGATTACTCCTTGCGCCACGGGCTACTGCAGGTACGAGTTAGGTGATAGCACAGATGAATGTGTGGCTGCAGAGATGTTGCTGGGGACAGGGCTTCAAGTTCTTGGATCATCGGAACCTCTTCTGGGGAAGGGATGACCTGTACACGAGGGACGGGTTGCTCTTGAACTGGAGGAGAATCAATATCCTGGTCGTGAGGTTTGCAGATGCCAACCAGACATAAGGTATTCAAAGGGAAAATTGAAACAATAGGTATGATGGGATGGATAGTTTGAAGTCTGTATATTTTAATGTTAGGAGTATTATGGGTAAAGGTGATGAACTTAGAGCATGGATCAGTACATGGAACTACAATGTTGTGCCATTCCTGAAAGTTGGTTAAGAGAGAGGCAGGAATGGGTGATTAATATACCAGGATTTTGAAGTTTTAGAAACGTTAGAGGAGGAGGTAAAAGAGAAGACAGGGATGATATCACAGCTGCACTTAAAAAAAGACGTAATGGAGGGGTCAGACACTAAGTCCAATTTGGTAGAACTCAGGAATAAGAAAGGTGCAATCACACTGATGGGATTGTACTACAGACCCCCTAATAGCCACTAGGACATTGGGAACACCTTTCCTCTGGCAAGTCCATATCAGACATGTGGAGGGTGTTTAAAGATTAATTGCACAAAGTACAAGAAAGGTGACTGACCTTACAGTGTTAAGTCCTGTTGGAAGGAAGGACGGGGATGGAAAGATAAAAGAACTTCGGATGTCCAGAGAGGGGATGAATTTAAGAAAAAGGAAAAGTATGTAAAGTTTCAGAAGTTAGGATCAAATGAACCACATGAGGAATATAAAGAAGCTAGAAAAGAACTAAAGAAGGGAATTAGGAAAGCCGGAAGGGGCCATGAAAAGTCCTTGGCAAGTAGGATCAAGGATAAAGGGGGAAATATTTATGTGGATGCAGAGAATGTGAATGAGGTGCTTAACAAATATTTTGTTTCAGCATTTACCAAGGAAAAGGAGATCAGTGCTGAGTATTTAAATACATTAGGGCATTTAGAGGTCACGGAGGAGGTGGTATTTGGCTTTCTAAGGAGGATACGTTCCTAGGGCCTGAGGGGATTCACTCCAGGTTATTGCTGGGCCCTTGACTAGTATTATTGTGTCCTGTGTAGCTACAGGTGAGGACCTATTGGACTGGCAAGTATCTGATGTTGTCCCTCCGTTTAAGAAGGGAAAAAGGAAAATTCCTGGAACTATAGACCGGTGAGTCTCACATCAGTTGTAGGGAAATTGCTGGAAAAGATTTTTAGGGATAGGATACATTAGCATTTGGAAACTCATGGCCTAATTAGTGAGAGCCAGCATGGTTATGAGTGGTAGGTTATGCCTTACCAACTTGATTGAGAAGGTCATAAGAGAGATTGATGAGAGCAGGGCAGTGGAAGTTGGCTACATGGATTTTAGTAAGGTGTTTGATGAAGTTCCCCATGGGAGGCTAATCCAGAAGATTAAGTTGCATGGGATCTCTGGTGGATTGACTGCTTGGATTCAGAACTGGCTTGTGCTTAGAAGACAGAGGGTAGTGGCTGAAGGGATTTATTCAGGCTGGAGGTCTGCAGTTAGTGCAGATCCACAGAGATCTGTGCTGGGACCTCCGCTGTACATGATGCATATAAATGACCTGCGTGAAAACGTAGACGGGCGGGTTAGTAAGTTTGCAGATGATACCACGATTGGTGGACTTGTGGATAGTGCAGAAGACAGGCAAAGCACAATATAGGTCAGTTGTAGATACGGCTGAAAAATTGGTAGGGCAAATGTTGCTGAGCAGAGAGATCTTGGGATCCAAGTTCATAGCTGCTTGAAACTGACTACACAGGTCAATAAGGTGATTAAGAAGGCTTATGGAATGCTTGCTTTTATTAGTTGAGGCACTGAGTTCAAAAGTCAGGAGGTTATGATGCAACTTTATAAAACTCAGGTTAAGCCACATTTGTAGTATTGCATACAGTTCTGATCACCCCACTACGGGAAGGACGTTGATGCTTTGGAGAGGACACCGAAGAGGTTTACTAGAATGCTGCCTTTTTTAAAGGGCATGTGCAATCATGAGAGGCTAGATAAAATTGGGTTGTTTTCTCTTAAGCGTCAGAGGCAGAGGGGAGATCTGATAGAGACTTACCAGATTATATGAGTGGACAGGGAGTATCTGTTTCCCAGCATTGAAATGTCTAATACCAGAGGGCATGCACTAAAGGAAAGAGGGGGTAGGTTCAAGTGGGATGTGAGGAGTAAGTTTTTTACTCAGAGAGTAGCAGATGCCTGTTATTGCTGCTTGTTATTGTGGTAGAGGCAAATACATTGGGGGCTTGTAAGAGACAAAGAAACTAATGCTTTCCCAGCGTATATGATGAATAAGCTCTTCTCGGGCACAGGTATCGATCATAACCGATTTTTCGATGACAAACTCAGCCACCCATCAGGGATTATGCCTGGCATGTCTCGTCTGGTGGTATTTATACCCCTGTAGTCTATCTGTTCTGATTAGTTAGTCCACATCCAGTCAGGTTTCCATTCTCCCACATTGTTTACAATTGAGCTCCAGTTCGTACTTAGTTCTTTCCAGACCTTCGCCTGGGGCTAAAATTATTTTCCTCTAGTTTTATTTCAATGGCTTCTTTTACCAGGCAGTCCCAAAACCATTGGCACGGTGCAGTAGTTTTGTGCCATCAAAGTCAATCCTGTGGCCATTGCGAATGAGCAGAGGGGAGGCACAATGTGGAAACCCACATCACGGAGCACAAGAGGTGCATATGTTTGGGTTACCTGGAGAGATCAGCAGTAGCAGACCATCGGAAATGCAAACTGCCTAAAATGCGCTGATGACAAGTAGGTTCAGGAAGTGGAGATCAGTGCATAAAGGCAATAAGTACAAATGAGAAAATTACCAACAGTGAGACAGCTGAAATGTTTCATACTTTTGAAACATTCTGGTTTCCTTGGCTGCGTAAGTCTAGGGAAGGCAGTCTCCGGCCCCATCAAACGTGTGAGATTGACACACAAGTCCACCCCCCAAGCCCCCTGTTTTTGTGGCTGCTGTGTAATTTGCTACCCTGTTACAATTTGCTGCCATGGAATAACAGGCTGTACCCTGCATATGGTTGAAGGAATTGTATTTATGAATCTTAACTCAACTAAAGGGTTAGTAAAGAATAACAAAAAGAAAAGGGCCCATTCTAATTGAACAGTCAAATGTGCACAAGCTGGAGCTCATCTTGAACTACTCTATCACTCACGTGCTGGGCCCTCTATCAAGGTGAATACACACATCACCTACTGAATATTGCTTGCAATCTGCCTTGAACAAACATGTCCCCCAATGGATTGTAGGCTACGACCTGTTCTCCCCAGTGTCTTCTCTCTTTATCTCCTCTCAAACAAAAGCCCAAGACCAATGTTATTGGCCCTCACCAAGAAAAACCTCCTGCTAATTGGATGGCACACATTCCACATCATCCTTTATCTTCAACAATAACCCAAACAGGCTGAAAGCAGAACAAACAGCTCTTTACAGAACTGCTAAATGCAATACCTACACCATAACAGTAAAGATGTGAACCCAGGGCATTACAGTTTATAAACAGATTAATCTCTGTTAACCCAACTCTATTATCCCTGAGATATTAACTTACACCAGTACTGTACTTTCGATCCTTTTTCAAGCTGATTTTCATTCCTTATTACCCAACCATTCCATAAGTGAAAACCTGCAGCATAAACAGCTCACTGACAGCTCACTGTCATTCCCGCAGACTCTGAACTGATCATCTGGTTTCCATGCATACCCAAATTTAACTCATAGATACCTCATTAGTCCCACGCAAGCTGATGTCCATTGACTGTTACAACTCCAAAGTAGCCCCATCAGTTTCTGGCAGGTAAAGCTGGCAGTTCTGCATCTGTCAAAAATGTTGTTGCTTTTAAGTGTGATATTTACAAGTATTTAATCATTTTTAATATGGAATTAAATATTTTATAAAAGAAAAATTATTAGAAATCTTTGAAGTAGAAAAAGTTAAGCAAAACACAAACAGAAATAAATAAGATATCAATATCAAGCAAGATAATTTTTAAGTAATTTACCTTCCCCAATCTGAGTGTGTGGCCCTGCTATACTGTGGTTTCCCATCAACAAGGGTCCTGTTGCAGTTCAGCAGCAGAGTGAAATGACAGATTTGATGCTGTAAGTCCTGGACCTCTGCATTTTGTGGTACATGTGCCGAAGTCCTAGACTTAGTCTTTGAATGAATGCAAATTCAAAATACGCACCAGCTTCTACCATGATCATACTGAAAATGGGCGTTCACTATGTGTGTGCAGAGCTATGTGCCATTGCATTAATCTACTCCCTGGCAGAAGCACCATTATTAAAGCTTAGCTAAAATGTTATAACTTCAGTTCTACTGCAATAAAAAAATATCTGATGTACTCTATCTTACCATTAGATGGCAATCCTCAGCATCCCATGATGAGGAGCAGATAGCTTACTTGATGAAGGTTTTCATTCCTGCAGTTGAAATTCCTGTGAACTAAAAGCAGAGAAATGGTTAGAGCTGTTGTGCAGTATGTGATGTTTAAAATGTAAACATTTAATAGCTGAACGTACAAATAAAGGTGTATGGAGTGTCCAGGGAGGGATCGCACTTCTGTTGAAGGTCCGTTCCTGGACAGCTCGCTCACCTTTATTCCCACCGAACACTCAACTCTTACCTGTGCCTCCAAGTAGCTGTTTGCATGCAGCAGCAGTGGGCCATACCCCGGTACACTGCTTCGACAGGTAGGCTGAACCAGGTGAGGGTGGCCAGCAGGGCTCGTACCCCGATGAGATAGGGGACACGCCTGTCCTAGCATGAGAAGTCAGCTCCAACGGACTGGGCGGATGAAATCTACAGTGAGATCCAACGGCCAGGAAGGTGGAACTGCAGTGTGCTGTGGAGAGTGAAAGGCATGACGTTATCCACCACAACCAAGGAAGATCTCAGTTTGTGATGCTTGCACCTACCACTGGACCCTGACTTTTGAAGTCAAGAGAGTGGAACTACCCCAATGCAAAAGCTTTTCCACTTTAAAAATTCTCCCAATAGATCTCCTGTCATCATCAGACATGATAGACAACCACCACAGTACAAATAAGAGTTAGTGAAGTGGTAAGGTGTAGGGCTCTAAACCTTTTGCAGAGCAGCAAAGAGGGAGAACAACAGATCTATTTAGAGATACAATACGGATATCTGGGATAACTGAAGAGCAAAGGCACATTTTTTTTGCATTTAAAGAACTGACCAGATTCTAAACAGAAGGATTTTAATATTGGAGTTGAGGAAGTGATGCAAAAATAAAAGCAGAAGATGCTGGAAAATCTCCTTTGGAATTGCCCTGGGCTCTGAAATATTAACAGTCTCTCTGGATGGTTACCACTCCAACAACTCAAGAAATCGTTCGGGCCAAACCATCTAATTGCTCCCCATTCACCACCTCAGACAATCATTCCCTCCACCACCGGGCACATAATGGTAGCAGTTTTTTTCAAATTACTCACCTTTGACTGTGCCTCCATACCTTAATACCTTAATGATAAAGGGCTGCAGACACTTGGGAGCACCATATTTAAAGAACTGACCAGATTTTAAAAAGGATTTTAATGCTGGAGTTGAAGAAGTGAAACAAAAGCTCCTTCAGAAGTGTCCCAGTCTCTGAACTATTAACTGGTTTTCTTTTTTCAGAATGCTGCTTGACTTCTGAGTATTTTCTAACATTTTCTAATGTCATTTCAAATGCCCAGCTTCTGCAGTATTTTTTTTACTATTTTAAGTAATAAGATCACACAAGGAAGTACCTGAGAAGAGGGCACCACATGGAACAGCTTAACCCCTTCAAAGGAAACGTGTACAATAGCGAGTGAAGTTTCCATAATCCCAAGGATCTCTTTAGCACCTCATTATATCAGGAAAGCTTGGATTTTTTCCAAATAAATAGCAACACAGAAACAGATGCTCAACAGCTATCCTCTGTGACACATCCTATAGATTTTATCATTGATTCCAAGGTAAAGTCACTTGATATTAGTTGCACTGTCTGTCACATCTTGTAATACACGATAGCATATTGAAATATTATGAGCTGACTCTCATTGGATCTCCTGATGTCCTTTATTAAAGTGCATTTTAAAAATATGAATAGCGTTGGCAATGCAGCATTTATTATCCATGAGATGATAGTGATGAATCGCTGTAGTCCTTCTGGTAAAGATACTTCTGCATTGCTGTTAGGGAGGGAATTCCACGTTTTACACTCAGAAACAACGATAAGATGGCAATATACAGTATATTTCCAACCATAACTTGTGGTCATGGTAAAGGAGAAACGATAACTGAGCAATCAGTGACAGATGTCCTACAGTAGAAGTGACAAGTTCTGGTTAAAAACTGAAAAGAAAGCAAATTACCTGAAGTTATATCATTCAATATAGAGTCAGGAAAATTGCAACGTGCACAGACGATGAGGTAGTGTTTCTCAAGTTTACTTTAGGTCTAGTTATAACAGTGCAGGAGTCTACAGAGGAGTCAAAATTAGAGTGGGGATGGAGAATTAAAGTGGCAGGAAGCAGGAGGTTGAAGGTATCTTAAAGACTGAAAGCAAGCCCGTGCAAAGCTGCAACGCAATCTGTGCATTTGGTTTCTCCAATGTAGAGAAGACTATCTTGACAGAACTGAATGTGGTATACTAGATAGAAGAGGTGCAAGTGATCACTGCTTCAGCTGCAAGGACTATCCCGTAATGTTCTCATTAGTCACCTCAAAACCACAATACTGGAAATCACTTCCTACAAAGCGAAACCGAACATCATGAGTGGCAACGATGCTTCACGCCCAGATGAGCTCAAAGCCTTCTTTGTTCACTTTGAAAGAGAGAATAAAACTAGAGATATGAGGATCCCTGCAGCATCCGGTCACCCTTGATCTCTGTCTCGAAGGCTGACATTAGGCAGTCTTGCAGGAGGGTGAACCCTCGCAAGGCAGCCAGCCCTATGGAGTACCTGGTAAGGCTCTGAAAACTTGTGCCAATCAACAGGAGGTGGTGTTCAAAGATATTTTCAATCTTTTACTGTTACAGTCAGATGTTCCCACCTGCTTCAAAAAGGCAACAATTATACCAGTGCCCAAGAAGAGCAGCGTGAGCTGCCTTAATGACTATCATCCAGCAGCATTCACATCTGTGGGGACAAAGTGTTTTGTGAGGTTGGTCACGGCTAGAATCAATTCCTGCCTCAGCAAGGACCTGGACACACTTCAATTTGCCTTTCGCTACAATAGGTCTATGACCACGCTGTCCACGCAGCCTTGTATCACCTGGACAATACTAATACCGATGTTGGCATGCTATTTATTGACTATAGCTTAATGTTTAACACCATCATTCCTACAATCCTGATCGAAAAGCTCCAGAACCTAGGCCTCTGTACTTCCGTTTGCAACTGGATCCTTGACTTTCTAATCAGAAGACCACAATCTGTGCAGATTGGTAATGACATCTCCACCTTGCTGACAAACAACACTGGCGCAGCTCAGAGATGTGTGCTTAGCCCACTGCACTACTCTCTCTACACCCATGAATGTGTGGCTAGGCACGGTTCAAATGCCAGCTATAAATTTTCTGATGATACGACCATTGTTGGTAGAATCTCAAATGGTGACGAGAGGGTGTATAGGAACAAGATGTACCAGCTACTTGAGTGATGCTGCAGCAACAACCTTCCACTCAACGTCAGTAAGACCAAAGAGCTGATTGTGGACTTCAGAAAGGGTAAGATGAGGGAACACACACCAATCCTCATGGGGAGATCAGACGAGAGTGAGCAATTTCATGTTCCTGGATGTTAATGTCCCTGAGGACCTAATCGGGTCCCAACATATCGATGCAGCTATAAAGAAGGTAAGTCAGTGGTTATATTTCATTAGGAGTTTGAGGATATTTGGAATGTCACCTAAAACACTCAAAAATTTCTACAAATGTACAGCAGAGAGCATTCTAACTGATTACATCACTGTCTCGTACAGGGAGGTGGGGGGGCAGGATCAAAGTAATCTGCAGAGGGTTGTAAAATTAGTCAGATCAATCGGGGTACTAGCCTCTGTAGTATCCAAGACATCTTCAGGGAGCAGTGCCTCAAAAAGGCAGCATCCATCATTAAGGCCCCCACTAATCAGGACATGCCCTCTCCTCATTGCTACCATTAGGAAGGAGGTACAGAAGTCTGAAGGCACACACTCAGCAATTCAGGGACAGCTTCTTCCCCTCTGCCATCTGATTACTGAATGGACACTGAACCCATGTCACCACCATGACCAATCTTACTACGTTTTAATTTATATTTTTGCACTAATTTAATTTACAGTAAGATTTACTTACTGCAATCCGCTGTTTTTTCTATATTTATCATGTATTGCAGTGGGCTCCTGTTGCAAAGTTAACCTACCTCACGACATATGCCAGTGATATGAAACCTGATTCTGAATCAGGTCATTCTTTATCTCCAAGGCTGCCTAAGAAAAAGAAGTTTTAGTGAAGAGCTGAGAACAGGCAATAAGGAGGTGCTATGCTGTTCACAGCCTTCATTTAGATGATGGTAATTGAAAAGCACCAACACTTGGATTTGCCTGAAGCCACTAAAGCTGGCTGATTGGCCATTGTTTATATGGAAATGTATGTATTCATTCAACCTACCCAGCTCTAAATTTATGGCTGACTCTAAATTTTGGGATGGCTCGTAATCCAAAAGAAATGTAGTACATAGCAATGGAGGTCCTGATAGACCATGTCTAGAGAAGAATTTCCTGTACCTGCAAGACATTAATGGTATTCTAGAAAATCTCCTGATGTGTTATTCAAAACTTCTCTTCGAGCCTCTAGCTTAATAAAAGCTGAACATTTTTAAAAATTGCACTTAGGCATCCAGGGAACCTTATTTACTTCAAAAAATCTGGCTTACGCCATTCATTTGGTTGTTCTTATTATCAAATGATAATTGGCATGGCCTATGAAGGTGAAATACATGGTGCAGGCAGACAATTTTGTTTAACCAGCTTCTGTATTATTTCTAGGCAGCTGTTCTGAGCATCCACTCCAACTCTTTTACTAAAATAATCGGCTGTTCTAAAGGCAAGCTGATTCAGTGTTGGATCTCAAGAGTACATCGCGGATGGCTCAGGGACTCATCAGTGTCTATGTTATGGTCCGGATCGAGGTCCCTTTAAATTTAGCTTGTTTATGTTACGATCCGGACCGTTGATTTCCTGTTTTCCTGTGTCCCTCAACTTTGGTGATTAGAGGCAATTAACACTCGGCTGAACCGGTAGTTTATAGTCTCCGGCTTTCAGCCGTTCGGTGCGGGAGCGTCTGCAAAGTCATCTAAGGTACGGTGTGCCGATGTCATCTGGCCGGAGCAAGCCTAGCCTCTGCCGAAAAGAGTGCCGGAAATTCGCCTTTTCCTCACCGGAGCAACTCTGTCCAGTTACCTCACCAAAGCGAGCCTACAAAGTTTCCTCATCAAGGTGGGTCCGTCAGTTAACCTGCCGGAGGGAATCAAGAACCGCTGTCTACTGTTCCCGGGCTGAGTCGAGAGCTCGCCACTACCCGAAGGCTCCAAGTCAAGTCCTGGCTCCGGCAACATTCTAGAACCCAGTCAAGTCCTGGTCCTGGCGGCATTCTAGCACCAAGTTAAGTTCTGGCCCTGGCGGCATTCAAGCACGAAGTCAAGTCCTGTCTCTGGCAGCTTCCCAGTTCTGAGTCAAGTCCTGGCCCTGGCGGTTTGTGATTCCTGTCCTACTCCCTTGTCTGAATCCCTTCTCTGTCCCTCTCGCCTCTAGCCCTCGTCTGCAGCCCCCACCTGCACTTCGGTCTAGTTCCATCACCGGAGCTAGATAGGTACTGTCTAGTGTCCATTTGTGTTGATCTTGTCTTGTCTTGTCCGTGCCTCCGTGGGGTAAATCAGGCCGTCTTGCCGTTGCTCTGCGGGGGGGTCATGTTTTGTCTTGTCTGGTCCTCGCCTCTGTGGGGCTAAGTCTGGCCGTCTTGCCATTGCCCCGTGGGGAGTCATGTCTTGTCTTGTCCTGTCCTTGCCTCTGTGGGGTAAGTCAGGCCATCTTGCCGTTGCCCCGCGGGGGAAGTCATGAGTCCCGGCCCTATGTCCTGTACCCAAGGAGGGGTCCCGACTCTGTGTTCTGTGTATGTGTCAATGGTTCCATGTACCTGCTCTCCCAAGACTGAGACTCTGTATTCCCATGTTCCTCCTCTCCCTAGCCCATGTCATGTCCATGCCTGGTTCTGGGGTCCGAGCCCGAGGCAAGATCCAGGTACTGGGTCCTTGCCCAGTCTCGGGCTCGGAGTCTATACCCTAGCCTCTTCATGTCCCCTCTAGTTCTGGGAGCCGATTCCGAGTCCTAGCCCAGACCCTTGGTTCCAGCCTAGTCATAGTCCACAGTCCTTGTCCAGTTCGCTACTCCTGCTCCTGCCTTGCTCTCCTGGTATCGAACAATAAACTAAATCTAAGTAACCTCACAAGATGTGTCTTGCATTTGGGTCCACCCTTGCTCCTAATGCCCCCGTCAGTGTGACAGTCTGATGTTTCAGAGAAAATTTCCAGACTCAGAAGAAAAGACATAATTTATATTGTTTAAACGTAGTCAGTATTAAATCTCAAACCACTCTCCTGATACTCCTATCTCACACTGTGTGGCTTTCCATTCATGGATTTCAAGGATTTCTCTGTCATGCAGGGTATGATGTGTGAAATAACAAGGGCTACCATTTGGCAGCTGTTATGGTCTGATACCCTGCACATAGAGTAAATAATTAAGAGGGTAGAAGGAATGCTGCATTGATTGTAATGCTGGGGATTATCATTGGAGGAAAGATATCTTGCTGGACTGCATGGAGCTTCCTAAGACTGCACTGCCAGAATGTGTAACAAATTCTTTCTCAGACTGTGAAACAAGTGAATACCCTACCACCATCAAGATCTCCTCACCCAGACAGCGAGCTGTATACCCTTTAAGTAATGTGCTTTTGAACTCTCTTAGTGAACTACAGATTTCATGATGTTCTGAAGGACTTGGCAGACTTAACTCTCAAGCAAGCAGGTATGGTACCTGTAAGAAGACTAAGGTTCATTGCCATGGCCGAAAGTGAGGCAGGATAGAAGGGCTCCAAGCCAGGCACCCTCTATCCAGCATATTGTTAGCAAATGTGCAGTTGTTGGAGAACAAGATAATAAATTTACTTTGAACTTTAAACTAGACCGACAGGATTGGGCTTATACTCTCTTGTTAAGGAGGAGATATTTCATTAAAACATACAAAATTCTATGGTAGAGTTTATGTTTTGACAATGTTTTCCCTTGTAGGAGAGTATGGTCTACCCCAATGGCGAGAGGCAGAGCTGGACTTTTTGTGCACCGTGTTGAAGCCGGATTCAGCTATTTAGGGAAGAAGGTACCAGGCAGTGCACAATCCAGTGAACAGTGCAGTTGATTGTCTTGATTTTGTTGTGATGGCAAGACCCTGCTGGACATTGGTAGCATAGAATACTGTGAGTCCAATTTACTAATTTCTTGGCTTGACAGACAGCGGGGGAGCTGCGTGGCCTTGGGTGTGGTGTGGACCAGGCCTCATTTTTGCCTCAAGATTGCCTGTTACCGCCACCAGCAAAGGAGGCGCCGGAGCTGGCTATGTGCCATTGGATTCAGTGCTGGATTGTGGGCTGGCTCCTCCCAACAGTGCTGCACTCTAGTGTTTGCTTGGTGGGAAACAAGCTGAGGGACTGTACTTTCTGCAGCTGCATTATGCAATATGCGGAACTGCTATGGGCTTGTTCTTGCAGAAACATGGCTCCAGGACAACTTCCATGCACCATCAATTGACAGGTCATGACACTCAGGGGTTTGGGCTATATTGCTATTTTTTAATATTTCTTTTCTGTAAGTATATGTTTTTCAGCTAACATAGTTATATGTGCTATGTGTGCAGTGCGCTGAGAGTGGTTGTTCTGTGTTTTGCATCTTGGCCCCAGAGGAACATTATTTTGTTCGTCTGTATTCATGTGTAGTTGTATAATAATTAAAAGTGAACTTTTGAACTTAAATTTATGCTGATCAATCATTCTTAAACATATATCATCAAATCTTCCCTGCAGCAACCCATGGCCAGTTGATTAATGTATTGTTTTCTAAGGATGTGTATGAATCAATCAAACATACAATGTATTCTTTTTCCCATGGAAGGTGTATTCTTTAAAGTGCACAAAATAATAGTTGTGAGGTGAGCAGATGCTCAGTCCATTCAGAATATGACGCCTCGTTAATATTTGTTGCAGATTGCAATGTTCATCTGAGGATCAAAAGCTTTTAGGCCGTTTGGCAGTCTTTACAAAGGGTGAAATCTCAAGTATGGTATCTGAATGGCACAACTACATAATCAATTACAAATATTGATTGAGTGCAATAGGCTTTTAAAAGAGGTTATCTTCATGCACATGTCTATTTAAGCTTATAATAAATACACCAGCAGTAATCCATTGTAAATAAACCTTGAGGCTATTCTGAATTGATTTCTGAGGAGATAAGAGCTTCTAAATCCTAGACTGATTTGCAGTTTTACAGACCAATTTGTTTATTTGGCCATTGTGTAGCCTAATCCTCTGCCCTTCAGTAAATGGCCAGTTAACTGAAAACATAATGGTGACACAGATTTCAGAACATCTGATGCCAGTTTAAATATTCACTCACCCCCCATCAATGTCTCCTCTGCTCAAAGTGATAATTTGGCTCAAATCTATCACTATTACAATTGCTTAAGTCCTCCGATTGCTATGCTCAACAACACAGCTTTTGTAAAACTGACCTGATCAGCCTTTGAAGTCTCAGAGTTTATAGCAATTATTCTGAGTAATCAAGAAGTTTGTGGTAATTAGGGTCCTTTCTGAGACAGAAGAGAACAGATTTTCACATCTTGATGCAGAGTTGGTTGCAAAGCCTCATTAGTCAATAACTACCAATGTCTGTCTCAGACAAACATATACTTTACCTAAAAATAAGAGGAATTCCAGATCCATTAAATTTCAAATAACTTTTTTTTTGGTTTGTGTGGTAAGCAAAACCCTGATCCACAGAATCTTCTAAAAGCTGACTCAATGCTTTGTAGAAATGGAATCCATGTGTAGTGCATTGTAATTTGTGTTTATTACAATTCATGTTTCAATTTCTGCACGTTAACATTGTAAGCGGGGGAGAAGATGACACGATGCAGCGCGCAGCGGACACTCAGGTGATGAATATCTGTTATCTGTCAAGTAGGGTGCCGTGCACAATCTTAATTTGATGGAGGCAGACATGAGAGTACAAAGGAACATCTGGTGAAACTTCTGAAATGCCTGTTTCGCTACCGCTGCTACTGTGTGATCCAGAATCTCTGGAGGGGAAGGCCCTGAGACCTTGGCTTTGCTTGTCGCTCGGCCGCCGGGGTGAGGTCGAAGCGCTGGGCAGAGATGGTGTTCGGTGCTCGGTGTGGGAGGGCTGGTCAGAGGCTCGAAGTTTTCGGACGGACTCAGAGTCGGCTGTGGTCGGGTACTTCCAGGGTGCTGCATCGGCAAGTTTGCGGCACTGGAGGTTCATGGCAGGAAGAATTTCTCCCTTCTACCGTCTGTGTGAGTTGATGGGGCTATCGGGACTTGAGATTTTTTTTTACTGTGCCCATGGTCTGCTCTTTATCAAGTTACGGTATTGCTTTGCACTGTTGTAACTATATGTTATAATTATGTGGTTTTTGTCAGTTTTAGTCTTGGTCTGTCCTGTGTTTCTGTGATATCATATTGGAGGAACATTGTATCATTTCTTAATGCATGCATTTCTAAATGACAATGAACGAGGACTGAGTGTCCTCATAATCTAATCTAATCTAATCGTGATTACAACATCCCTCAATTTACCATCTTCACTGCAGGCTCTGCATCCATAATGTATCCTTGCAGATGTGCAATGTAGAGAGTAAAAGGGGTCTCATAGGGGTAACAGATGGTGAAAGGTAGCCTCCAACACTATAGCATTGGCTAGAAGACACAAAAAGAAGAGTGAAAGCAAATAATATTTACCTGACAATAATTCAACTTGTTAAAAAGCCTTGCATTTTTTAATGTATGGTATTCTACCCAACACCAGCATCAGCTCTCCAGTGTAGAGAATCCCATAGGTTTACCACCCTCTGAGTGAATATCTTCTTCCTCATCTCAAACTAAATTGGTCTGTCCATTATTTTATTACTGTGACCCCTGGTTGAACATTCCTCAGTTAGGGGAGATATACATCACACATTCACTCTGCCCAACCCTGTAAGAATGTCTCAATGATAACTCCCGATCCTTCTAAAATCAAGAAAATGCAGGAAGAGTGTTCTCATTCTCTCTTCAGATAAAAAAACCACCATCTAAGAAACAAGATAATGAATCTTCCTTTCACTCCTGTCGTGGGAAGCATATCCTTCTTTAGATAAGGAGATATAAACTGCATAAAATTCTTAAGGTATTGTATTACAAAGGTCCTTTAAATGGGAGAATAACATCTGAAATCAAATCTTCTCATGATAAAGACCATTATACTACTTGCCTTTCTGATTACCTAATGCACTGCATGCTAGATTTCAATGGTTTGAATGCAAGGGCACCCCATCCTTTTGAACATCAAGTCACAAACATTGATAGATTGCATTTTTTAAATCAGCTGATTATGATCCAGATAGCTCCTAGTCATGCTAAAAAATGGGACAATGGCAGAAAAACTCACTGTTGAAAAGGTAGATGAATTTGTAGCCCAGTTGGAGATTGCTAGGAATGATGTGGGCATCACTGAGTTGTGACTGAAAGTAGATCATAGTAGATAGGTTAATATCCAAGGATATACCTTGCACTGAAAGGATGGGCAGGTAGGCAGGGTGGGTGGAGTGGCTCTGATGGTAAAAAATGAAATCAAATCCTTAGAAAGAAGTGACATAGGACTGGAAGATGTAGAAAACTTGGAGGCAGAGTTAAGAACCTGCAAGGGTAAAAAGACGCTGATAGGAGTTTTATACAGGATTCCAAACAGTAGCCAGAATGTGGGATATAAATTTTAACAGGAAATAGAAATGAGGTAGTGTTTTACAGCAGCCTGTGGTTGAGTCTGCTAGGGGAAAGGCAATTCTGAATTGGATGCTGTGAAATGAACCAGATTTGATTAGGGAGCTTAAGGTAAAAGAACTCTTAGGAGGTGTTGATCATAATAGGATAGAAATCACCCTGCAGTTTGAGTGGAAGAAGATAAAGTCAAATGTATCAGTATTCCATCAGATGTATCAATATTACAGTGTAGTAAAGAGAATTACAGAGGCATGAGAGAGGAGTTGGCCAAAGTTGATTGGATGGGAATGCTATCACAGATGATGGCAAAACAGCAATGGGTTTAGTTTCTAGGGGACATTCAGAAGGTGGAAAGATGAAGAAGTATTCTAAAGGGAGAATGAGGCAACCATAGCTGACAAGGAAAGTCAAAGACAGCATAAAAGCAAAAAAGAGGATATATAATACAGCAAAAATTAGTGAGAAGTTTGAGGATTGTACACCTTAACAGGAAAAGGTCTGATGGAATGAGCATATAGAGGTCAGAAAGAGGCTTCAGAGAAGGACCTCTGAGGTGGCAATCTCTGGATTATTCCCAGTGCCATGGGCTAGTTCAGGTAGGAAAGCGATGATAGTACGGATGAATGAGTGGCTGAAGAGATGGTGCAGGGGAGAGGGTTTCAAGTTTTTGGATCATTGGAACCTTTTCTGGGGAAGAGCTGACATGTACAAGAGGAACGGGTTTCACCTGAACTATAGAGGAACCAATATCCTGGCCAGGAGGATTGCTAATGCTACTCAGAAGAATTTAATCTAGTTTCGCAGGGGTCTGAGAATCAGGGCACCAGGTCAGTAAAGAAAGGATTGAACTGGAAGGTAGATGTCAGGGAAAGAATTGAAAGGCAAAATCAAAATAGTAGGTACGATGGGTAGGATCACAAACAAGAGAAAATCTGCAGACGCTGAAAATCTAAGCAACACATACAAAA
Source organism: Mobula hypostoma (assembly GCF_963921235.1). NCBI lineage: Eukaryota > Metazoa > Chordata > Chondrichthyes > Myliobatiformes > Myliobatidae > Mobula > Mobula hypostoma. The sequence continues at coordinate 57,727,162 of NC_086107.1, forward strand.
TGCTGGAGGAACTCAGCAGGCCAGGCAACATCTATGGAAAGGGGTACAGTTGATGTTTCGGGCCGAGACCCTTCTGCAGGACTGGGGAAAAAAGATGAGGAGTTAGAGGTAGAAGGTGGGGAGAGGTGATGAAAAAACACAAGGTGACAGGTGAAACTGGGAGGGAGGAGGGGTGAAGTAAAGAGCTGGGAAATTGATTGGTGAAAGAGATACAGGGCTGGAGAAGGGGGAATCTAATAGGAGAGGACAAATGCCATGGAAGAAAGAAAAACAAGGGGAGCATCAGGGAGTGTAGGCAAGGAGATAAGAGGTGGGGGGGTGTGGCCATTACTGGTAGTTCGAGAAATCAATGTTCATGCCAACAGATTGGAGGCTACCCAGAAGGAATATAAGGTGTTGGTCCTCCAACCACAGAGTGGCCTCATTGCGACAGTAGAGGAGGCCATGGAATGATATCTCAGAATAGGAATGGGAAGTGGAATTAACTTTTCAGAATGGTGTTCCCAGTGTGGCCTCCTGTATATCGGTGAGACCCGACGTAGATTGGGAGACCGCTTCACCGAGCACCTATGCTCCGTCTACCTGAAAAAGCGGGATCTCCCAGTGGCCACTCATCTTGGGCCTGTTATCTGAGAAAAGATGTGCTGGCATTGGAGTGGATCCAGAAGAGGTTCACCTAAATGATTCCAAGAGTGATGGGGTTAACTTATGAGGAGTGTTTGATGGCTCTAGGCCTGTACTCGTTGGAATTTAGAAGACTGAAGGGGATAGCATTGGAACCTATTGAATATAGAAAGACCTAGATAGAGTGGATATGGGGAGGATGATTCCTATAATGGATGAGTCTATGACCAGAGGGCACAGCCTTAGGCTACGTCCACACTAGACCGGATCATTTTGAAAACATTGGTTTCATGTAAAAATGATAGGCATCTTCACCAGGTGTTTTTGAAAATACTTCCGTCCACGTTAAAACGGATATTTGGGCAAATCTCCTCCTACAGGGCATGCACAGGACACACAGAAAACAAGCGAAGAGGAAACGGTATACTTGGTGCACGTTTGTCCAGTTACAGACTAGAAACACTTAAAAGGAAATTGCCAAACGAAAGACTTGGTGAGTGTTTGTCCAGAAACATTTCCAACAGTCATAGACTCTTCACCAATGAAAGGGATGACAGCTACAACTAAACGCAATAAGGCTTGTTACTGGGCAAAGGTGAAATTTGCTGTTACCTCATTTGTTTGCCTTTACTTTTGCCATGTCTTTGTGTATTATTTTTCTGTATTTAACATTTGCAATAGAACGAGTTACTGGGCAAAAGTGACAATTGCATCTATTGAATGTTTGCACAAGCAATACATTAATAAAGCACCTTGTTAAATGTATAAAACATGTCTGCATCAGTGATATCTTGTATTTCCATACAATGTTACATTAGGCTGTTACACATCTATTGTCAGATATTGTTGTTGTGGTGTTGGAGGTTGTGTTCAAGAAAACAATGAAATGCCGTGCTGCCGCCACCATTTGTTCCGCCACGTCATGACAGCGGTTTTAAATTAGCCGGTTACCCCCTACACACTACAACGGCCAACTGGTGTTTTCAGATTTAAACACTCGGGAGAGTGTTTTAGAAAAGCACCGTTTTCGGGGGAGGAAAACACCATTTCAGTGTGGACGGAGGGTCAAAACGAAGATAAAAAACTTCGGTTATGGATTTATCCGGTCTAGTGTGGACGTAGCCTTAGAGTACAGGGGCATCCATTTAGAATAGAGATGAGAAGGAACTTCTTGAGCCAGAAGGTGGTGAATCTGTGGAATTCATTGCCATGAAAGGCTATGGAGACCAAGTCATTGAGTATATTTAAAGCGGTGGATGATAGGTTCTTGATTAGTCAAGTCATCTAAGGTTGGAGTCATAGAGAAGTATAGCATTGAAACAGGTCCTTTGGCCCATCTAGTCTATGCCAAAGCCATTCAAAATGCTTACTTCCGTTGACCTGCACCAGGACCATAGCCCTCCATATCCCGACTATCCATGTACCTATCCAAACTTCTCTTAAAGGTTGAAATCAAGCTTGCATGCACCACTTGTACCAGCAGCTCATTCCACACTCTTGCAGTCCTCTGAGGGAAGAAGGGTCTTCCCTCAATTTTTTATGTTCTAAAGAATACAGTCCTAATCTATTCAATCTTTCTTTATAACACAGTTCCTTCAGACCCTTCAACAACCTTGTAGATTTTCTCTGTACGCTTTCAACCTTGTTTACATCTTTCCTGTAGGTAAATAAGCAAAAGTGCACATAATACTCCAAACTCGGCCTCACCAATGTCTCATACAACTTCACCATAACATCCCATCTCCTGTACTCAATACGCTGATTTATGAAGGTCAATCAGCCAAAAGCTTTCTTTATGATCCTATCTACCTGTGACACACTTTCAATGAACTCGATGTGTTCCCTGATCCCTTTGTTGTACTGCACTCGTCAATACCCTACCATTCACTGTAAAGACCTACCCTAGTTGGTCCTACCAAGATGTGAAACCTCACACTTGTCTGCATTAAATTCCATTTGCCGTTTCAGCCCAATTTTCCAGCTGAGGCAGATCCCTCAGCAAGACATGATAGCCTTCTTCACTATCCACTACACGCCATTCTTGATGTCATCCGCAAGTATGCTGATCCAGTTAACCACATTATCATCCAGATCATTGATATAGATGACTAACAACAAAGGACCCAGCACCGATCCCTCCAACACACCACTAGTCACAGGCTTCCAGTCAGAGGGGCAACCCTCCACTACCACTCTTTGGCTTCTCCGACAAAGCCGATGAAAATCCAATTTACTAACTCATCCTGAATGCCTGGCAACTGAATGCCACTTGGGACCTTGTCAAATACCTTACAAAAGTCCATGTAGACAACATCCACTGCCTTGTCATTGTGACTTTCCTGGTAACTTCCTTGAAAAACTCTACAAGATTAGCTTGACATAACCTACCACACAAAAAGCCATTCTGACTATCCTTAATCAGTCCATGTCTATCTAAATACGTAAATATCCTGTCCCTTAGAATAACTTCCAATAACTTTCTCACAGCCAATGTCAGACTCACAGGTCTATAATTTCCTGGTTTCTGTTTGGAGCCTTTCTTTAAACAATGGAACAACACTGGCCATTTTCCAATCCTCTGGTACCTCTCCTCCTGATGCTAAGGATGGTTTAAATATCTTTGCTAAGGCACCGGTAATTTCTGTACTTGCCTCCCATAGAGTCCAAGGGAACATCTTGTCAGGCCCTGGGGATTTATCCACCATAATTTGCCTCAGGGTAGCAAACACCTCCTCCCTCTGTAATCTGTATGGGATTCATGAAGTTGATGCTGGTTTGCCTTACTTCTGTAGACTCTATCCATCTCCCGAGAAAATACAGATGCAAAGAATTCATTTAAGATCTCCCCCATCTGTTTTGGCTTCCACAATGGATTACCATTCTGGTCTTCCAGAGGACCAATTTTGTTCCTTGCAATCCTTTTTCTATTAACATAGCTGTAAGAATCCCTTAGTACTCTCCTTCACCTTGTCTGCTAGAGCAACTTCATGTCTCCTTTTAGCCTTCCTGGTTTCATTCTTAAGTGATCTCTTACATTCCTTGCATTCCATAAACACCTCATTTCTTCCTACTTGCCTATACCTGCTATGCACCTCTCTTCTCTTAAGAAGGACCTCGATATCTCTTGAAAAGTATGGTTTTCTACACTGGTTATCTCTGCCTTTTATTGTGAAAGGTACATAAAAGCTTTGTACTCTCAAAAATCTATACTTGCCAGATCATTTCTAATACTGTACCATGAAAACTGACCTTTCTTCAATTTAGAATCTCAACCTGCAGACCAGACCTATCTTTTTGCATATTTATTTTTGAAACTGATGCAAAGTGTTCCCCTGCACAAACTCCTGTCACCTGCCCTGTCTCATTCCCTAATAGCAGATCCAGTGTCACATGCTCTCTTGTTGGGACTTCTACACACTGATGAAGGAAATTTTCCTGAACACACTTGACCAACTCTATCCAATCTGGTTCTTTTACAGTATGGGATTGCTAGTCAATATGTGGAAAGCTAAAATTACCTACTATAACAACCTAATGTTTCTTGCAACAGCCTGCGATCTCTTACAAATTTGTTCCTCTAAATCCCTAGGACTGTTGGGTGGTTTGTAATCTAGCCCCGCTAACATGGTCATACCTTTCATTTTCCTCATTCTCAGTTCCACCCATAATGCCTCACTAGTCAAGTTCACTTTTGTAATATATACTATTTCTGTTTTTCCACCATTTTTAATCTATTCAATATATGTATACTGTAATTGATTGACTTATTTATTAATTATTATTATTATTCTTTCTTCTATATTATGTACTATATTGAACTGCTGCTGCTAAGTTAACAAATTTCACGACACATGCTGGAGATAATAAAACTGATTCTGATTTCCCAGTATGTCCTGACAGTGCACTGCCGTGACATTTTCCCTGACAAGTAACACTACCCTGCCTCCTTTAATCCCTCCTGCTCTATCTCATCTAAAACACGGAACCCTGGAATATTGAGCTGCCAGTCCTGCCCTCCTGTGACTAAGTCTTATTGATGGCTACAGCATCATAATTCCATGTGTTGATCCATGCCCAGAGCTCTTTAGCCTTTCCTACGATACTTCTTGCATTGAAATATACGCAGCTCAGAACACTAGTCGCACCATGCTCGACCTTTTGGTTCCTGATTTTGTCTGAGGTCTACCAATATCTGTCTCTACAACCTCTCCACTAACTGCTCTGGCACTCTGGTTATGGTGAGAATGCAGGAGAATGGGTTTGAAAAGGATAATAAATCAACCATGATGCAATGGCAGAACAAAGTCAATGGGCTAAGTGACATATTCCTACTCCTCCATCTTGTAGTCTTAAAAACACTACTGAGACTGTCTGAAGTTCTTTTGAATCCACTTTTGAGGAGGTGGGAGCCTAAGTCCAATCATATTAACCCTCTGAGAAACACACACACCAAGTTTTAGTGCAACACTTCTTCACAGCTTGTTTTCTCTCAGCTGTTTTGTTGCAATAATCAATACCTTGAGAAAGATTTAACTGTTCTTTCATGATATGTGAGGCCAGTAATTATGTGCAACATGAGAGCGAGCAGGTTTCAAAAATATTTTACGTGAATGAATCGCGAGTTGAAATTTCGCCTAATGTTACCCCTTTATGATTATTTTTTCAAATTTAATGTTTCCAACATTTTCCCTTGTCTACTGATCCCACAGCCTTAATGCTGGAGTAAATTCCATCAAGTGCATATCACTTATCTTTAAGGCAAGGTGTTAACAATTCCTGGATGACTCACATCAGTCCCAGTGCAGTCCCCCTAATACACTCCACACCCAAAGGACCACAGACTCACACAAACAAATAACTTCAGCAGCTGAGAGCAGGAAATGGTAGTTTACACACATAAAGCCAGTCCTTATCTTCAGGGATAGGAACCTAGATTAATGTTTCAGATCCTATTACTGCTGTTTTAATTCAAATCCATAGAAGGAATGTCCTTCAAAGTCAAAGTAAAGTATATATCACCGTATACTACCTTGAATTCATTTTCTTACAGTCATTTACAGGCAATAAATAAATTTGGAAATGAAAGGCCAATGAGCCTCTGGTTGTAGAGAATTATAGGGAGGTTGCTGAGAAGATTCTGGGGGGGGGGGGTGAGGGGGGCAGGATTTATATTCACCTGGAAAGGTCAAGTCAAGACTGATTCGGAGGAGTCAGCACGGTTTTATGAAGGAGAGATTATGTTTTACAAATCTTATTATGTTTTGAGGAGATATCTCAAAAAGATAAAGGAAGAGTATTAGACATGATTTACATGAACTTTAGTAAGGCTTTAGACAAAGCCCCACACAGGCTGATCCAGAACACCAAGGCACGAAGGACATGAGGCATGGCAGCAAGCTGGATCCAAAATTTTGCTGGGTGATAGGAGGCAGCGTTTACTGGTGGATCACTATTTTGTCTGACTGGAAACCTGTAATGTGGTGTAGTACATGGTTCAGTGCTGGAACTTATGTTGTTTGTAATAACATGGATGAGAATATTGGGTGGAGGTGGGGCTATGACACAAAAGTAGGTAGAGTTATAGATAGCAAACAAAGTAGTTTAACTGACCATTTGGAAAGTTGGGTGGAGCCCTGAAAAATGGAATTTACTCCAGACAAGTGTAAGTCAATTCACTGTCTGGTAAGGCACACAGAGTAAATGGAGGGACTGTAGGGTGTAGGTCTAGAGTATCCTGAGAGTGGTGGCACAGGGTAATGAAAATAGCATTTTGGTATGCTGTCTTCTTAAGCTGAGGCTATGAATATAACAGTTGAGCTGTTATGTTGATAGACCACACTGCAGTGTTTCTGAGAGCATACACAGTTACTTGCTGGAGCTCCTGCACAAGAAGCAGAGTAGAAGAGCTAAATACAAGGCTGAATGAGATGAGCAGAGAAGGCAAGGAGGGCCCACAAGCTAAGAACCTTACAGGAGCCTTCTACATTTCAAATTCCCTAAGGAGTACTGCACTGACATTCTAGAGGTTTCTAAATTAATAGTACAGAGATCTGTTAGATCATTATAACTGGCACTAACTGTGATATGTCACATATTGCAATCTGTAGTTTATTGCTCCACACAGAAGATTACAGATGTTCTCTGCTCATAGTGTGGGGAATTTATTTCTTTAAATAAAGAACAGCTGGAACTGTGGGCATATGGATTTGCAAAGATTGCACATTGAACCCATGTGGCACTCTGGGCTCTCCATGTGAACCTGGAGCTCGTGATGAACTGCAGGGGCTATTGGCAGTGAACATTCCCCCAGATTATGTATGACCACATTCAAGCAATTCTTCTGGAAAATGCATTATCATCATCATCATTATGTGCCGTGTCGTGTGATGTTGGGGACCATGGTCTCATGACCGTGACTGTCCTTGGCAAATATTTCTACAGAAGTGGTTTGCCATTGCCTTCTCCTCAGCAGTGTCCTTATGAGACGGGTGATCCCAGTCATTATCAATACTCTTCAGAGATTGTCTGCTTGGTGTCAACTGTTGCACAACCAGCTCTTATGATACATGCAACCATCCTTCACCTGCTCCCATGGCTTCACATGACTCTGATCATGGGGCTAAGTAGGTACTACGCCTTGCCCAAGGATGATCTACAGGCCAGCGGGGGGACAGAGCACCTTACACGTCCTTTGGTGGAGACGTAACTCCACCCTGCCAACCATATGCATACATCTGGGAAACTCATACGAGTTAAACATCGTTAAACCATAGATGCTGAAAATCTGAAATAAAATCATAAAGCTAATATTCAGTAGGACTGTGGTGGAGGTGGAAACATATTTATTGTTTCAGGTCAAGGATTTTTTATCAGAACTGGAAAAGTGAGAAGGTACATAAACATATTTCAAATTCATGAGGGGGAGCAGTGGAGAGAGCAAAGAGAATGGCCATGATAGTGAAGATGACACAATATTTTCCAAGTTATTCAATTAGTAGATAAATCAGAATCAGAATCGTTTAATATCACTGGAATATGTCATAAAATTTGTTGCTTTTGTGGCAACAGTATAATGCGATACATAGTGATAGAGAAAAAATATGAATTACAGTAAGTACTGTAATTCACAATTTATATATATATATAATAGTTAAATTGAATAAGTAGTGCAGTAAAAATAAGGAAAAAGTCATGAGTTAGTGTTCATGGGTTCACTGTTCATTCAGAAATCTAATGGTGGAAGGGACGAGGCTGTTCCTGAATCACTGAATGTGTGGAGTCTTCCCGTCACCACCTGTACCTGCTCCTTGATGGTAGCCATGAGAGCAAGGCATGACCTGGGTGATGGACGTCCTTAATGATGGATGCCGGCTTTTTGAGGACAGGTAAAGAGAGAATAAAAAAAAAAGGACTCTACTGGAACTCTGAGAGGCGGAAGAGAGCAGATGCTAGAAGTCTGCAACAAAAGAAAATGCCACAAATACCACGCAGATGAGACAACAATTCTGGAGACAGAGGAACTGAGTTAAAGTGGTTATTCTTACATTGGTGCTGGGCAGGTAAAAACTGTTTATCTGAAATGGCTGCATTCAGCAGAGTATCAAGGGAGGCCACGTACCCAGATACAAGATGAGGTCCTATATCTCCAGCTTAATTTGGATGTTGTTTGACTATCACAGTGTTGCTTCCTGCAATAAGTAGAATTGAAAAAGGTTATTACTTTTGCTGACAATTTCCATCCTGCTTTCATTTTCATATGATCTATATCTGTCCTGTCCTGCTTTTATATGTAACATGTGAGACGCTGGGAATAATGCACAGGTCAGGCTACATCAGAGGAAAGGGAAATACATTCACTGGCCACTTTATTAGATATTGTACCTCCTGTACCTAATAAAGTGGCCACTGAGTGTATCTTTGTGTCCTTCTTCTGTTCTAATCCACCCACTTCAAGAGATGTTTTTCTACACATCACTGTTGCAACACATGGTTATATGAATACTTGTCATCTTCCTGTCAGCTTGAACTAGTCTGGCTATTTTCCTTTGATCTCTTAATTCTCATTTTCGCCCATAGAACTACCACTCAGTGAATGTTTTTATTGTAGTGTGCACTATTCTCTGTAAACATTAGAGATTGTTGTGCATGAAAATCCCAGGAGGCCAATCAGCAGTTTCTGGGGTACCCAAATCGCCAAGTTTGGCATCAACAATCATTCCACGGTCAAAGGCATTTAGATTACATTTCCTTCCCGATCCTGATATTTGGTCTGAACAACAACTGAACCTCTTGGCAATGTCAGCATGCTTTTCTGCATTAAGTTGCTGCCACCTGACTGGCTGATTAGATATTTGCATTAACAAGCAGGGGTACAGGTGTATCTAGTAAAGCAGCCACTGAGTGTAGAATTAAATGATTCAGGTGAAAGACTCTTCATAGAACTGGGAATGAGAAAAAGCAAACTAACACTAAGATGCAGAGAGGGTTGGGACAAAGGGATTATATGCTCAGTTCTTGGCCCTGGACTCTCAGACTCGCAAACATCAGATATTCAACTTCCCGTCCCCAGCCTGGACACGTAGACTCAGTAACCTGCAGACCTAGGGTCTCTGACCTCTGAACAAGTTGACCAAGGGGCTCTACATCTGGACTCGCTGACCTCAGTCTTCAAACTTCAGGCTTCTACCTCTGGATTCACCGAGCTCCGGACTTTCACCTTTGGCTCTATCCTCTGGACTTCATCAACCACTAGGTATTGACTTTGGAGACTTGCGAATCACAGTTTTATCTTACGGCCTCAACTTCTGGCCTTGCTCGGATCTCTGAACCCCATTACTGGGGAGTTATCGGCCATCTTGACACCCGGTCATATGGACCTCAGTTCAGGGACCTGGAGGTCACTGGTTTCCTCACCTGCCGGCTCAACCTTCAGGATCACTGACCTTTGGCCACAGACTCCGAACACCAGGTCCAGCCCTGACCCTTCATTTAATACCTTGACCTCTAACTCTCCATCATTCCTGTCCCTAAAGTCTCACCTTAAAACAAAAAAAGCAAATTACCTGAAGTTATAAAATTTAATATTGTATACAAAAACTCAGTCTTCTTTTCCTCCACAGCTCTTGTTTGCTCTGCTGGGTACTGAAGGCATTTTCTCTTCCTATGAGTATTCAGCCTGACTGATCTGCTTTGCCTCCTGTATTTCAGCTGACCATTTGAATGTATGAATGATTATTGAAGCATGAGGCCCATATTCTTGGCTCATCTAGTCACAGAGTCCTGATTGGCTGGACAGGGCAATTTTAACTGCAGCTATAGAGTCATATGGAGCCTAGTGTAAAATGTAACAGTGGGCAAGGTGACATTACTTTGGACAGCCCAGGGCATGCATGCACTGTAGTTGCTTGACAGGCAGTCTAATGCTCTGCACTACAGGGCTACGTTCTGTGCATCACGAAGAGTCAATCGTTCCACACTGCACACCAACTGGAAAAAGAAGTGGAAGAGGAAGAAGAGAAAGGTGGCAGACAGTAACAAGGCAAATCTCTCTCATGATTATTGTGAGGGACTGGTTAGTGGCAAATACACACGAGGATCCCACTCTTCATACTCAAGTCACAAACAGAGAGACAGTCACACTTGAATGCAGCAAGACAATGGTGTAACCTGGACTTGGCCAAATTGTAAGTTACCATTATTACTTGTACCTGGCAATAATCATTTCCATTAAGCTGAAGCTTCACCATTTCCTTTTGATGTCAAATGCATTACCACTGTTCATCTTGTATAAAGCAAAATCCTGGCAAATCATCAGTGGGAGATTAACTTAACCAGACACTTCAACACTGTGATGCAATAATATATCAAAAGCTGCATAAACTGCTGTGTAGGACTCCATTCCTTACTTACCAAAACCATTCCATAATGTGCAAGACTCAGGTCAGGTTGCAGGAGAAATTCTACAGCTACTCAGAAATAAACTCAATAGCTGTTGCTTGCTTCATGTTTACATAGCTTCAAATTTGCCAGTTAATATTAACTTTTGTGGCAGTCTCTTGGGTTAAGTGCAAAATTTTATGATTGTATGTGGCATTATATTACGAGAGCTATTTCTCTCTTACTGGGACATTCACAGGTTAAGCTTATATGAGTATATAGGACTGGCAAGCATGAAGTTGGACATGGGACCTTGTAGTGAAATTTTACCTTTTTTTTTAGCTCAGTTGTCTTCATTCTACCTTCTTCTTTGTCCACATGATTGTAACATGGTTTGGTTCCACTTGATATGTGCTCTCATGTTTGATGAACTGATAGGTTTTCAAGTGAATTCCTTCTGCCTTGAATCACACATGTAATGGAAGATTACTTCCACCTTGGCTGTTAAATTGATTTTGTGGCCTTTTGGAGTTTTCATTTTACTGGATTATCATAGTTGGAGGCTTTATAAAATGGAAATTTATTATCATCTACCTCTTCCAGTGTGATCTTCATTTGATTGGACTAGGCTTCTGACAATATAATTAGTTAAAAATTGTTTAGAATTGGTCAAAAGAAATGGAAATTGTTTAATCAATGGGAGAGCTTTGGAAATTAAGAAGTACTGCAGATATTGGAAATCTGAAACAAAAACACAAAATATGGAAACAATCAGCAGGAGAAACAGAATTCATGTACCAGGTTGAAAACCACATCAGAAGTTTAAACATCCCATTTGAGATAAATAATGCTGAAAATGTTAAAAAGTGAAATATAATTTGTTTAGTTCAGAAATGATCATCATGGTTTAGGCTTTGGAAGAGATAATCAAGTAAAGGGACAAGTTCAACATGTTAGTCTCACTGCAAGTGGAAATGTAATTACATTGCTCATACCCGTGAGACAAAAGGAAGATCCCAAAGGATCCAAATGTTTTTACTGAGAACATGTTTCTTACGTACATGATGGTTGAGGAATATATGAAGAAACCGCTAATTTCCTAAACTGAGACACAGATTATGTGCATGATAGAAATATATCATCCTCTAATGCTGATGGAAAGGGCTTGTCATTGTTTTCATTTCGAAGGTATAAACCACTAAAGAAGAATGAAGACGATCTTGAAAAGTTGCCAGAAATCTCCTGTGTATTTGCAGACTGCTCTGCCCAGGATAAACATACGCTTTCCATCTGAAGTCAGACATCTCCTCGATCTGGGATGTAGGGCTTCCTGGTGTGAGATGGGAGGGTCAGAACTTGACTACAGTGGTTGGCAGAGTTAAGGATAAAGTCCCTAATGGCCATTAAGATACAATGCCCAATGCGAGGGCAGAGGCACACATCTTGGGTAGAGTCCTCCCCCCTCACTATAAACAAGGGAGCATCAACACCAATGCATTAATGTCCCTTGTGCAATAGTAAGAGGCAATAATCAGAAGACACAGAAGTACCGCAGATGCTGGAAATCTAGGGCAATACACACAATGTGTTGAAGGAGCTCAGCAGGTCAGGCAGCATCTATGGATGGAAAAAACAGTTGACATTTTGTGCCAAGACCTGATGAAGGGTCTAGGTCCAAAACGTGGACTGTTTATTCCCATCCATAGATACTGCCTGACATGTTGAGCTGCTCCAGCACATTGTGTGTATTACCATAATCATAATTTCACCTTGCAGTGGGTAGTAAAGGGTTTATCTTCACCACTCTGTCACACATATGGGAACAATATGGGGAAACAGGATTTCTCCCTGTGCAAGAATTGGGATGCCCATACCCAGTCGTGGGATCAGGGATCTTCATTCCATTTTCCCTTGCCTGGGACCAAGCATTTTATACCTCCATCACCACTCTACTCCGGGTGACTTCGAGTGTGGATACCGGGATCGCCACCTCCCCTGTACTCCTTGCTCGGCGCTAAATGTGGATTCGGGGATTTCCCTTTCATCCCACCTTGCCCACAAGCCCCGATCCCTCTCTCCTCACCGCCGGGACTTCCTCCGTCTCCTACATTGGAGGCTGGGTCTGGGACTGTGTTCCCCTCCCAGTCCAACCCTCACTTACCCCTCTTCGCGTCTAGATCATTGCTCTGCTCTCGAGTGTGCGGGGAGAAGCGGGGCGCTGCCGCTTAGCGGTGTTACTCTTTAGTCGGAGCCGGAGCTACACCGAGCGTTTGGACGCTCGCTTCCTCACACCGCTTGGCTATGAGTGGGCTGAAGACGCTGTGTGTGCTTCTATGCGTGCTGAGGGCAGATGGCAGGGGCTATTCGGGAAGGAAGCGAGGAGTCTCGAAACACTACGGCACCGCTATGCATAGGTAAGGGAGCCAGTCCTCCCCGCTCACTTTCATTCATATTGAATAATTGTAAGATTCTGGGACCGCAACCAGCGCCTTCCAACGTTTGGCCATTTTACCGAGGGTTCATTTAACTCACCAGTAATTTCAGTGAATTACATTGAAGCCAATGGAAGAAACCAAGTGGATCTCTCATGTTTTTAAACCTGCTGTCATCGACCAGGTTCCTCTGGCCATTTTTGTTCTGCATTTACATTTGGTGCTGAAAATGATATGGTATTAACTGATGGAGAATATTTTAAAATACAAAGGTAGTATATGTAACTACCTTTGTAACTATAAATAGCATCAGAATATAGCTTCGTTTAACCAGTGCCGCGAGGTTGCACAGATTGAAGTGTTAGGCTCTTCTCCGCCTGTCCAAATGAAGGAAGGATTTCTTCAGTGAAAACGAAAAATATTTTTTGAGTCCATGTTTACTTAAGTAGGTGCATGTTAGTTATTAAGTTACCTTTCCCACTCTGTAATCTCCCTTCGCCGTACGATCACTTTATTATCCTTCAGCATTCCCCAGGAGTCACAGTATAGCTACAGAACCGAAGGAGGCCATTCGGCCCGCCGAGTGCATGCTGGCTTTACGGAAGAGCAATCCGGCTAGTAGCATTTCGCTACTTTCTCCCCATAGCCCCCCCCCCCGGTTATCTAGCCCCCTTGTGAGCCCTTTAATTGAATCTGCATTTTTCACGATCTCTGGTAGTGCATTTCAGATCCTATCCACCCCATGGGGGGGGGGGCGGCGGTTTCTAATAGGCTTCATTCTTTATTCCTTAGTTCTGAACCCCTCTTCCAATGGCAATAGTTCGGCTGTATCGTCTCTTTAATCTTCATGAATTTAAAAACCTCTTTCAGAAGTGAGACGCAATCTCATTATGAGGCCAAATACCATTCCTCTTGATGTCGAAGCTTCATTTGGGGAAGGAAAAAGGACCTGCATGGAGTATCTAAAGTGTTTTTCGTGATTCAGGTGGCTTCCGCTGGACAGACTGCAGATGTAGTCTTCGGTTCCTGCTTCCGATTGGATGTGATCGGAACATGTCGAGTGCTGCCAGTGGAGCTAAAGTGGCCTGACTAAGTTAAAGCTAATATTTGTTAGATAAGTATTTCTGCAAACTTCCACATTGTTTGTTGATGCATCCATAGTTGATGCTGGCAGGGAGGTTACTGAGTATGAAGGGAATCCTGAAATGACAAGTTTCTAGGGTAGGTTACACATCAAACTGCACTACATCCTGTGACACTGTTGTCGGCTGAGGTTATAATAAAGGCAAATATGGTATTGCTGCCGATCTGGCTGCTGTGACCTTCCCGGATGCATGATCTTCATCACATCTCCCTTGGAAAGCTGATGCTTCATGAAATACAACTTTCCAGCTACTCACTATGCAATGTTAACTACTTGCTCAATTCCATATACTTCCCAAGTCATTGAGGAAGGTCCAGCAAATGGCAAATAAAATGTTGGGATTGCACAGGATTACAAGCAGTGACCTTAGTTCAATTAGCTGCTGTAGAATCTGCCTTGTGTAAATAGGACGATTGTCCAACTTGGGAGAATTGGCCTCATTGCATAAATGCTTCATGAATGTACTGCAGACTTATTTATTTAGAAATACTCAGTAACAGGCCTTTTTAGCCAAGGACCCCACGCTTGCCAATTATGCACATGTGACCAAATAACCTTATTAACCCATATGTCTTTAGAATGGTGGGAGGAAACCGGAGCACCTGGAGGAAACCCACATGGACACAGGGAAAGTGTGCAAACTCCTTACAGACAGCAGTGGGAATTGAACCCATCTTGCTGGCACTGGAAGAGCATTTCACTAATGACTACATCACAGTGCCACTTCTTTACTGCACAGCTTCTGGGAGCTAACTTTATTGTGAGCCAACCATGTCACACCAATGGTTCAGTGCAGTTTTACCTTTGTCAGCGATAGATTAGATATATTCCCATGAAGGAAAATGTGGGGTAGTTAAAGTGGGAACTCCCTGTACAATAAGAGGAGAGTGGATAAAATAGAACAGAATAGAATAGACAGGATATGACAGATATCAAAGTTCAATGTAAAATTTATTATCAAAGTACATATATGTCACCATATACAACCCTGAGATTCATTTTCTCTTGGGCATACTAAACAAATCTATAGAATAGTAACTATAACAGGATCAATGAAAGATCAACCAGAGAGCAAAAGAAAACAAATTGTGCAAATGCCAATATAAATGAGTATCAATAAATGACAAGAACATAAGATAAAGAATCCTTAAAGTGAGATCATTGGTTGTGGAAATAGTTCAATGATGAGGCAAGTGAGCGTAGTTATCCCCTTTTATTCAAGGGCCTTATGGTTGAGGAGTAGCAATTGTTCTTAAATCTGGTGGTACGAGTCCTAAGACACTTCTGCCTGATGACAGCAACAAGAAGAGAGCATGTCCTGAGAAGTGGAGCTCCCTAATGGTGGATGCTGATTTCCTGTGACAGCATTTCATGTAGATGTGCTCAATGGTTGGGAGGGCTTTTCCCAGGACGGACTGGGCTGTGTCCACTACTTTTTGTAGGATTTTTCATTCAAGGACATTGGTGCTTCCATACTAGGCTGTAATGCAGCCAGTCAATATACTCTCCACTATGCAAATATGGAAGTTTGTCAAAGTTTTAGATGTCATGTCAAATCAGTAGTAGAAGTATTTTTGTTGATGGAGCTGTGAATAGCAGTTCCATCAGGTACAGCACTGTTCTATGAATATTACTTTCAAAGTAAATATTAATGACTTGATCTTTAATGTACAAGGGACAACTTCCAACTTACAGATACTGGAGATGTAATGATCTCTGCAGAGGAAGTTAATAGTCTTCAAGGAGGTGCAGGTAGGGTAGTGGAATAGGTGCATTGATGCCAGGTGAATCTTAATATTGAAAAATACAAGATTTTACATTTTGATTGGGAGTTTCAGCAGAGCCAATATAAACCAAATAGTGTGATCCTAAAAGGGACACAAGAGCAGAGAGCTAGGAGTGTTTGCACGTAATTCATTGTAGTTGGCAGGATAGACTGAGAACATTGTTAAAAAAGCAAATACGATACTGAGCTTCACAAATCAAGACATAAGAATACATGAACGAGGAATGCAAGGTTAGGATCAACTTTTATAAACACAGCCTCAGAAAAAAAAAACAATGTGTTTCTTCTGTGCAAGATATTTACTAAAATGATCCTGGAAATAGGGGCAAGGAATTCTGAATATGACAAACTGGGGTTGATTTCCTTAGAGCAGAGGGAATTGCATGGGGGACCTGATATAGGTATTCAGAATCATGAAGGGTTTGAAAAAAGTTGGTTGAGAGAAACTATTTTCTATGGTGGAGGGGACAAGAACAAAGAGACATAGAAAAAATATAATGGGCAAAAGAACCAAAACTGTAGAAAAGTTTCTTGTTAAGATGCAAGTGTTTAAGATCTGGAAGGCTCTGCCAGCAGTATCAGCAGAGGAAAACTTAATTATAGCCTTCAAAAGGAAGCTGCATATGTTTGAGAAAAGCGAGAATATGCAGTGCTCTGATGAGAAAACAGGAGGGGGACTCACTGGATGATTCTCTCCTCCTGTGTTGAAACCACTCAGTTATTGGATTCAGTAAAAATGATAGCTGAAACACCCTTTGTCCTTTTGGCATGCTTGACCTGTAATGAATTTTTTTTCAGAGCAAGTTATCTTTAGAATAGAGTCTACTTTGCAAACATGTTGATATCTTGACACTGTCCCTTTAGGGTAGGGCTGACCCTTGATACAGATTTGAATTTCACTTCATGGCTATTTTTTGTTGTTCCAGCGGACTTGAGTACTTTCTTTTATAAATGGGTTCTTTCAGTTCTGTTGTAGCCCAGTGATCTAATGTGACCTTGGGCCCCTTTGTCTTCCCACCTGCCCCATCAATCAAATCAGTAATGACTCAGAGCCACACCACATGCTTGTTGCTTTTCCACAGAAGGTGAGGCTGATGCTTCACTGATGTCTTGGCCAGTATGTACTGTTATGTCTCTTAGTCTCCTGACAAATAATCTGTCCACATTCAAGCAATGCTGGCTTTGATTTTAAACTCACTAAATCACTAAGTACTTTTTTTTAGACTAAACTGCTTAAGAGGTGCATGATCCAATTAGCTCCCATTTATGGATTTCCTCAGGAAGTTAGCACAGCAATATTGCAAACAAGAATTTAAGTTATTCAGAGAGAAGAAGAAAATTTATAACACATTAATGAAACCTTTAAATAGTTTTAAGCTAACTGTGGATAATATGGGCATAAAAATTAATACAACTTTTTAGACTTGAGCTGTCTGAAGTATATGAATTGTTTCTGAAGTACAGAGAATGAGCCATATCCGTAGCTTTTTTCAATAATTGATCACTCAAAATAACTACAGGGGTTTGCTCACAGTCAAGACATGCCTTCAACAGCATGTCCAATTGAAATTTAGTACATAGGTCTTGACCATTGTGTCATGGGGTTTGAAAGCAGGAAGTGGTGATTTACAGTCAGGACTGATTCTGTGCTTGTTATTTTTATTCAAGAGCAGTGCATAATGGTAAGCAACCCTGAACTTTCCTTTCTTCTTCCGAGCAGAGCAATATTACATTTATATGCTGTAATTGACCTCAGTACCCTTGGGGAAATGAGAATAAAATGAAGTCAGAAATCTTGTTATTGGTGGGAATTGAAGTTGCAAAATCTTGAGGTTATAAGATTGTACTTATCACAGCTAGGTATCATTTAACCATTAGTTATTGAGATTTACTCCTGATGGTGTATACATAGAACGACAACTTTGAAAAATTGAACACTTTCTAAATAGGAGGTAGGAAGTAAAACTGATTTTCAAAAAAATGAATTCAGACATTGTTGATTTTTCTCCTAAGTCTTCGAACTAAAAAGAAATTATTCCACATGATCTACAAAGGGAATAAAATCTGCCAATGTTTGCCATGGACACCTGAGTATATAATGTAGTTACTAATGATTTTCATGTTGGCAGTTATGTTGAACTCATTCCCATAGAAACTGTTGAAATGATGACTCACTGTTACAGACTGTAGATTTCTTTTATTGGAGGTTGGGATATGGATTGGTATGTGCAAACTGTAGTCCGTCTGCATTAGAGATATTGCGAACACAGCCAGTGTGAACTTGGAACCTGAACCAAATCTGAGTACCTTTAGTATTTCTCATGACCAGACCTGACCCAACTTAACCAATTCTGTAAGTACAGAAACCTTAACCACATGATTCACATGTGATATTATGCCAAGCATCCCAGCCTGAATAAAGTACTGAGCTGAACCAACACCTGTTTTGTTCAAAGGTTTCATCTGACCCCACTCTAACTTGTGAAGGCCACCTCTCGCCTGCATTTGATCTGAAAACTGAGCTCTACTGTGCCTGATAAGATGACAAGGACAATTTACATGAGGAGCAGTACCTCAGTGACTATAAACCAACTTTCTTTTTAATTTCTAAATACTCTACATGCTACTTATTGGATCACTGTAGAGAAGCAATGATTTTAAGTCCCTTAGACAAATTCTGACAGTACCTTTATGAAAAAAATGAGACTGATGTATTTAAATATGCTATGAATTGTTTTATAATTAATTATTTATGCAACTTTGGTTCAAGAAGAAAGTTGTTATTCTTATTAGACAGTACTGAACTAGACTGAGTCTTCAAACATCACTGTGGTCCTGTGTTGTTCTTGTTCCACGCCAGGTCAGGACAGTAATAGGAGAAGCAACACACACAAAATGCTGGAGGAACTCAGCAGGCCAGGCAGCATCCATGGAGAAAGTACAGTCGACGTTTCAGACCTAGACCTGTCAGCGAAGGTTCACGGCCTGAAACGTTCACGGTAC
The DNA here is from genome assembly GCF_963921235.1 of Mobula hypostoma. Lineage (NCBI taxonomy): Eukaryota > Metazoa > Chordata > Chondrichthyes > Myliobatiformes > Myliobatidae > Mobula > Mobula hypostoma. The sequence goes on from NC_086107.1 coordinate 57,746,027, forward strand.
TTATCTCCATGGATGCAGCCTGGCTTGCTTGAGTTCCTCCAGCATTTTGTGTCTGTTGCTTGGATTTACAGCATCTGAAATTTTTTTCTGGTCAGCAATGGGAGAGTTGAGATGGTGGCCATGATATCACAATAGCAGCAATGGAGTATTGATTGGGGTTGGGATGGATGTGGATGTAAGGGTGTGGAAAAGTAAAGGAAATTGGAAAATAAAGCGTGAGTAGTAAGGAGCTACAATAATAGATAATGGAAAGGGATAATAGTGAGGTTGGTGGTAGAGGAAGAAGGAATCAATTGATTAAACATATAAATTGTAAGGGTTAAAATAAAGAAGTTATTCAAACTTGGTAAAAAACATCCTCATCTTTGCAAGGAGACATAGGCAATCCCTGCATTCATTTCAAGACGTCTAGAATACAAGAGCAAGGATGTGATTCTGAGGCTTTATAAGACACTGGTGAGTCCTCTCCTTGAGTATTGTGAACAGTATTGGGCACCTCATCTTAGAAAAGATGTGCTGGCATTGGAGAGGGTCCGGAGGAAGTTCACAAGGATGATTCCAGGAATGAAAGGGTTATCATACGAGGAACGTTTGATGGCTCTGGATCTGTGCTCACTGGAATTCAGAAAGATGAAGGGAATCTCATTGAAACCTTTTGAATGTTGAAAGGCCTAGACAGGGTAGATGTGGAAAGGATGTTTCCCAAGGTGGGAGAGTCTAGGACAAGAGGGCACAGCCTCGAGATAGAGGGGCGCCCTTTCAAAACAGAGTTGCAGAGAAATTTCTTCAGTTAAAGGGTGATGAATTTGTGGAATTTGTTGCCACATGTAGCTGTGAAGGCCAGGTTGTTGAGTGTATTTAAGCCAGAGATTGACAGGTTCTTGAGTGAACATGGCATCAAAGGTTACGCGGAGAAGGCCGGGAACTGGGGTTGAGGAGGAGATAGAAAAAAAGGATCAGTCGTGATTGAATGGCAGAGCAGACTCGATGGGCCAGATGGTCTAATTCTGCTCCTATGTCTTATGGTCTTATTACAGCTGTTTGTTTAATGGAAATTCACCCTTGCAGAGTTCATACAACGCCACCAGAATTTTGAGATACCGTATAAAACTGGCACTTGTGGAATTTATGTGGATGAGATAATGTGAAAGCAATTTGAAAGAAACAACAAATTTTGTTGATTTTTAATTTTAGGCATTCAGTACTGTGGGGCATTTCACCGATGCAGTGCGTAATGGAAACTGCAGTAGCCATTGCTCAACTCCTTAAAATAATCCCTCAGTTTTTACTTCCTCCTCTCCTGAACCCTTCCTGCACCACCTTTTTCATTACTACAATATCACCACCTCCTAAATGTTTTTCAAATTCACAAGCTTCAGAGAAAGTACCTTGCACATGAAAAGAGTGATAACGCTACTTACTGAGATGTCTGTTGGCATATCCATGGATTGGAGAAGACATGGCAGAGGAGGTACTTGGCTGTGATTGCCAGCCCAGTCACCAGGTAACATCATACCCAAACCTATTGCCCCATGATCTTCAGTGACTAGAATTAGACAATAGACAATAGGTGCAGGAGTAGGCCATTCAGTCCTTTGAGCCAGCACCGCCATTCACTGTGATCATGGTTGATCATCTACAGTCAGTACCCCATTCCTGCCTTCTGCCCATATCCCTTGACTCCACTATCATTACGAGCTCTATCTAACTCTTTCTTGAAAGCATCCAGAGAATTGGCCTCCACTGCCTTCTGAGGCAGAGCATTCCACAGATCCACAACTCTCAGGGTGAAAAAGTTTTTCCTCAACTCCACTCTAAATGGCCTACCCCTTATTCTTAAACTGTGGCCTCTGGTTCTGGACTCACCCATCAGCGGGAACATACTTCCTGCCTCCAGCGTGTCCAATCCCTTAATAATCTTATATGTTTCAATCAGATCCCCTCTCATCCTTCTAAATTCCAGTGTATACAACCCCAGTCGCTCCAATCTTTCAACATATGACAGTCCCGTCATCCCAGGAATTTACCTCGTGAACCTACACTGCACTCCCTCAATAGCAAGAATGTTCTTCCTCAAATTTGGAGACCAAAACTGCACACAATACTCCAGGTGTGGTCTCACCAGGGCCCTGTACAACTGCAGAGGGACCTCTTTGCTCCTATACTCAACTCCCCTAGTTATGAAGGCCAACATGCCATTAGATTTCTTCACTGCCTGCTGTATCTGCATGCTTACTTTCAGTGACTGATGAACAAGGATACCTAGATCCCATTGTACTTCCACTTTTCCTAACTTGACACCATTCAAATAGTAATCTGCCTTCCTGTTCTTGCCACCAAAATGGATAACCTCACATTTATCCACATTAAACCGCATCTGCTCTCTCACCCAACCTGTCCCAAGTCATCCTGCGTTATCTCAACACCCTCCACACATTTCACACTGCCACCCAGCTTTGTGTCATCTGCAAATTTGCTAATGCTACTTTTAATCCCTTTGTCTAAATCATTAATGTATATGTAAATAAAATTGATAACATTTGTTATTTCTTTCATGCAAACTTCATCCATTTCCTGAGCCTGATGTTAAATAATAGCTGTGGTTCACTTTGTCATCTCCAATAAAATTGCTTACTATGAGAGAAAAGCAATGTATGTATATATCTCCACTTATAACATGGGATTCAACAGGGAAAGGGGGTTTGTGCTACAGAAAATCACAATATGGATGTTTTTTTAGAAATACTGGTCCACTTGCATTGTCTGAAGTCCTACAAACAGGTGATGCCATTTCTGTATCTAAATGGGAACCAGCCATTTGGTGGTTCCTATTTAAATGCAGAAATAGTAGACCAGATGGTTCAGTGTTGGTCATAAGAAAGGAATCTCAACAAAAGTGCATTCAAAGAGAAGTCAGAATAGATTTCAGATACATCATTGTTAACAAAATGTTTTGAATTTTTTGTAGAGGCAACCATGAAAGTGGTGATAGAAATGAAAGTAATTAATATTCAGAGACTTTCAAGAAGTAATTGATTAATTTCTGCAAAGTAGACTTGACTGATGTTAAGCACATGAAGTCAGGAGACAGCAATCAAATAGACAATTTAAAAATTAGAAACCTGGCAGAAGGCTGAAGTGACGGTCCACAGGGATTTTTTGGAATTACTAATACTTACATAAAGTATTTGTACTCAAAAATTGCAAGAACTGTAGCATTTGTAAAATCAGAGGTGATTGATAGGAACAATTCCATGACAAACTATCAGAAGATAATAACAAATATAAAATAGCTATGTAAATGCCATGGATTTCAGAGTAGTTAAGGTTGAATTAGTGATTTCTTTTCCAAGGAAGAATTAGGTGCCACCTACTTGTTAGAAACTGGTTTCAACTGACTCTGAGTGTATTAGTCATTTAGAGATGTAAATTCACACAAAAAAAATCACAAGTAGCAAATTCATAAAAACTACGAATAAAACTTCAAATGGATCTGGTAAGCCATAATTTGGTGCTGATCCCTATATTACACAATCAATTAGCAGTAATGGAGAAAGGTACACTCAGTGACAACTTTATTAGGTGTACCACAGAGTGGATGTTCATGGTCTCCTGCTGCTGCAGTCCATCCACTTCAACATTCGACATGTGCATTCAGAGATGCTCTTCTGCACACTACTGTTTTGAGTTACTGTCACCTTCTTGTCAGCTTGAACAAGTCTGGCCATTCTCCTCTGATCCTATTCATTAACAAGCCGTTTTCACCCATGGAACTGCCCTTCACTGGATTTTGTTTTGTTTTTCTCACCACCTCTGTAAACTCCCAGGAGATCAGCAGTTTTTGAGATACTCAAACTCCCCCACAAGGCACCAAGTCTCTTAGATCACATTTCTTCCCCATTCTGATGTTTGGTCTGAACAATAACTGAACCTCTTGACCATGTCTGCATGCTTTTGTGCATTGAGTTGCTGCCATATGATTAGCTGATGAGATATTTGCGTGATTGCGCAGGTGTAGAGATGTACCTAATAAAGTGACAATAGAGTGTACATTATCCTGTGTTGCTTCAAGAAAGATGACAGGCTGAGGAAAATCTCCAGAAACGTCATGACCTGTTAGAAGTCTAAAAGTTGATAAAGAAGGTAGATGGAAAAGTATGATGTTTTCACCTGTGTGAGATTGTTCATCTAATAAAGAATATGAAGTGGGTATAGAATATAGAACATAGAAATTTACAGCACATTACAGGCCCTTCAGCCCACAATGTTGTGCTGACCATGCAACCTACTCCAGAGACTGCCTAGGATTTCCCTAGCAAATGGCCCTCTATTTTTCTATGCTACACGTACCTATCTAAGAGGCTTTAAAAGACCCTATTGTATCCACTTCCACCACCGCCACTGGCAGCCACCACTCTCTGTGTGAAAAACTTACCTCTGACATCCACTTGGTATCTATTTACAAGCATCTTAAAACTATACCCCCTCATGTTAGCCATTTCAACCCTGGGAAAAAGCCTCTGGCTATCTATGCAATCAATGCTCCTCATAATCTTATACACCTCTATCAGGTCACCTCTCATCCTCCATCGCTTCAAGGAGAATAAGCCAAGTTCATTCAACCTATTGTCATAAGTTACACCCTCCAATCCAGGCAACATCCTTGTAAATCTCCTCTGCACTCTCTCTATAGTGTTCGCATCCTTCCTGTAGTGAGGTGAGCAGAACTGCACACAGTACTCCAAGAGGGGTCTTATACAGCTGTAAAATTACCTCATGGCCCTTGAACTCAATCCCACAGCTGATGAATGCCAACACACCATACGCCTTCTTAGCAACATCATTAACCTGTACAGCATCTTTGACAGCTCTATCGACACAAACCCCAAGATCTATCAGATCCTCCATGCTGTCAAGAGTCTTACCATTAATATTATATTCTGTCTTCAAATTTAATCTACCAAAATGAACCACTTCATACTTATCTGGGTTGAAGTCGATCTGCCACTTCTCAGCCCAGTTCTACATCCTATCGATGTCCCGCTGTAACCTCTAACAGCCCTGCAGACTATCCACAACACTTCCAACCTTTGTGTCATCAGCAAACTTACTAACGCACTCTTCTACTTCTTCATCCAGGTCATTTATAAAAATCACAAAGAGCAGGGGTCCCAGAACAGATCCTTGAGGCACATCACTGTTCACCAGCCTCCACGCAGAATATGACCCATCTACAACCACCCTTTGCCTTCTGTAGGCAAGCCAATTCCGGATCCATTAAGCAAGCTCTCCTTGGATCCCATGCCTCATTACTTTCTGAATGAGCCTTGCATGAGGAAACTTATCAAATGCCTTACTGAAACCCATATACACTATATCCCCTGCTCTACCTTCATCAGTTTGTTTTGTTACATCCTCAAAAAATTCAGTCAGCCTCATAAGGCACGACCTGCCCTTGACAAAGCCATGCTGACTATCCCTGATCAGGTTATATCTCTCCAAATGTACATAAATCCTGCCTCTCAGAATCTTCTTCAACATCCTGCCTACCACTGAAGTCAGACTCACTGGGCTATAAATTCCTGGGTTATCTCTACTCCCTTTCTGGAACAAGGAAACAACATTTGCAACCCTCCAATCCTCCAGTACTTCTCCCGTCCCTATTGGTGACACAAGGATCATCGCAAGAGATTCAGCAATCTTCACAGTAGCCTGCGGTATATCTCATCCAGTCTCAGTGACTTATCTAACTTAATGCTTTTCAAAAGCCCCAGCACATCCTCTTTCTTAATGTCTATATGCTCAAGCGCTTCAGTCTGCTGCAGGTCATCCTCACACTTCTTCCCTGATGAATACTGAAACAAAGTATTCATTAAGTACCTCCGCTACCTCCTCCAACTCCATGCACACGTTTCCACTATTGCACCTGATTGGTCCTATTCTCACACGGCTCATCCTCTTGCTTTTCACACACTTGTAGAATGCTTTGGGGTTTTCCTTAATCCTGCTTACCAAGGCCTTCTCATGGCCCCTTCTGGCTTTCCTAATTCCATTCTTAAGCTCCTTCCTAGCAACCTTGTAATTTTCTAGAGCTCTAATGGTACCTAGTTTCTTGAACCTTAGACTTTCTACATCTTTTGTACACCATGGTTCTTTTACCCGACCATCCTTTCCCTGCCTCAATGGAACATACCAATACAGAACTCCATGCAGATGTTCCCTCAACATTTGCCACATTGCTGCTATGCATTTCCCTGAGAACATCTGCTTCCAATTTATGCTCCCATGTTCCTGCCTAATAGTATCATATTTCCCCTTACCACAATTAAATGTTTTCCCAAATTGTCTGCTGCTACTCCTCTCCAGCGCTATGGTGAAGGAGATAGATTTGTGCTCACTACCTCCAAAATGCTCTCCCACTGAGAGATCTGACACCTGACCAGGTTCATCTCCCAATACCGGATCAAGTACAGCCTCTCCTCTAGTTGACTTATCTATATATTGTGTCAGGAAATCTTCATGAACACACCTAACAAACTCCACCCCATCTAAACCCCTTGCGCTAAGGAGGTGCCAATCAATATTAGGAAAGTTAAAATCTTCCATCACAACAACCCTATTATTATTGCACTGTTCCAAAATCTGCCTCCCTATCTACTCCTTGATATCCCTGTTACTATTGGGGGTCTATAAAAAACACCCAGCAGAGTTATTGCCCCTTTCCTGTTTCTGACTTCCACCCACACTGACTCAGTAGACAATCCCTCCGTGAATTCCTCCTTTTCTGCAGCCGTGACACTATCCCTAATTAGCAATGCTACGCCCCACCTCTTTTGCCTCCCTCTCTGTTCTTTTTGAAACATCTAAAGCCCGGCATGATCAGCAGCTGTTCCTGCTCCAGAGACATCCAAGTCTCTGTAATGGCCACAGCGTCACAGTTCCACGTATTGATCCACGGTTTAAGTTCATCCGCTTATGTTAGAAGAAAGTAGCAACAAGGACCATGAGAAGGGGAACTCGTATTTGTGCTTAGCGATGTGATATAATGGGAAGAAGTAGGAAAAAGTAACAAAAGAGCAACAGACTTCATGCTGAAGGCCATTTTTAAAGGTCTCTTGACAAGTTTTGAGCTTGTAGAAATATTAGTAAGGTTGCTAAGTGACACTGCTGTGAGCTCTTTTATTTTTCCAGATTTAAAAAATGTTTCATTGCTGCTAACCAGCTCTATTCTATAATAATTTTAACATAAATGTTGTTTTGAATTTCAAATGAAGTTTACAAGTTTGCGTTTTGGCAAAACTGTGAAATCAATGTGTAGTTCGGTTGTAATTCTTGTGAAAGAATACTTAGGTGTATTGCATTATATAGCGAGGCTGTGCTTGCACTATGAGCAATACATTTATATGAGTTAAAACTATTTGTATAGTCTTGATTTTTTTTAGAATTTGAAGGTCTTGTCTGTGTTAATTAGTGACTGGTTATTTGGGTTGACTAACTAAACAATCTCCCAATGGGCTGCTGTTTCAGTCTGGCTACAATCAGACGCCTGTCACTGTTAATTTGAGGAATTGGGAATTAGTATAACCTCTAGCCTTCTTGTTAATAGTTCTGGGGTGTGGTTTGATGTGAAGCAGTATGCTGGTTTTTCTGATTCCTGTCAGGAATGTTCAGAAGGATGTCAAAATTGACATTTGGCACATTAAGGACTAAAAGAAACCCTACCAACCTTCTATCTGTGAATTTCCTGATTTGACTTGAGCATAACTTTATTTATATATAAAAAAGATTCATCTTTTATCAAGCTGTCCCATTGAAGTGCTGCAGATTATAAAATATTTTCATCCTTTTTAACTTGTGTTCATATCTTCAGCATTTTTTGGTTATATATTATCCAGACCATTTTGAATCTTTGAGATTGTTATTGAAATGTTTTGAATTCTGTAGTTCATAACTGAAATTATAAGTGAACAGGAGATTTAAAGATTTACTTTCTCTGCTCCCTCTTCTGCATGGTCTACTTCTAATACATTGTAAACAGGGGCGACAAATGCCGATTCTGCATTCAGCCTTTTTGATGCTTGTCCAAGACCTGCACAGACTTGCTATAAGACCTGCACCTACTGAATGACAGATGCTGCCACTTCCAGGATCTGGTTTATTGCTGGATTCTACTTTGAGTTCAGCAAGGGATTCTCCAACATTATGTACCTGATATTGTGCCAGGTCTGAACTAGTGCAGGACTGGAGCCTCAGTTTATTTAATTAGGATTCTATTCATTGAGAATGAGGAAGATATAGGGTGTTGATGTTATTTTCTTTGGCTTTTTTTTGTTGATGTTCATCCTTGTTGATTTAATTCACAAGTACTGAATTGGAAATCATTTACACGTTAATGAGATTAAACTCTATCTCTTGTCACCACATGCTAGTGAGGCTAGAAATACAGTTTAACATGTGGCTAAGGAGATGGTGCAGGAAGGAAGGCATCAGATTTTTGGATCATTGGGCTCTTTTCCAGGAAGGTGGAACCTTTACAAATGGGACGGTTTGCACCTGAACTGGAGTGGGCCAACATTTTTTGTGGGAAGATATGCTCCTGCTGCTCTGGGGTGTTTGTAAAAAGGTTCAAAGATTCATTTTATTGCCAAAGCAGGAATGTACAATACAACTTGGCTTCTCCAGATAGCCATGAAATAGAGAAAGACCATGGATGTTGGTGAAAGAAAAGACATCAATTCCCCCATGCATGAAAAAGAAAAGAAACAAAACTCACAGACTTCAAAATCCCCTCCCCCCACAAAAAAACAGAAACGATAGCAACAACCCCCCCCACCCCTCCCCTGCAGAAAAAAACAGTGGTGGTATCATCAAAACCCCAACCCCGCCACACGCAAAAAATTAATAGATCACCTACCCACCAAAAAACAGAATAATCACATAAATCTCAGAATACCGGAAACATCTTTTCATCTGCATACGAGGAAAGCAAGTGCACAAACTCAGTCCTTCCGTAAGGAGTGACCGCTATCCCGGATCCAAATGCACTGGACAGGCTGCTGATTATCACTGCCCCAGTGGCCTCCGTTGGAAATTATTGCATTCATCCTGTTGCTTCAATCTCCCTCACTGCTTCGCGATGGAGCCGTTCATAACCCTGCACCTCGCCTCTGGTCTTTTCCATGAGCCAGCTTGCGTTCTCGGTCCTTTTCGGTTCCTCGTCCCTGATCTCCCCAAGGTAGCTCTCCAGACACAGCAGAACGCTGGGTCCTTCGATTGAATTCCAAACTGTACGTCATAGGGTCAAACAGTTTCCATAACGCACCCAGACAAAAAGAACAAGCAGACGGCGTAGAAAAAGTGAAATAATTGGAGCAATTCGCTATCTCGAAGATGTCACGCTAGGAATCATTATTTGCTGGCGCCATCTTGAATGGAAAAGATGAATAAAAGAGAATTGCAGGGGGATGGGAACCAGAGTGCCAGAGCAGATAGTGGAGTGGTTATGGGGTAACTTGATGGTAAGCCTCCATACAAAGACAGAAATCAAAATGTCGAGCATGGTAGGACTAATGTTCTGAGTTATGTCTATTTCAATGCGAGGAATAAGGTAGGTAAGGCCGATAAGTTTGGAGCAAGGATCAGCACATGAAATTATGATATTGTAGCCACTAGTGAGACTTGGCTGCAGGAGGGGCAGAACTGTTATACTATAGGAAGGGCATTATTGAACTGCAGAGGGTGCAAAGGAGATTCAGCAAGATGTTACTTTGGCACGGAGTATTTCAGGTTGGAGGAGAGAAAATGGAAGAATATGTTTGTTTTTGTTGGATATGAGAACACCAAGGGGCTACACAAAATTATGAGGGGCATAGATAAGATAGATAGATAGATACTAAAAATCCTTTCCACCTCACACAGAAACATTGGCACTTTAGCCTGCTGTGGCCATTATTGGTCTGTGATAGGTTTAATGTCAAGCACAGGAGATTTAGATGAACTGAGAAGGAAGTGTGGTTGGAATCTGGAGTGCACCACCTGAAGGGGTGGTGGAGACAAAGAGCTTCTGCGGATGCTAGAAATACAGAGTAACACATACAAAATGCTAGAAGAAATCAGTATTTTGGGGTACAGGTGTCCCCCACTTTTCGAACGTTCGCTTTACGAAACTTCACTGTTACGAAAGACCTACATTAGTTACCTGTTTTTGCTAACAGAAGGTGTTTTCACTGTTACGAGAAAAGGCAGCGTGCGGGAAAAGCAGCGCGTGAAAAAAAGCAGGGCGCACCCAAACAACCGCTCTCCCCCGGATTCGAAACGGCATTCTCACCGGCATTGCTTGAACACGTGCCTGTGACCATCTGTGCTTTATGTTGAATTATTTTGAGCATCCGTTTGCAAGATGAGAACTAAGGTGTCAGAAAAGCCTAAAAGAGCTCGTAAGTGTGTTACACTCAGCGTAATACTAGACATAATTATGCGTTTCAAACATGGTGAACGAAGTAAGGAGAAAGTGAGTTTGGCTTGTGGAAGTTGACAAAGATGATGTTGAAGAGGTTTTGGCATCCCCATGACCAAGAACTGATAGCTGAAGAGCTGATGCAATTGGAAGAGGAAAGGATAACAATTGAAACCGAATGCAGTAGCAAACGGACCGAAAGCGAAGTCGTCCAGAAACTGAACATGAAGCAACTACGTGAGATTTTCACTGCAATGATAAAGTACGACTTTAATTTTGAAAGGGTACGTCGGTTTAGGGCATATTTGCAAGATAGTTTACAAAGAACTGTATGATGGAAAAATGCACGAGGCTAGCAGTCAAGCATACTGTTGTTTTTCAAGCCTTCCACATCAGCCACAGCAGACGACAAACCTCGACCTTTGCCATCTATCCAGGCAGACATAGAAGAAGATTACCTGCCTGCCCTGATTGACGATGAGATGACACCCCCGTGTCCCACCACCCCAGTGGTCCCAACTCTTGGGCCATGGACAGATACCGATTCGCGGAGAATGCAGCGGTAGCCGGGAGGCACCCAGCATGTCTTCAAGAAAAAAGCCGAAATAAACAAGCTAATTAATTAGGTGCCGCCCAGCACGTAAATGTCGGCCCAGATTACTCTGATACACCCCTGCACCCCTGCATGCTTCGCGGATCGGTATCGGTTCACTGCCTGGAGGGTGGGGGCCACTGCACCACCCCAATCTCTGACGACTCAGCCTAACACACCATCATCAGTGTGCTCGGCACTGTCCCAATTCCGGTAAGTGATACTACACTGTACATACATTATTTCTACTTTATATAGGCTGTGTATTTTTATGCGTTATTTGGTATCATTTGGCAGCTTCATAGCTTAAAGGTTACTGGAGAGAGTGTTTTTGCCGAGAGCGCTTGCGTGAGATTTTCGCTACGCAGAACAGTGCAGGCAATGGTTGTAAAGAAGTATTTCTACTTTATATAGGCTGTGTATTTATCATATCATTCCTTCTTTTACTATATGTTACTGTTATTTTAGGATTTATGTGTTATTTGGCATGATTTGGTAGGTTATTTTTGGGTCTGTGAACGCTCACAAAATTTTCCCATATAAATAAATGGTAATTGCTTCTTCACTTTACGACATTCCGGCTTACGAACCATTTCATAGGAATGCTCTACCTCCAGATGGCGGGGGAAACCTGTACTTGGAGGCACATGATGAAATAGGTCTAAGTCAGCATGGTTTCCTTAAGGGGAAATCTAGCCTGACAAATCTGTTGGAAATCTGAGGAAGTAACAGGCAAGGTAGACAAATGAGAGTCATTGGATGTTATTCACTTGGATTTTCAGAAGGTCTTTGACAAGTTATCACATATGAGGCTGCTTAATGTGATAAGAGCTGATGGTATTACAGGAAAGATATTAGCATGGATAGAAGATTGGCTGATGGGCAGGAGGCAGAAAGTTGGAATAAAGGTGGCCTTTTCTGGTTGGCTGCCGGTGACTAGTGGTGTTCCACAGGGGTCAGTGCTGGGACCGCTTCCTTTCACATTATTTGCAAAACACCCTGGTTTCCTATCCTGTGTCAGTCTAGGGAAGACAAATTCCAGCCCTGCCAAACTCCTGAGACTGAGGCACGCTCAGTCCCAACCCAAACCCCAGTTTGTGTGAATGCTGTCTCATTTGCTACCCTGTTACAAATAAATGCCAAGAAACAACAGACAGCACACTGATAACGATTAAAGGAATTACATTTATGAATCTTAACTAAAGGGTTAGTAAAGAATAACAGAAAGAAAAGGGCCCATTCTACTTAAACAGTCAAATGTGCTCAAGTTGGAGCTCATCCTGGATTCTCTGGCCACTCATGTGCTGGGCCCTCGGTCAACATGAAAACACACACCACCTTCCGAACGTCGCTCGCAATCCATCTCGAACAAATGGGTTTCCCACCGGATCACATGCTATGACTGGTTCTCCCCAGTGTCTTCTCTCTTTGTCTCCTCTAAAAAAAAAGCCCCAAGCACAACCCTAGTGTCCGCTGCCAGAGATACCTCCCCTTAATCTGACCATCCTAATTTTTCTCTTCTCCTATCTTCAACAGTAACCCAAATAAGCATGAAAACAGTACAGACTGCTCTTACAGAACTGCCAAAATGAAATACACACAGCATAACAGTAAAATTGTGAACCAGGGCATTACATACGTCAGTGATCTGAATAATGGAACTGGTAGCTTTGTGGCCAATATCTCAGAAGATACAAAGATAGGTGGAGGGGCAGGGAGGAAGCAGGCAATCTGCAGAAGGACTTACAGATCAGGAAAATGGGGAAAGAGGTGACAAATGAAATATAGTGTAGGAAAGTATATGGTCATGCACTTTGGTAAAAGTAATAAAGGCAAAGCCTATTTTCTAAATGAGAGCAAATTCAGAATTCAGAGGTTCAAAGGCACTTGGGAGTCCTTGTGCAGGATTCCCTAAAGGTTAACTTGAAGGCTGAGTTGGTGGTAAGGAAGTCAAGTGCGATGTTAATATTCATTTTGAGAGGACTAGAATATAAAAGCAAGGATGTGATGCTGAAACTTTGTAAGGCATTGGCCAGACTGCACTTGGAGTATTGTGAGCAGTTTTGGGCCCTTATCTGTGAAAGGATGTGCTGGCATTGGGGAGGAGGTTCACAAGAATGATCTCAGGAAAGAAGGAGTTAATGTATCAAAAATATTGTTATTTTTGCTGATAATTTCTATCCTGCTCTCACTTTCACATGATCCATATCTGTTCCGTCCTGCTTTTAAATGTAACATGTAAGATGCTGGGAATAATGCACACGTCAGGCTGCATCGGAGGAAAGAGTTGTACCTCCTGTACCTAATAAAGTGGCCACTGGGTGTATGTTCATGGTCTTCTGCTGTTGTAGCCCAAACATTTGAAGCTTTGATGTGTTATGTGTTCAGAGATGCACACCACTGCTGTAACGCATTCCTGTCAGCTTGACCTGTCTGGTCTTTCTCCTCTGACCTCTGTTATGGACAAAGTGTTTTCACCCACAGAACTGCAGCTCACTGGATTTTTTTTTTCTTTTTAACACCATTCTCTGTAAACTTTAGAGACTGTTGTGCATAAAATTGCAGGAGATCAGCAGTTTCTGAGGTACTCAAACTACCCCATCTGGCACCAGCAATGGTTCCACAGTCAAAGTCACTCAGATCACATTTCTTCCCCATTCTGATATTTACTCTGAAAAGCAACTGAACCTCTTGACCATATCTGCATGCTTTTATAGAAACATAGAAACATAGAAAATAGGTGCAGGAGTAGGCCATTCGGCCCTTCGAGCCTGCACCGCCATTTATTATGATCATGGCTGATCATCCAACTCAGAACCCAGCCTTCCCTCCATACCCCCTGACCCCTGTAGCCACAAGGGCCATATCTAACTTCCTTTTAAACATAGCTAATGAACTGGCCTCAACAGTTTGTTGTGGCAGAGAATTCCACAGATTCACCACTCTCTGTGTGAAGAAGTTTTTCCTAACCTCGGTCCTAAAAGGCTTCCCCTCTATCCTCAAACTGTGACCCCTCGTTCTAGACCTCCCCAACATCGGGAACAATCTTCCCGCATCTAGCCTGTCTAATCCCTTTAGGATCTTATACGTTTCAATCAGATCCCCCCTCAATCTTCTAAATTCCAACGAGTACAAGCCCAGTTCATCCAGTCTTTCTTCATATGAAAGACCTGCCATCCCAGGAATCAATTTTATGCCTTGAGTTTCTGCCACATGATTGGCTGAATAGATAGTTGCATTAATTAGCTGACGTACAGATGTAAGTAATAAAAAGGCACCTGAGAGTATATGGAAGGAGTTATCTGTTGTATCAGTACAATTAACATAGTGCCTTGCTTTTGTCATTCTCTGACAGTTGGCTTCCCTCTTTATTTCCCCTGTGTTTTGCAGTCATTTTATAAATTTTCCCAGTTTACTACATTCGAGGAACAACATTCTTGCTATTGAGGGAGTGCAGCGTAGGTTCACAAGGTTAATTCCTGGGATGGCGGGACTGTCATATGTTGAAAGATTGGAGCAACTGGGCTTGTATACACTGGAATTTAGAAGGCTGAGAGGGGATCTTATTGAAACATCTCAGATTATTAAGGGATTGGACACGCTGCAGGCAGGAAGCATGTTCCCGCTGATGGGTCAGTCCAGTTTAAGAATTAGGGGTAGGCCATTTAGAACAGAGTTGAGGAAAAACTTTTTCACCTAGAAAGTGGTGGATATATGGAATGCTCAGCCCCAGAAGGCTGTGGAGGCCAAGTCTCTGGATGCTTTCAAAAAAGAGATGGATAGAGCTCTTAAAGATCGTGGAATCAATGGTTATGGGGAGAAGGCAGGAACTGGATACTGATAGTGGATGATCAGCCATGATCACAGTGAATGGCGGTGCTGGCTCGAAGGGCCGAATGGCCTACTCCTGCACCTATTGTCTATTTGACTCCATACTCAGTAAAGGAATTTTTTTGCTGTACTGAAAACGATGGCAAATATAACAAAGTGCTCCCCAAAACATAGTTTCTTATTCTACAGAGACCACAGGACCATTACAGTGCAGAGAATAAACCATTGCTCATTGACAAGATATATAAATTTGACTTAATGCAGGTCATTGCCTGCAGTTGTTAAATAAGTTCAGCTGAATTCATTGCACTTGACATTGAAATAAAATAACGCAATTGGATAGTGATTGATTAGGTGTTTTTTAACAGATCTAAGTTATTAAATTAGTCTATCCAATCTAGGATTACTTAATGGAGCTGCATTGAATGGGGAATTTTCTCATGTATCCTGTGCTGGGTCTTCAAAGCTTCTGTTGTAAATGATCTGTAAGTTATCTGCTGATGTTTTCATGGCAAACTATTGTGCAAGTCTAAACTGATCATCGTGAATCCTCATTCTCCAGTCGTATCGCCTTCATTACCAGACTCCCCCTTCACACATTTTCAACTAGTGCCTCAGTAAGTTTTCAGGAAATGACTGACTTCTGTGTAGAAAATGTGTGTCTGGCAGGACTTAGAACCAGTGGGGAACAGTGGGGAACAGTGGGAAAGATGATCAAATAACACAGAATAAAATCACTGTATTTTGGGAGCTAAGCTGCTATTTTAATGAATAATGCTCATTAGGAATAAGCCTCAGGAGCATTGCATTTTACATCTGCTTCTGTGTGTGATGACTCACGCTGCATTAAAACCATAAGGCAGAAGAACAGAATTAGGCCATTTGGCCTACCAAATCTGCGACACGATTCAAAGTTCAAAGTACATTTATTAAAGAAGTTTGTATGCTATAGACAACCTTGAAATACTTCTCCTTAAAAGTAGCTACCAAACAAAAAACCCAATAGAATTCTTTAAAAAAAGACCATCATATACCCAATGTGCAGAAAAAGAAACAAACTGTGTAAAAAATAACACGAAGCAAATAACATTCAGAACTGAAGATCTCAAAAGTGAGTTCACAGCCATGAAGCCTGTCACAGCCATTCCAGGAGCCTCAGTCCACAGCCTCAGTTCATTGCAGAGACAGGTAAACCTTGCGGAGCTGTGAGTTGAACACTGGCCCATCCCTGTCACCCTGACCTTTTCAATCTGCTCCAGCATTTAAACTGGCCAAACATCTCGTTATTTCTCATTTTTGGACTCAGCCCTGCTGCTCTGATATGCTTTTGGGCCCGGGTCCTGCGGCCTCAATTTGGCCCATACCCGACCTTTCCAATCTGGCTTGGTGCTTACATCGGTCAGACCCCAGTTTGTTACTTGCTCTCGGGCCTCGGCCCTGCAACCTCACCTGTACCTCGCCTCAGTTCTGCTGCTTCAAATCGGCTCTAAGTCCGCTCCTGTAACGGCCAGTCATTGGCCTGTTCCCCGTTCTTGGGCCCGGGCTCCGCCATCTCGACTTGGCCAATACACGCCACGCCACAAGTGTCCTGCAACATCGGGTCTTCAGTTTACACCATAAAAATGCAGGTGGTACAGACAGTTTAAAAGCTTAACTCCGAAGGGGAAGTTACAGGTTATTGATCGCAGTGATTGTTTTTGAGAAATAGTGTGATTATTAAATAACTACTTTATTTTTGCTGCCAGCAAGTCATTGTTGTGCTTCACCAGTGCTCTTCCATCATGACGGATTTATTTTCCCGCTTCTCCTGACTTCTCCCCATAAACGTTGATTCACTTGCTAATTAAGAAATGATCAACCGCAGATTTGCTAATTAAGAAACTATAAACTTACTGTCATAGATAGGTATGAATTCCATAGTTTCACCACCCGCTGGCTAAAGAAATTCCTCCTTATCTCTGTTCTAAATGGATGGCCCTCTATTCTGAGCCTGCGCTGTCTGATCTTAGACTCCCCCACTATTGGAAGCATCCTCTCCAAATCCACTCTAACTAGGCCTTCCAATATTTGGTAGGTTTCAT
The DNA here is from genome assembly GCF_963921235.1 of Mobula hypostoma. Taxonomy (NCBI): domain Eukaryota; kingdom Metazoa; phylum Chordata; class Chondrichthyes; order Myliobatiformes; family Myliobatidae; genus Mobula; species Mobula hypostoma. The sequence continues at coordinate 57,762,987 of NC_086107.1, forward strand.
TGAGATCCTCTTCATCCTTCTGAACTTCAGCGAGTACAGTCCCAGAGCTATCAAATGCTCCACTTGCATCATCTCTTTCATTAATGGAATCATCTGCGAACTTGGCCACAATGCCATCAATCCCATCATTAACGTTTAATGTAAAAAGTAGCTGACCAAACGCTAACTCTTGCGGAACACTACTAGTCACTGGCAGTCAACCAGAAAAGATCCTCTTTATTCTTGCTTGTTGCCTTCTGCCAGTCAGCCAATCTTCTATCCATGCTAGTATCTTTCTTGTGCCTTGTTTAGCAGCCTCATGTGCAGCGCATCATCAAAGGCCTTCTGAAAATCCAAGTAATAACATCCTCTGATGCTCCCTCATCTTGCTTGCCTGTTACTTCTGCAAAGAACACCAACGGATTTGTCAGAAAAAATTTCTCCTGAAGAAAATCATGCTGAGTTCAGCATATTTTATGTGTTTCAAGTACTCCAAAGCCTCATATTTAATAGGAGATCTGTGACAGTCTGTACATCAACAGACCAGGCTTTTACAACCTTTCCATCAGCCCACAACATCAAACAGAATGGACACAGACATCTGTCTGCATTGTATGCTTCCTCAAGGTGTAGGCATTCCTTAACTACACTTGTAGCCTTGGAGAGAACTTGCTGACAATTTCCTGCCAGGACCACCTGTCTGTAGCCCTGGAGGTTCTCTGTCAGGGTGGCCTTATTAAATAATACGATCCACCTGTTTTTCAAGGTTCTTATCAATAAATCAAAGGTCATGTGCCCTTGGGAATCAAAGAGGCAACCGCAGTATAATAAGAATTAGATTCTTGTGTCTGGAAGGTGGTTGTTTTGTGCATGTGCATTTGTGCATTTTAATTTGCCCAGCAAACATTCAGCTATTGATTTAGGTGTTGGAACCAGTGAGAAATGTCACCAGCAATGTTCATAATTTCTGAAAGAAAATCGCATTACCTGACAATATCAAGCAACAATGCTGAATTTTATGATCTTCTACATTTCCTTTAAAAAACCATTACAGTGCCATGTCATGATATATCCTAACACCTAGAAATGGATTTCTAATTCTAACCAGATCAGTTCGTATGAGGCAGTTTAATTTGCAGAGAAAATTACTGCCAGGATTTGAGGATTTGAGTTAAAACGGAAGGTTGTTATAGGTTAGGACTTAGAAGAGTGAAGGGAGATCTTTTAGAGATATACACAATTATGAGGAGTACTGATGGGGTGAATGCATGCAGGCTTTTTCTCCCAATACTGGATGAGACAAGAGCTAGACATCAGAGGTTTTAGGTGAAAAATTAAATATTTATCAGTGGGGGACACTAGGATGTGAGGGCACAGCCTCAATACAAGGAGGTCCCTTTAGAATAGAGATGAGGAGGATTGAGGAGGGGGGTGAATCTGTGGAATTCAACACCACAGATTGCTGCCGAGACCAAGTCATTGAGTATATTTATAGCAGAGGTTGATAGGGTCTTGATTAGTAAGGGTGTTAAATTTTATAGGGAGAAGGTAAGAGAATGGGGTTGAGAGGAATAATAAATCATCCATGATGGAGCAGAGTCAATGGGCCGAATGGCCTAATTCTGCTCTTACGTCTAATGGTTTTTTTCAAACCTGAGGGAGAACTTCTTCACTCAGAGGGTGGTGTGAGTGTGGAATGAACTGCCAGCGGAAGTGGTGATTATGGCTTCAATTGCAACCTTTAATAGTAATTTGGATAGGTACATGGATGAGGGTGGTATGGTGAGCTATGGTGCGAATAGACCATAAGACCATAAGACCATAAGACAAAGGAGCAGAAGTTGGCCATTCGGCCCATCGAGTCTGCACCACCATTTTATCATGATCTGATCCATTCTCCCATTTAGTCCCACTCCCCCACCTTCTCACCATAACCTTTGATGCCCTGACTACTCAGATACCTATCAATCTCTGAATAGATAGGATTAGAATGAAGAAACACAAGTTGGCATTATCTAGATGGGCCAAAGGGCCTGTTTGTGTATTGTAGCACTCTGTGACTCTATGTGATTCAATGGGGCAAAATGTAATGTCTCTGTTGATATTGATGTTACTTTGTCACGCTGATAGATTAATTGATTATTGTAGTCTCTTGCTATATTTGATGAATGCAGTCCTTAGAAGGTTTGAAGCCCTGGCTAGAAGGTGTACAGTGCTACCAAATGACATTGCACGTCCCACTTAGACCTGAGCTCTTCCATGCTGTCTGATTATCTACGTGATTCAGAGTTGTTACACCAGCTGATGCTGGCTAAGCTGGGTAAGAGCTGCCTGCCACTAGTTTCATAGCTCATCATTACTAAATATTGAATGTACTATTTGTATGTATGTGCTTGATGATGTTTAAGTAATTTAAGCCAAATTTTAATGCTAGCTCTCCTTTGATGCTCTCTGGTGCAGTGCTGTTCTATCTTTGATAGGCGGGCACACGCTATTCACAAATAATACCTTAGCAGCATCATCTGCTATTGGTAAACCTTACCTGAATAACCAGTTTCTGCCTTGAATTATGTCTCCTGTTAATTTTACATGTTTTGTACAACTCATTCTATTCATAACTATGCAGTTTCTGCTTTCATAGTCATTCATCACGGAGATAGGCACTTGCTCCAACTGCTGACCAAAATGCTCTGTCCAAACTGATTCCATTTTCCAGTGCTTGGCCCATAACCTTCTAAACTTTTCCCATCAATGCATCTGTCCAAGCTTTTAGTGTTTATTGCACCTGCCTCAACGCCTTCCTTTGACAGCCCAGTCCACATACAGTAGATACCATCCTTCGTGTAAAATCAAGCATTGCCCCTCAAGTTCAAAGTTCAAAGTGAATTTAATATCAAAGCGCATACTGCACATTTCACCATACACAACTGTTCCTGAGCTTGGTGGTGTGGGTCTTGAGGCTCTTCCACCTTCTTCCTGAAGAGAGCATGGTCTAGGTGAGGCGGGGGTGGGGGGGGGGGGAAGTTCCTTGATGAGAGATGCTGCTTTCCTGTGACAATACTCCATGTAGATGTGTGCAATTGAGGGCATTCCCTATAATCGACTGGGCTGTATCCATTACTTTTTGTTGGATTTTCCATTCAAGGGCATTGGTGTTTCTATACCAGGCTGTGACGTAATCTACCATGATGTCAATAAACTCTCCACTACGCACCTATGGAAGTTTGTCAAAGTTTTAGATGTCATGCTGAATCTTCGCAAACTTCTAAGGAAGTAGAAGTGCTGCTGTGTTTTCTACATAATGACCTTTAGGTGCTGGGCCCAGGACAGATTCTCTGAAATGATAACACAGAGGAATTTAAAGTTGTTGACTCTTTCCATCTCCAATGAATACTGGCTCATGGTCTTCCAGTTTCCTCTTCCTGAAGTCAACAATCAGCTCCTTGGTCTTGCTGATATTGAGAGAGAGGTTATTGTTGTGGCACCACTAATCCAGATTTTCAGTCTTCTTCCTATATGCTGATTCGTCACTACCGTTGATTTGCCAAAAACAGTGATGTCTTCAGCAAACTTAAATATGGCATCAAAGCTGTGCTTAGCCTCATAGTCATGTGTGTAAAGTACAGGGGGCTAAGCAGGAAGCCTTGTGGTGCACTTGTGCTGATTGAGATTGTGGAAGAGATTATGTTGCCAGTCCAAACATACTGGGGTCTGCAAGTGAAGAAATCGAGGAACCAATTGCTCAAGGAGATATTGAGGTCAAGGTCTTGAAGCTTTGAGGGGACGATAATAATGAATACTGAGCTGTAGTCAATAAAGAGCATCCTGATGTATGCATGTTTGCTGTCTAGATGTTCCAGGGTTGAGTGAAGAGCCAAAGAAATGGCATCTGCTGTGGACCTGTTGTGATGGTAGGCAATTTGAAGTGGATGCAAGTCATTTCTCAGGCAAGAGTAATATGGTTCATCACCAACCTCTCAAAGCACTTCATCAGAGAGGATGTAAATGCTACTGGATGATAGTCATTGAGGCAGGCTGTCAAGTTCTTCTCAGGCACTGGTATAATTGAGGTCTGCTTGAAGCAGGTGGGTACCTCAAACTGCTGAAGTCAGAGGTTAAAGATATCGGTGAACACTACAGCCAGTTGATAGCAGAGGTCTATAGTACTCAGCCTCGTACCCCACCTGAGTTAGATGCTTTCTGTGGGTTCATCCTCCTGAAGGATTATTTCATGTCTGCCTCAGAGACTGAAATCATAGGGTCATCATGGACTGTGGAAGTTTATGAAGGCTTTTCCATGTTTTGACAGTCAAAGTGAGCAAAGAAAACATTGAGCACATCAGGGAGTGAAGCCTTGTGGTCACCAATGTTGCTTAGTTTCACTTTGTAAGAAGTAATAGCATTCAAGCCCTGACACAGCTGTCGAGCATCCTTCAGTAATTCAAGTTCAGTCTGGAACTGCCACTTCACATATAAGATGGCTTTCCAGAGATCCTCTTCAAGTTAATCTTTTTAAGTTCTTCTTATATCTTTCCTTTCTCACCTTAAACCTATATCATCTAATTCTTTATACCCCAGCTCTGAGAAATAGACAGTGCATATACCCATCATGATTTTATACATCTCTTTGTCAGTCTTCTACACTTTAAACAATAAAGTCCTAGTCTGTCCAATAACTCACTCTAACTTTTTTTGTGCATATGGAGTACCCAAAAATTTTCACTACTTCAAGTGTAGCTTGTCCAGTTACTCCGCATGTAAATGATCTGCTTTAAAAATCAGATGGTGTATGATATGTTTTGCTAAGTAATTTCAGAGTGCCTGGACTTGATATTGTTGTCATATATAATTATTGATAATGCTTCTTTGGTGGTCTGGCCTTAACAGTCACAATTTATTTATGACATTGTTGGTTAAGTACACTCATTCCAGAATAACTCTTGTTTAAATTAGGTTGGCCTTTAAGATTTGTCTGAATACCCCACTCCCCTCCCCCAAACACCTGGCTGTCTCCTTGGAGAATCTCCATTGCCCAATTGCAAAAAGCATGTGGTATTTTGGGTAGTGTTCTTAACCAGTCTGTCCAGTCCCTTTGATGCCCTGCAAGCACTTTTCCGCTGCCTGCTGTAATTATAGTGCACATTCTTGAAGAAGCAGCACTCTTTTATAGTTGATTGCTTGCACCATGCAATGTTGGCCCCTGTGAAGGGCCAGCTGCTAAGATCGCAGTTGCTGGAACTTATAAGGATTGAACAGAGTAGGTCTGCACAGAAACTGACAAGAGTATGATGTTTTATAGGGAAACCTAGCCATGATATTCTGGGAACTTACCCTTAAAAGATCGTATTTTTCAATAGGGCCTCTAAAAACAAACTTTAGGGTGGTACTTAATTTAACACCATTAACAAAAGTAGTCTAACAATTTCCAGGCACTCTGTTCATGCAGTTAAGTTGGAAAATAATAAGTCAGCTGAAGTGGACACAAACTGAGGTGTCAATATATGATTGTTAATATCCATACCTTCCTCCGAGGCTTGTGATGATGATCATCATCACCCATTGTCCTTCGAGACAGATGGATGCCAACCACCAATATCAAGGTCTAGCTTTCTGATGCTGCCAGCTGTCAGACCTTGATGGTAACATGCTTATTTTGACACAGTAAGAAGCCATTCAGTCTATCAAGCTCACCATGCTTACTCTCAGCAGGCATTCCTATCAGTCCCATTCTATTACATAGAAACACAGAAAGCATACAGCACAATACAGGCCCTTCAGCCCACAAAGCTGTGCCAAACATGTCCCTACACTAGAACTACCTGGGCTTTACCTATAGCCCTCTATTTTTCTAAGTTCCATGTAGCTATCCAGGAGTCCCTTAAAAGACCCTATCATTTCCTCCTCCACCACCGCTGCTGGCAGCCCATTCCACGCGCTCGCCACTCTCTATGTAAAAAACTTACCCCTGACATCTGCTCTGTACCTACTTCCAAACACCTTAAAACTATGCCCTCTCATGCTAGCCATTTCAGCCCTGGGGAAAAGCCTCTGACCATCCACACAATCAATGCCTCTCATTATCTTGTACACCTCTATCAGGTCACCTCTCATCCTCTGTCGCTCCAAGGAGAAAAGGCCGAGTTCACTCAGCCTATTCTCATAAGGCACGCTCCCCAATCCAGGCAACATCCTTGTAAATCTCCTCGGCACCACCACATTTTGTGTATGTTATTCTGGATTTCCAGCATCTCTTGAGTTTACTGTTCTGTAGCCCTGTAAATTGTTTTCTCAAATGTCCAACAACTTACCATTTTGATTTTTTTTTGCCACGCCACACTAAGCAGCAGTTTGCAGTAGTCAACGATCTAAGCAACATGCCTTTGGGGTGTGGCAGAATAAGGAACATCCTGAGGAAATCCAGTAGTCATGGGTTGAGATGAGAAACTTTAAATCTGGGTCTGTGGAGCTGTGAAACAGAAATACCTGCTGTTGTGTTGTGCCTGTGCTGGCTGGTGGTGTACTGGCATCAGCACTGGACTTTGAGGCAGACGGCCCTGGGTTTGAATCTGGACGGCCTCTTGCACGTTTTCTGGGTTGGCTGTCAAGCTAGAAACTCAGCCTCGTAAATAACAGACAAGTGTGAAGGAAGCTGCAAAAAATGCTACCCAAGGTGTGAAAAGGAACATCGATGTGAATGTGAATGAAGTCACCAGGGTTCCACTGAAACTGGTGGATACAGAAGTTTTTATTTGCCAGAACATGCTGCTATCATACTGGAGACACTCTTGGAAGACACCTCCCTGATCCAAAATTACATGATAGTTTTATGTGCTAAAGTCAAAGATAACAACAGGACAGTTCTATAACTACAATGCTTCCTTTAAATTACTTATAATTTTCAAACACCTCCATCTTCACACCAACACTCCAGACACTCAAAATGAATGCTAATCACTTGTATCTGAGCTGCATTCAGATCTGAAGACTGGGAATGAAGGGGTTAATATATCAGGAGCGTTTGGCAGCTTTGGGCATGTACTCACTGGAATTTAGAAGCATGCGGGGGGATCTCATTGAAACCTACCGAATGTTGAAAGGACTAGATAGGGTGGTTGTGGAGAGGGTATTTCCTATGGTGGGGGTATCCAGAACTAGAGGGCACAGCCTCAAAATTGAGAGGCAACCCTTTAGAACAGAGGCAAGGAGGAATTTTTTTTAGCCAGAGAGTGGTGAATCTGTGGAATTCTCTGCCACAGACTGCGGTGGAGGCCAAGTCCATGCGTATATTTAAGGTAGAAGTTGATCGTTTTCTAATCGGTTGGGGCATCAAAGGATATGGCAAGAAGGCAGATGTATGGGGTTGAGTGGGATCTAGGGTCAGCTATGATGGAATGGGGGAACAGATTTAATGGGCTGAATGGCCTAATTCTGCTCCTATGTCTATGGTCTTATGACTGAGATCAACATTTCTATACTCCATAACTCCAGAATACAGTTGAAGTCAGAAGTTTACATACACCTTAGTCAAATACATTTAAATTCAGTTTTCCACAATTCCTGACATTTAATCCTAGAAAACATTCCCTGTCTTAGGTCAGTTAGGATCACTACTTTATTTTAAGAATATGAAATGTCAGAATAATAGTAGAGAGAATGATTTATTTCAGCTTTTATTTCTTTCATCACTTTCCCAGTGGGTCAGAAGTTTACATATACTTTGTTAGTATTTGGTAGCATTGCCTTTAAATTGTTTAACTTGGGTCAAACGTTTTGGGTAGCCTTCTACAAGCTCCTCACTGTTGCTAGAATTTTGTTCCATTCCTCCAGACAGAACTGAGTCAGGTTTGTAGGCCTCCTTGCTCACACATGCTTTTTCAGTTCTGCCCACAAATTTTCCATCGGATTGAGGTCAGAAAATGACGTCAAGTCTGGTTCATCCTTGGGAGCAATTTCCAAATGCCTGAAGGTACCACGTTCATCTGTATGAACAATAGTACACAAGTATAAATACCATGAGACCACGCAGCCGTCATACTGCTCAGGAAGGAGACCCATTCTGTCTCCTAGAGATGAACGTATTTTGGCACGAAAAGTGCAAATCAATCCCAGAACAACAGCAAAAGACCTTGTGAAGATGCTGGAGGAAACAGGTAGACAAGTATCTATATCCACAGTAAAACAAGTCCTATATCGACATAACCTGAAAGGCTGCTCAGCAAGGAAGAAGCCACTGCTCCAGAACCGCCATAAAAAAGCCAGACTACAGTTTGCAAGTGCACATGGGGACAAAGATCTTACTTTTTGGAGAAATGTCCTCTGGTCTGATGAAACAAAAATTGAACTGTTTGGCCATAATGACCATCGTTATGTTTGGAGGAAAAAGGGTGAGGCTTGCAAGCTGAAGAACACCATCACAACCATGAAGCATGGGGGTGGTAGCATCATGTTGTAGGGGTGCTTTGCTGCAGGAGGGACTGGTGCACTTCACAAAATAGATGGCATCATGAGGAAGGAAAATTATGTGGATATATTGAAGCAACATCTCAAGACATCAGCCAGGAAGTTAAGGCTAGGTCGCAAATGAGTCTTCCAAATGGACAATGACCCCAAGTATACCTCCAAATTTCTGGCAAAATTGCTTAAGGACAACAAAGACAAGGTATTGGAGTGGCCATCACAAAGCCCTGAACTCGATCCAATAGAAAATTTGTGGGCAGAACTGAAAAAGCGTGTGCGAGCAAGGAGGCCTACAAACCTGACTCAGTTACACCAGTTGTGTCTGGAGGAATGGAACAACATTCCAGCAACTTACTGTGAGAAGTTTGTGGAAGGCTATCCAAAACGTTTGACCCAAGTTAAACAACTTAAAGGCAATGCTACCAAATACTAACAAAGTATATGTAAACTGAAAGAAATAAAAGCTGAAATAAATCATTCTCTCTACTATTATTCTGATATTTCACAGTCTTAAAATAAAGTAGTGATCCTAACTGACCTAAGACAGGGAATGCTTTCTAGAATTAAATGTCAGAAATTATGAAAAACTGAGTTTAAATGTATTTGGCTAAGGTGTATGTAAACTTCTGATTTCAACTGTACATCCTAACACTGCTGTGCCACCATACCCACGCATACTGGGTGGATTTCGCGTGTTTGTAAAATGTTGTTTAGAAGGCAGAGTGCACGTTCCACCTTAGAAAGGTTAATGCTGATCCCTAATCAGGCACATTGTAGTTTTTACATGTTGTAGAATCTAACACACGGATGGAGATTGCCGGAGATCATTTCACTCAAACCTTTCAAACTGTTTGCTGCAGCTACCAGAAGAAATCGTACCAGTGCCAAAGTACACAGAAAGAAATGATTGATGTCTGCTTGCTTCAAACAGCAGGCGGGGCAAATTAGCTGGAATATGGATGTTGTTTTACAAATGCACAATGAACACTACTACCTATGTAGATGAACGATACAGGGCCACTGCTCATTCTGCTGACTCCACCTAAATTATTATGGCATGAAAAGTAAATGCTTATTTTGGAAGATTAGACATCAACATATCTAATGCCAGGTCTGGTTTTCTGGTTGCCTAGAATAGAGAATTACTTTGTGTAACACAAGTAGCAGTGGTTAGCTTTCCTCATCTGACATGTCATGCCCAAATCTGATGAGGTAATGATTGCCTGGAATTGTTTCCTTAACTGCTAGTTAGCATTGAAGGAAACTATAACAGTTGTATTGGGGAAGAAATAGATACTGGTTTAATATCATCCGGGCTGAAAACTTATTTCAAAATTTGCTATTGTGCCTTAAACAAAACTTGAGAATGTCAGCAGTGGGGGAAAACTTGAAGCCAAGCAAACATAAAGCATTGTGTTTGGGAGTTAATTATTTCAGTCCTAAATCTGTTGGGAAGTACCATGACAATTCCATATAAAATGTTCTGGTTAGATTCTGGAGCTCCCACCTAGCTGCGCTGTTGGAGCTGCATCATGAAGCAAGTTAGATAAGTTGAGTTGGAAGGGTAGCTCAATACAATCAGGGCATTGTATGATTGCCTGTAAATTGTGTCCTTGCTAAAAGTTCAGTAAAATTTGGCTGCATAGTTCTTATTCATCTTCACTCTGCTATTAATTATAGAGAAAAAATCATATTCATTCAAGCCAAGTACAACAGAGGATTAATATGGCAGTTTCCCACTGGATATGACAGTTAAGTTGACCACCTCCAACTTCAGAGTGTAACAATAGCTCCCATATAGTTCAAGTTCAAGTTTAATTGTCATTTGACCAAACATGAATACCCTTGAATACAGCCAAATGAAACAGCTTTACTCCAGGGCCAAGGTACAAAACACAGTACCAACAGCCAACAACAGTCATAGAGCACATATAAGATATAGCAAATGACAATAGTAATAGCAAACATGAGTAATTCTGTGTGTGTGGCAACAGTACTAGGATGGAAGAGGAGAACAGATAATTTTTTTCTTAGTGGGGCAGTGATGGAGATGAATTAGGACTAATGTTGGGTGAGGATAACAGTTAAGAACTGCACTGCTGAAAAATTAACGATCAATGCTCGGGGAGAATCAATCTTTGGGGGGAAATTAGCAACTGGGGCTTATATTTGGTGAAGGCGGCAGGTAAGGCTGTGCCGATCAGCTAATGACTTGTGCAATCATTTCACGTCAGTCATCAGCTAAGTGATTGAAGGCTTCATCAATAATGCTGCCCAGCAACATTTACTTGCCTTTCTCCTCCTTCCCATTTCCTAGTGTGGTTTTTATCAGGGCCAGACCTCATCACAGCCTAGATACCAATATGTACCATAGAACTAAATTCCAAATATGCTAATAGTGGCTGCATTTGACTGATGTGAGACCAAGAAACCCCGGTTATTGGCAATCAATGGGTAAAAACTCATTGATTAAATCCTGAAGACAGTAATGGCTGTTAGTGGCCAGTTACTGACAGCACTCCTTTATAGTAGATTTCTTCCTTCCAGAAACAGGGATGTTTGCTGATGATTGTACTGTGTTCAATTCATTTGCTGCAAAATCAGCAAGAGAACCAATCCATGCAGTAAGACCTAGACATCATTTGAGCATAGGTTAATAAATGACAAGGAAAGTATGTACTATAAAAATGGCAGGAAATGACAGTCACCTGCAAGGGAGAGTCTCAGCACCAATCCTTGATATACAGTAGCATTGTCGTGATGAGTCTTGAACAATGAATACATCCTGGAGGTCACCATAAATCAGAAGCTCAGTTAACGAACCATGTAAATGCTGTGGCTCAAGGAGCATTTTAGAAGCTGAGTAATTTGCTATCTGAGAACTGAAAGCTTTCTTTCACCAATACAAGCACAAAGTAGGAGTGTGATGGAATACAGTCCACTTGGCCAAATGAGTGCAGCTCCAACAGCTGACTTCTAAATACTTCTTTCCTCCACCATGACAACACAATGGTTACAGAATGCATTGGTCTTACTGAGACTACTCCCACAGTGCTTTAAAACTGTGACTCCTACAGTAGGACGGACAGAGGCAGCAGGGACGTGGGAGCAACACCAGCTTTAGAAATGCTCTACAAGATGTACACCATTCTGATTTGAAAATACCTTGTCAGTCTTTCAGTATTACTGACTTCTCTACCCACTCTATTGTGGTAAAAACCTTCTCAAGAAGAACCTGCAACAGTTCAAGAAGTTAGTTCGCCACCACTTTCTCAAGGGTAAATATATATAGGCATGGCAGTTGAAGGTTATACTTTTCATCCTGTTGGGAAAGTGTTACTTACTGTCTGATCCAGTGGCCATGTCTGCATATATATGGAGCCAAAAAAACAAAATATGGAGGGAGGAGAGGATGGTGGCGCGATGCAGCGCACGTTGCTGTTCCGAATGATATTGTATGTGTTAACTAGGGGGCCGTGCACAATCCTGATTTGATGGAGACAGCTGTGAGTAGCACGGAGGAACTCCTAAAGAAACTTCTGAAATGCCCGCTTCGCTGCCGCTGCTACTGTGTGATCAAGAATCTCCGGAGGGGAAGGCCCCAATTCCTCAGCTTTGGCTATTGCCTGTTGCTGGGGCCGGGGTTGAAACACTCGGCAGAGATGGTGCTCGGTGCTCAGTGTCAGAGAGCTGGTCGGAGGCTCGGAGTTTTCGGACGGACTCGGAGTCGGACTGTGGTCGGATGTTTCCAGTATGCTGCATCAGCAAGTTTGCAGCGCTGGAGGTTCACCGTCTGTGTGAGATGATGGGACTTTCGAGAGACTTTCAGATTTTTTACCGAGCCCATGGTCTGTCCTTTATCAAATTATGGTATTGCTTTGCACTGTTGTAACTATATGTTATAATTATGTGGTTTTTGTTAGTTTTTAAGTTGGTTTGTCATGTGTTTCTGTGATATCATTCTGGAGAAACATTGTATCATTTCTTAATGCATGCATTACTAAATGACAATAAAAGACGACTGCGCTTCCCCATAATCTAATCTAATCTAATCTGATTAATTACTCCATCCCTTTCTGTCCATATGATTATCCCTTGATGCAATTTACTTTTTTTGCCACAGTGATCTTGTCTGTTACACTCATGTACCCAGTAACGTGGCAAGCTTGAACCATAAGGGCACTTTGAGAAAGTGAAATTTTGTGCATTGTGATTCCAGGTTTATTGCTGTGCTGCGTGCTATAGTGTTAGAGCCGGCCGGCCTTTGTTGATTTTGTGTTTGCAGTATAGCACATTCCTCATTCTGTTCTCACTAGTATGACAGGACAGGTTGGCAATGCTGATTCTCCCGCTAACCTTGCCCCTTTGCCCGGTTAGTCACTCCTCCTCATTCTTTCCCTTGTCCAGTTTCCCCAGTAGTTCACACACTTTGCCCTCCCATTCTGCAGTTCTTGGGAGTTCACCATTTACACACCCCAAAAGTAAAACAATTGCAAGCTTGGCTAATCAAAAACAATCCCTTCAGTTAGTGTGCTCTAATGGTTTATAACTCATAAAAATAAGGATTCTAGACACAGGCATTCCAAACAGTTTCATTTATTTTCACTCATACCGTTACATCGGTCTGCAGACAGCAGAAGAGCTCCAAAAGACCCGAAGGACAGTTTGAGGCATCCGAAGATAATGCCTGGGTTAGTGGGAGCAGGACCACTACACCCTACTCAGGCAACACCACTGGTGGGGAGACATGATTCTTTTATATTCCCAGGAATCCTGGGAACCTTCCAGTCTCCCAGATGGCCACATCTGTGCCAGGTACACCGAGATGCAGCTTCTGAGAGACCGTGTATTAGGGATCTGGAGCTGCAGCTTGATTACCTACAGCTTATTAGGGAAAGTGAGCAGGAGATAGACAGGAGCTACAGGGAGTTAGTCACCCCGAGGCTGCAGGGGTTAGGCAAGTGGGTGACTGCCAGGGAAGGGATGACAAGAGCTCAGATAGTAGAGAGCACCCCTGTGGCCAGCCCCCTCAGTAATCGTTGTCTCATTTTAGATGCTGTTGAAGGGGGCGGGGGGTGACCTGACAGAGGACGACCATGGTGATTGGGTCTCTGGCATTGAGCCTGGTTCCGTGGTGCAGAAGGGAGAGAAGAAGATGAGTAATGAGGTAATCATAGGGGATTCCATAGTGAGGGGGACAGACAAGAGGTTCTGTCAGCCTGATAGAGATACCCGCATGACATGTTGCCTCCCAGGTGCCAGGGTACGGGATGTCTCAGATCGGGTGCAGAGTATTCTGAAGGGAGAGGGTGAACAGCCAGAAGTCTTGGTACACGTTGGTAGCAATGAGATAGGTAGAAAAAGGGAGGAGGTCCTGAAGAGAGAATTCATGGAGTTGGGTAGAAAGCTGAAAAGCAGGACCTCCAGGGGAGTAACCACAAGATTGCTGCCTGTGCCACGTGCTAACGAGCGCAAGAATGGCATGATCAGGCATATTGTTGCATGGCTGAGAGACTGGTGTAGGGGGCAGGGCTTTGGGTTCGTGGATCATTGGGGCCTGTTCTGAAAGAGGTACGACCTGTACAAAAAGGACGGGTTACATCTGAACCCAAAGGCGTCCAATAACCTAGCAGGCAAGTTTAATAGAGCTGTTTGGAAGGGTTTAAACTAATTTGGCAGGGGGATGAGAACCAGATGATAGGGCTGAGGAAGGGGAAGACAGAAATAAATCAAAGATAGCGTGCAACAGAGATGATACAAAGGACAGGCAGGAGATGAGGCATTAATCACAGCCAGTGGGATGAGTTACAGGGTAATAGAGGTGTGGTGCAGTTAAAAAGCAACAAATACTGGACTGAAAATGTTATATTTGATTGCACGCAGCATAGGAAATAAAATGGATGATCTTAAAATTCAGCTAAGGATTGGTAATTATGATAATGTGGCCATCTCTGAAACTTGGCAAAAGGATGGCTGCCATGGGAGCTGAACATCCAAGGATATACAGTGAATCAGAAGGATAGATTAGTAGGCAGAGGGGGTGGTGTGGCCCTGTGTATAAGAAATAATATTAAATCATTAGAAAGGGATGACATAGAATAAGAAGGTGTAGAGTATCTATGGGTTGAGTTAAGAAATCGCAAAGGTAAAAGGACCCTAATGGCAGTTGTATACAAGCCTCCAAACAGCAGCCGGGATATGGATTACAAATGTTACGTACCCCGTAACTGGGTTGCAAACCAGCAGAAATGGATCACTCAGCTGGAGTCTGGATTACTAGAACTAAGAAAGTTTTATTAAAGAAACAAGCAACACAGTACTCTAATCAAAAGGATAATGAATGCAACAGTTCAGCAATGATAAACAGACATGTACACAGAATTAAGATAACAGGATCAATCAAGCTCTATAGTTGTCTAGGGGTAAATAACCAGTTTCAAAGTGACGCAAAGTTCAGTTCAATTTAGTTCAGTTCAGTTCGCAGTAATCACTGCCGTGGGAGATGGACAGTGGGGGGAAGGAGAGAGAGAACAAAACGAATGAATATTCAAACGGCTTCCTCACACAGACCTTCGATATTCTTCGCAGTCAGCTTTCGTGCGAGCCCTTTGTGATGTCTTCTGAGGTCACCAACCGTGACCCCTCCGTTTCCAGATACGATCGTTTCTCTGCGGTGAACCTGGCACCCAGGCAAGGGTGGACACACACCAGGTTCCCGCTGATCGTGGCTTTCCACCCTGTGCGTCTATGGCTTGATCCCGCGACCAGCTGTCCAAAACTTCCCACCGACTTGTGGGAGACGCACCGCTTCCAGGGTCTCGTTACCTCGGGGTGTTGTGTGTGTCCTGCCTTAGCGAACCTGTCCCTTTTTATCCCCCTGCTGGGGTATCGCCTGTCCATCACTTCAAACAGTTCAGGGTTCAAAGGGGGATCCAATCTTGACAGCTCTCCTTCCGTTACTCTCTCCCGTCCCTTCATTAACATCTCCAAATGCTGCTCCATTGTTTTCCTTATCTCTCTTTCTCCTGAAGACAGGTGGCAGACCAACTGCTGATCCCACTGGTGCCAGCCCAGGCCAGCTAACATCTTAATTTATGTGTATTCTCATCACACTTCCCACCCTTAAGGATTTTTACCAGGGTAAAAATTACAAACATGAATACATTATTTGATACACACAAATATACATCTTTATCAGGTATTTGGCTAATACAGCAAATTTGAAGTTGTCAACACCTGACAGACAGTCAGCCATCACATTTTCTGTTCCTTTTATATGTGTTATTAATAATCCCTTAGACCAGGATCCAACTTAGCAAACTTCATAGTGGCCAAAAACACTGATAAATTGCGATCAATGTAACCTCTCATTGGGTTTCGTCCCGGACCACAATAACAAGGGTTGTCCCATTCCGACTTAGTTTTCTCTCGCAAGGGCTTAGTAGGAGGAGGAGGGGTAGTAACCGCAGAGTTATTGCAAAACTTCCTACAGTACCCCACCATCTCCAAGAGCCTTCTGAGGGCCCTCTTGTCTGTCGGGGGTGGGATGTCAGAGATAGTCTGCACTTTAGCTTGCATCGCTGCCAGCTGCCCCTGTGTCACCACAATTCCCAGGTAAGTGACCTTCATGTGGCCGACCTCATTTTTTTCAAGGTTCACTATCAAGCTGGCTTCAGACAGCCGTATTACATAGCCAATACACACCTCTGTGTTCGTCAGCCCTTTCGTCACTGAATTATTCATTCTATAGGATCATTGCTCGCTAGGCTAGCCTAGCGTAACAAACACCACCCAATGTCCCAGTTCTTTGCATCGCCTCGGGACAATCAAACACACGTGTGCGAGTCGTTTAATTACTTCTCCTAAAGAGTCGCTTTGTTCGGGGATTAAGGGAGAGACCTTATCAACAGCGCTGGCCAAAACAATAGCCTTCTTCCATCTGGTCGATACCATACTCATCTTTTCAAAATGTTTTTTTTCTCTTATCAGGGAGACCCTAGCTTCATTGATTTCCGCGCTAACACCGACTAGGTTTGTTAGCATATCAAAAGCCTGTGACCGTCTCAGTTCGCGTCTGCCATGATCAATAACATCCTTCCTCCTGGGCAGCTAGTAAACCTCTTTCATGATTCCACCAACTGTTTCCTCCAGCACCGCAAAATGTCCACTGGGGGGTACCTTGTGGGCCAGGTTAAAAATCTCATCCCCATAACTCATTTGCACCACCCCCCATTCCTCATCTGCGGGTACGGTACTTGGTTTCCCTTTCTTCCTTAGCACTTCTTCCTCCACACAATAGCCTACTGGTTCCCTTGTTAATTCTGCGTCAGAAGGAGCTGTCTCCGCCAAAACCATCAGCCCCTCGTCTCGCTCCTGTGCCTGTATAAAGTCCTTCCTGGCTAATGCTAAGTCTGCCTCAGCCCCCTCACCTCCTCTTGTTTCACTACTCTCCTTCTTTTCACTTTCTACCCCCTTCTTGTATAAGGCTGGCAGAAACGTCTCAGCTACATTTACTACCGCAGTCCCATGATGAACCTGTGAGTCCATGGGCGGGGCCTCAATGCTGGCAGGCTGACCTGTCAATCTCACGGCTGGGAACACAATTCCCCCGGCGAGGTCATTACCGAACAAGACTTCCACGCCTTTCATCGGTAATTCGGGCCTCACCCCGATCGTGACTAGTCCAGAGACCAGGTTGCTTTGTAAGTGTATCTGGTGCAAAGGGACTGCCTCTGTCCCTTCCCCAATACCTTTGATCTTGACCTCCCCAGTCTGGGTCTCTGAGCTAAACTCTAATACACTCTTCAGTATCAGTGACTGACACGCTCCCGTGTCTCTCCAGATCCGCACTGGAACTGGTTTTAACCCCTCCTTCACTGACACCAATCTGGCCGAGATAAACCTCTCGCGCCCTTCCTGAACTTTGGCAGACCTGTCTTCCCCTAGAGGTTCGTTTACCAGCTCGATACAGCCAGTCAAAATCGCCGTTTTTCCTTTTCCCGTCTCCTTCTTTGGGGCAAAGCACCTGGACGCAAAGTGTCCGACTTTCCCGCAATTATAACAGACGACCCCAGGAGACTTCCTACCAGACTGCTCCCAGTCTATCTTATCCTTCTCACTAGTCCCCGGCTTACTTTCTGACTTTTCTGGCGGACTCTCCCCGCCGTCCTGACTACCCTTCTGGTAGCCTTTACTCGGGGCAAACTTCATTTTATGCGTCAACGCATACTCATCCGCTAACTTAGCAGTTGCGGCTAGCGTGGCTGCCTCTTTCTCATCTAGGTAGGGTCTCATACCCTCAGGGACACAACCTTCAAACTGCTCAATCAGGATCAGCTGTAGCAGTCTGTCATAATCCCCCTCTACCCCCTTCGAGGCGCACCAACGCTCACAATATGTCTGCATCTCACGGGCAAACTCTAAATACGTGCAGTCCCACTGCTTCCTCGCATTCCAGAACCTCTGCCGGTATGCCTCCGGGACCAACTCATAAATCCTGAGGATGGCCTCTTTCACCACCTCATTCCTCTGGGCATTTTCCACGGACAAAGCTGAGTAAGCTTGTTGGGCCTTTTAGTACACTCTGAAGCAAAATAGCCCACTTATCCCTCGGCCAGTCCTGACTTGTAGCAACTTTTTCGAAATGGAGAAAGTACCGATCCACGTCGGTATCGTCAAATGGGGAACCAGCCTAACCTCCTGGGTCGCCCAGAACCCTCCACCTTGGTTCGGCACGGGCCCCTGCTCTGCCCTTATCCTTAACTTCTCCAGCTCAAATTCTCTTTTCCTCTGTTTCTCCTCTCGCTCCAACTGTCTCTCTCTCTCTCTCTCCTGCCTTTCTAACTGCTTCTCTTTGTGTTCTAACTGCCGTACCCGGAACTCGTGCTCGAGTCTCAGTTTTTCAAGCTGCACCTGTACCGCGTCTCCAGCAGGTTTTTCAATAAACACCACCTCCAGCTCCCCTTGGGGAAACACACCTTTGGATACATAGTGCTCTACAATAGCTCTGTGTATCTCCTCTCTCCTCATTGTCGACTTCCCCTTAGCAAGATTCAACCGTTTGGCCACAGCTACCAATTCCGTTTTCCTGGCATCCTCTAATGCCTCCAAGGTCGGCGCCTTTATAAATTCCTCAGCCTCCATTTCTGCTGTTTGTCTTTTCTTTCTTTCGGGAATTTTAACCCAATCAATTTACTCCATCCAAATTTAGCGTTCAAAATCGCGGACGAGAACCCCACTTATGTTACATACCCCGTAACTGGGCTGCCAAACCAGCAGAAATGGATCACTCAGTTGGAGTCTGGATTACTAGAACTAAGAAAGTTTTATTAAAGAAACAAGCAACACAGTACTCTAATCAAAAAGATAATGAATGCAACAGTTCAGCAATGATAAACACACATGTACACAGAATTAAGATAACAGGATCAATCAAGCTCTATCGTTGTCTAGGGGTAAATGACCAGTTTCAAAGTGACGCAAAGTTCAGTTCAATTTAGTTCAGTTCAGTTCGCAGTAATCGCTGCCGTGGGAGATGGACAGTGGGGGGAAGGAGAGAGAGAACAAAACGATTGAATATTCAAACGGCTTCCACACACAGACCTTCGATATTCTTCGCAGTCAGCTTTCGTGCGAGCCCTTTGTGATGTCTTCTGAGGTCACCAACCGTGACCCCTCCGTTTCCAGATACGATCGTTTCTCTGCGGTGAACCTGGCACCCAGGCAAGGGTGGACACACACCAGGTTCCCGCTGATCGTGCCTTTCCACCCTGTGCGTCTATGGCTTGATCCCGCGACCAGCTGTCCAAAACTTCCCACCGACTTGTGGGAGACGCACCGCTTCCAGGGTCTTGTTACCTCGGGGTGTCATGTGTGTCCTGCCTTAGCGAACCTGTCCCTTTTTATCCCCCTGCTGGGGTATCGCCTGTCCATCACTTCAAACAGTTCAGGGTTCAAAGGGGGAGCCGATCTTGACAGCTCTCCTTCTGTTACTCTCTCTCGTCCCTTCATTAACATCTCCAAATGCTGCTCCATTGTTTTCCTTATCTCTCTTTCTCCTGAAGACAGGTGGCAGACCAACTGCTGATCCCACTGGTGCCAGCCCAGGCCAGCTAACATCTTAATTTATGTGTATTCTCATCACACAAATTACAGCAGCAGGTAGAAGGGCAATGTCATGATAATCGTTGTGGATTTTAACATGAAAGTGGATTGGGAAAACCAGGCCAGTACCGGACCTCAAGCAAGAGAATTTGTAGAATGTCTAAGGGATGGCTTTTTAGAAGAGCTTGTTGTTGAGTCCACTAGTGGATCGGCTGTGCTGGATTCGGTGTTGTGCAATGATCCGGAGGTGATAAGAGAGCTTAAGGTTAAGGAATCCTTAGGGTACAGTGATCAGAATATGATCAAGTTCACTTTCAATTTTGAGAAGGAGAAACTAAGGCATTAACAATGATCTTTCAAGAATTGATAGATTCTGGCATTGTACCGGATGACCGGAAAATTGCAAATGTTACTCCGCTATTTAAGAAGGGTGGGAGGCAGCAGAAAGGAAACTATAGACCTGTTAGCCCAACATCAGTGGTTGGCAAGTTGTTGGAATCGATTGTTAGGGATGAGATTATGGAATACCTGGAGGCACATGACAACATAAGCCAAAGCCAGCATGGTTTCCTGAAAGGAAAATCCTGCCTGACAAACCTATTGCAATTTTTTGAGGAAATTAAAAGCAGGGTAGACAAAGGAGATGCAGTAGATGTGGTGTACTTGGCCTTTGACAAGATGCCACACATGAGGCTGCTTAGAGCCCATGTAATTACAGTGGAGTTATTGGTATGGGTAGTGCTTTGGTTGATTGGGAGAAAACAGAGAGTGGAAATAAAGGAATCCTATTCTGACTGACTGCTAGTTACCAGTGGAGTTCCACAAGGGTCAGTGTTGGGACCACTGCTTTTTACGATGTATGTCAATGATTTGGACTATAGAATTAATGGATATGTGGCTCAATTTGCCGATGATACAAAGATAGGTGGAGGAGCGGGTAGTGTTGAGGAAACAAAGAGCCTGCAGAGAGACTTAGATAGTTTAGGGGAATGGGCAAAGAAGTGGCAAATGAAATACAATGTTGGAAAGTGTATGGCAGTGGTCCCCAACCTCCAGGCCGCGGACCGATACATTTCCGCGAAAGATGCAGTGTTACCGCGGTAGTCAGAACGCGCCCAGCACATCTTTAAGAAATAAAATCGAAATAAACAAGCTAATTAATTAGGGGTGGCATCGAAGAATTGGATCAGCCCATGATTGAATGATGGAACAGACTCAATGGGCTGAATGGCCTACTTCTGCTTCTATATCTTATCTTATATTCATCTGAGCATGTGGACACTGATCTATGGGTTTAACTAAGGCATTTGTTGTGGTATGGAACTGTAGACTCCCTGTTTAAAATGTTCCAATTCTGCATCTGAAATAATTATGTTCTGATCACATGATCTCACTCAGACCAACAGAATTTCCTGGTCCTTCTAAGCCAGGCGGATGCAGATTTAAATCCTCAGTCTGGCTTTGCTAAAGAGGTGTGGAGGTTGGATGTGATGGTTGGTGAGTAGTTATTTTGGAAAGTTAAAGACAAACTGTGTCATGGAGAAAGCCTCTGTATATTTGTAAATTTTTGTACATGCATGTTTGTTTTCATTTGTCTATTTTTTTTCTTCACAACTTTTGGGGAGCTTTTGTGTTTTTTTTTCGCCTGGCACTAAATAAACTCCCTTGAATGAACATGACGTTGTGACTAATCATCAGGTTTGTTTTTCAACTGTTGACTTTTGTTGGGCACGCTTACCCATATATTATAGCAAGGTGTGACACTAGAAATGCTTTTAATTTATTTACTGAAGAACCAGGACCCTTGGGATCTGCAGGCTGTGCAGCAAGGAGGCAACCTGTGGAGAAGATTGGCATTTTCAGCCCCTTGTCAATGGAAGTGGTTAGCCCCATGTTAACTCTTTTAGTAGGAAAAAGTTAGGAGAATCACTTGGTAGTGGGAATAATAAAAACTAGAAGCTTGTGAAGGAACAACAGTAGAATTGTTCCACCTCAGAAGCCATTAAAGTTCCAAATTTATAAATAATGAAGTTCCATCTTCTGGGGCTCATGTCCTAGTCAATCACCACCATCAACATCTGACTCTTAGTTGATAACTTCAAGAGAGAGAATATAGTTAATAATATCAGGTAAAATATTGGGAAACTTCTGTCATGCCTGCTGAAAGGAAAGGAGCAACCTCTTCGAGTTAATCAGTCCATTATTGTAGTAGATACACTTAAGCTTAACATTTTACTTTGTTTGTGAAGCAGGTATGCATTAACTCTTAATTGACCCTTTCTTATCTAAGTATGAACCTATGTAGAAGCCTAGGTATAAAGATTTGTCTTAATATCGTGTGTAACTAAATTATCTAACTGTGCTAATTCACCTGTTAAGTGTATAGCTAAGACTCAGGTGGCTAATTATGAAACCGGTTTCTCTTCTTTGAATTTTCTCTCTAGTGTCTGTTTGTGTCTCCGATGATACAGTTTTAAATGCCAAGTTACACATAGTACACAAGATGAAAGGGCAATTGTTCTGTACAAAATAATGATTAGATCTTGAGACTGTGTTCTGTCCCTGCTAGTTATATTCAAACGTCCTCTTTGTCATTCTATGCTGCAGATTGTTAGTGTTTGTCTTTCTTCCTCATCTTCATGAGCTTCTATTTCTCTGCTGTGTAACACATTGCTTTCAAGCAGAACAACTCTCTTCCCACTGCCAGAGGCAGTGTCAGCGTCACACCACATGGTCCAGATGTGCTCTTCCACTGGGAGGCCAGCTGCCAACCCAGCACAAAATTCACTCCGTGCAATTGGGCACCACCCAACCCTCTCACTGTCAAAGCTATTTTGTTGTTTATAGCTAGTCTTTGAGTTTCGCATTGTCTTCAAATTTGTTATCAGCCCAAGCTGGGCATGCTTTGATATCATTCATTTCATGATGACAGAGCATATATTAAAATCAAGACCTGGATTATGATTCCAAGGTGACTGTCTGCTCTTTCTACATAAATGCTGCTTCCATGCACCTTATCTAATTTATATCCTCTGACAACCAGTTAATCTTGACTTTGAATTAGAAACATAGAAACATAGAAAACCTACAGCAAAATACAGGCCCTTCGGCCCACAATGCTGTACCGAACATGTCCCTACCTTAGAAATTACCTAGGGTTACCCATAGTCCTCTATTTTTCTGATCTCCATGTACCTATCCAGGAGCCTCTTAAAAGACCCTATTGTATCCGCCTCCACCAGTCACCGGCAGCCCATTCCATGCACTCACCACTCTGCGTAAAAAACTAACCCCTGACATCTCCTCTGTACCTACTTCCAAGCACCTTAAAACTGTGCCCCCTCATGTTAGCCATTTCAGCTCTGGGAAAAAGCCTCTGACTATCCACACGATCAATGCCTCTCATCATCTTATACACCTCTATTACATCACCTCTCATCCTCTGTCGCTCCAAGGAGAAAAGGCCAAGTTCATTCAAACTATTCTCGTAAGGCATGCTCCCCAATCCAGGCAACATCCTTGTAAATCTCTTCAGCACCCTGTCTATAGTTTCCACATCCTTCCTGTAGTAAGGCGACCGGAACTGAGCACAGTACTCCAAGTGTGGTCTGACCTGGGTTCTATACAGCTGTAACATTACCTCCCGGCTCTGGAACTCAATCCCACAGTTGAGGAAGGCCAATGCATTGTGCGCCTTCTTAACTACATGGTCAACCTGCGCAGCAGCTTTGAGTGTCCTATGGACTTGGACCCCAAGATCCCTCTGATCCTCCACACTGCCAAGAGTCTTACCATTAATACTATATTCTTCCACCCTATTTGACATACCAAAATGAACCACCGCACACTTATCTGGGTTGAATTCCATCTGCCACTTCTCAACCCAGGTTTGCATCCTATCGATGTCCCGTTGTAACCTCTAACAGCCCTCCACACTATCCACAACACCCCAACCTTTGAGTCATCAGCAAATTTACTAACTAAGCTCTCCACTTACTCATCCAGATCACTTATAAAAGTCACAGAGAGAGGAGGTCACGGAACAGATCCCTGAGGCACACCACTCTTTGCCTTCTGTGGACAAGCCATTTCTGGATCCACAAAGCAATGTCCTCTTGGATCCCATGCCTCTTTACTTTTTCAATAAGCCTTGCATGGGGTACCTTGTCAAACGCCTTGCTGAAATCCATATGCACTACATCTACTGCTCTACCTTCATCAATGTGTTTAGTCACATTCTCAAAAAATTCAGTCAGGCTCATAAGGCAAAGCCATGCTGACTATTCCTAATCATATTATGCCTCTCCAAATGTTCATAAATCCTGCCTCTCACCATCTTTTCCATCAACTTACCAACCACTGAAATAAGACTCATTGGCCTATAATTTCCTGGGCTATCTCTACTCCCTTTCTTGAATAAGGGAACAACATCTCAAACCCTCCAATCCTCCAGAACCTCATTCATCCCCCATCAATGTTGCAAAGATCATTACCAGAGGCTCAGCAATCTCCTCCCTCGCCTCCCACAGTAGCCTGCAGTATATCTCGTCCGATCCCAGTGACTTATCCAACTTGATGCTTTCCAAAAGCTCAGCACATCCTATTTCTTAATGTCTATATGCTCAAGCTTTTCAGTCCACTGTACGTCATCCCTACAATCCCCAAGATCCTTTTCCATAGTGAACACTGAAGTAAAGTATTCATTAAGTACTTCTGCTATCTCCTCTGGTTCCGCACACACTTTTCCACTGTCACACTTGATTGGTCCTATTCTCTCATGTCTTATCAGAATCAGAATAAGAATCAAAATCACATTTATTATCATCATCATGTGATGTGAAATTTGTTAATTTAGCAGCAGCAGCTCAATGCAATACATAATCTAGCAGAGAGAAAAAAATAAATAAAACAAAACATAATAATAAATAAACAAGTAAATCAATTATATATATATATTGAATAGATTTTTTAAAATGTGCAAAAACAGAAATACTGTGTATTAACAAAAAAGTGAGGTAGTGTCCAAAGCTTCAATGTCCATTCAGGAATCAGATGGCAGAGGGGAAGAAGCTGTTCTTTAATCGCTGGGTGTTTCCTTCAGGCTTCTGTGAATCCTACCTGATGGTAACAGTGAGAAAAGGGCATGCCCTGGGTGCTGGAGGTCCTTAATAATGGACACTGCCTTTCTGAGACACCGCTCTCTAAAAATATCCTGGATAGTTTGTAGGCTCATGCCCAAGATAGAGCTGACTAGATTTACAACCTTCTGCAGCTTCTTTCAGTCCTGTACAGTAGCCCCTCCATACCAGACAGTGATGCAGTCTGTCAGAATGCTCTCCACAGTACAACTATAGAAGATTTTGAGTGTATTTGTTGACATGCCAAATCTCTTCAAACTCCTAATAAAGTATAGCTGCTGTCTTGCCTTCTTTATAACTACATCGATATGCTGTGACCGGGTTAGATCCTCAGAGATCTTGACACCCAGGAACTTGAAGCTGCTCACTCTCTCCACTTCTGATCCCTCTGTGAGGATTGGTATGTGTTCCTTCATCTTACCCTTCCTGAAGTCCACAATCAGCTCTTTTATCTTACTGACATTGAGTGCCAGGTTGTTGCTGTGGCACCATTCCACTAGTTGGCATATCTCACTCCTGTACGCCCTCTCGTCACCACCTGAGATTCTACCAACAATGGTTGTATCGTCAGCAAATTTATAGATGGTATTTGAACTATGCCTAGCCACACAGTCATGTGTATATAGAGAGTAGAGCATTGGGCTAAACACACACCCCTGAGGTGCGCCAGTGTTGATCGTCAGCGAGGAGGATATGTTATCACCAACCCGCACAGAGTGTGGTCTTCCGGTTAGGAAGTCAAGGATCGAATTGCAGAGGGAGGTACAGAAGCCCAGGCTCTGCAACTTCTCAATCAGGATTGTGGGAATGATGGTATTAAATGCTGAGCTATAGTCGATGAACAGCATCCTGACATAAGTGTTTGTGTTGTCTAGGTGGTCTAAAGCTGTGTGGAGTGCCATTGAGACTGTGTTGTCCATTGACCTATTGTGGTGATAGGCAAATTGCAATGGGTCCAGGTCCTTACTGAGGCAGGAGTTCAGTCTAGTCCTCTTGCTCTTCACATACTTGTAGAATGCCTTGGTGTTTTACTTAATCCTGCTCACCAAGGCCTTCTCATGGCCCCTTCTGGCCCTCCTAATTTCATTCTTAAGCTCCTTCCTGCTAACCTTATAATTTTCGAGACTCTATCATTACCTAATGTTTTGAACCTTCCGTAAGCTTTTCTTTTCTTCTTGACTAGATTTTCAACAACCTTTGTGCACTATGGTTCCTGTGCCCTACCATCCTTTCCCTGTCTCATTGGAGCATACCTATGCAGAACTCCACACAAATAACCCCTGAACATTTGCCACATTTCTGCCATATGTTTCTCTGAGAACATCTGTTCCCAATTTATGCTTCCAAGTTCCTGCCTGATAGCCTCATATTTCCCCTTACTCTAATTAAACACTTTCCTAACTTGTCTGTTCCTATCCCTCTTCAATGCTATGGTAAAAGAGATAGAATTGTGATCACTATCTCCAAAATTCTCTTGCCACTGAGAGATCTGACACCTGACCAC